>NC_053491.1:62610527-62923027 GCF_905171775.1 Rana temporaria | reverse complement strand
TGCGGTTCAGGAGAGGGGGGCGCATTCTGTCCCCCCCTCTTTTCTGCAGCCGGCCAGGTCAATGTGCTCGGATAACGGGTCTGGTTATGGATATTTAGGGGGAACCGCACGTCATTTTTGTTTTAAATTGATGGTGGGGTTCCCCTTAATATCCATACCAGACCTAAAGGGTCTGGTTATTGAATTTGCGGGGACCTCCGCACATTTTTTTTCCCCAAACTCCGATCCCGGACCCAAACTTTTTCCAATTATTCGGGTTCGGGAAAAACCCAAAGTCCATACCGAACCCGAACTTTACAGTTTGGGTTCGCTCAACCCTATTCTTTAATAATCGAGTAGCATACTGATAGATTTATTCATCCTATCACTTTAAGCTATCAGTCTATGACCTTCTGATATTGCACTGTGCAATTATAGTTCTGTACAAGTAGTCTTTTGCTTGGGTTTTCATCCATCCTTCCGTAGATTTTAAAACAATATTAGATTCTGGAAAAGGAAGATCTTACATCCTTATGTAGAGATTCCTGTTGTTGCATATAAAGCAGTGCTTTCTTAAGCTTTAACGCTCCTCTTTATTGTGATGCCAACTTTTGCATCAGAGCATGTACAGTAGGCCACATGTGTTATTTTACTGAGTTAGGTATTAATAATGTTACATCTCCATGATGCCAGTATGAGACATTACGGACCAGGATACAAGTGCTATTTTGAATTGCTTTATCCACAGCTATAAATTAAAATACACCTGTAACTGAAGAACAAGTGTAAAATGATTCATTGTATTGTGCGTGGGCATAGCTAAGACATTTCTAAAACACTGTAAGAGCCCTTTAAATCTGATAAGCTAATATTCTGTCAAGATGGTACAGGGACCCCTCAACATTACATAAAATGTTCCTGTCAACCTCAGCATCCTGCTGACAATGTTCTACCTCGACAGGGACCTATCTTCATGTTTGGTGGGTATGCGTGAGCATCCAACCTTCTGGACTCAGGTATTTGAATGCTATAACAAAATTTACAATGAATCGTTGACTTCCTCTCCTTAGATTGATCTTCTCTCTATACTTCCGGGATCGATTACCTCACAGAAGCGGAACCTCCTCCGCTTTTTTATGTCTTCAGTCAGACAGCTTATCCCGTCCTATTGGAAGTCAACCACCACTCCTCCCTTGTCACATTGGGTCTCGATTTTGAATGACACTATAAGAATGGAGGAGATGCTGGCCCTTGACAACGACACCTTTGATAAATATAAACTATTGTGGCACATCTGGCTCCACGTCTCCTCCGATACTCTTGCAAATATGTTGTCAACTCCGACATGATCATTCTTGCATGTCCCATGACAATGGGACGGGCTGGGTTCATACCTCAGGGTCCCCCCTCCCCCCACAGGCCCTTAATTACCCTTCTTTTGTCTTTTGTCTTTTGTCTCCTCAGCAGCTCCCACACTTTTCTCTGATCTCTTCTTGCTTACTTCTCTTTTGTCTTTCTTTCTTTTTCCTCTTTTCCCTTCTTTTCCTCCTTTTCTACCACACCCCATTCCAGACTCCTGATCCCCATTTTCATTTTTCTGTTCTTTCTTTTGGTTTTGCCATTCCCTCCCAAAAATGTTTTGGGTTACAATCTTGCCATGAATGATGCGGTTCTTGTGGCCGAATCTAATTCTTATATCACTTTCGGTCATTTATGTTAATGTTGTTCTACATGGTGATAAGAGTTATGCTGTGGGCGATAGCAATTTGGCTCACTCATCACACAAGCTTACCCGTGACTGTTTTCAGATTGTAACTCTAAATACTGTTCTATGTATACTATGTTGAAATACCAATAAATATATTTCAACCCTAAATCTGATAAGCTAATTGCTCTTATTAGTAATGGAGGTCAGAAACCCTCAATGCATGCTCCAAAATTAGTTTGAAGCTTTTCCAAGTAGAAGCTGCTGTGTGTTTATGCTCTGGTCAATATGTCTTGTGAGTGACACAAGCATTACATTTTTAATAAAAGACTACATTTTTACAATGTCTCTTTGGGACTTTGACATGTTCTTACAATTATGTTAATTTAGGCTTTTTTGGTACAATAATTTGACTGAAGTGTCCTTTAGAGAGATAGTGAGAGATAGTGAGCACAACTAGACATTTAAATATCTAATCTAATATTGTTTGTAGACATTTCCTACAATGGTTGTGCTATTTTCTCCATATCTTTTTGGTACATGCCAGAGTTATGTCATTCAGTAACAGTGGATCTAGCAGTATAGTAATCATCATATCAAGCAGAATGCTTACAACCTAGTATAGTTAAGAGAGATGCCCAACTAGAAAAAGTGCCTGTGTTGCCAACAACAGGGTCATACTTCCATACTTTAATCTACTAAAGAAAATAGCTTGTGCAGTTAATACAATATTTTTCATAACATTTTAAACCCTGTTGATTTTTATTTTGACATTTTGTCTGCAACTATTTGCGAGATGCCTGAGGGTTGTTTAGCACTGACATTAGTATAGAAAATGATTTCCTTAAGATTACATTAAGTGTGTCTTCCATTCCACATGGAATAAATAGTTAAATTACATTACTTCAATATTTAAATATTATAATTCACAATCTGGCAGGTGTTTGACTACAGGAAATTCACAGCAGCATGTATTGCATCCTTATGTCCCATTGCACAGCTTCTGAAAGAAAGCAATGGGCATTTGTGAAGGATTGTAATTATAGGAGGAATATCTTTTAACTGGATTCCCTGTAATTTTGCTCTAGTTGAAAACAAAGCAATATATGCACATCAAGCTGTGAATTCTAATGAGCAATATCACTAATGTGCATAAGCTTGGCACCCCTTCTTTAGCAATGTTTTAAAAATAGTGTCACCAGCGAGTTGGCCATCTTGCAGATTACCTGTGCGTTCAACCTCATTAGCAGAGGTCTGCTTATCTGCTATGCAGTGATTATTCCTAATGAAAAATTTCATGGCGATGCTATTTCATCATAGCCTGCAGACATACCGCTCCACTTCATTGAAACTAAATTTATAGATACAGTAGGTGAAAACTACCTTGCAGATAGATATTACAGAAGTGATGCTGAAAATAAAACTCAATGCATGCTGCCAAGATATTTATAACCTAAACATGCACCGATTTGTTGTTTAACCTGTGGATAGAAGATGCAACATAGTCACAGATTCAATACACCCAAACAGACCTGTCACCTTACACTCAAAAACACATAAGAAGCAATGACTAAATACAGTACCTTGGAAAAGTATTCACACCCCTTGAAATTTTACACATTTTGTCATGATACAGCCAAAAACACAAATGTATTTTATTGGGATTTTATGTGATAGACCAACACAAAGTGGCACATAATTGTGAAGTGGAAGGAAAATGATAAATGGTTTTCGAAATGTTTCACAAATAAATATGTGAAAAATGTGGCATGCATTTGTATTCAGACCCCTTTACTCCGATAACTCTAAATCAGTGAGGGAGCTGCGGTGGCTCAACGCGATTGGCACTGCGCTGACAAGCCATTCACCTCTGCAGCTAGGGGTTCGGATCCCAGTCTCGGCTACATGTGAATTGAGTTTGGTGGTCTCAGCCCGGCTCCCGGTGGGTGTGCTATGTGAGGTAAGCCTGCGCTGAGTACGCCCACCCCCTCCCACAAAAACCACCACACTTACACGCACTCGAAATTGGGTTAACATGTACGCACTTTGACCACGCGGTCTCTAAAAAGAGAGGCGAAGGACTAACGGGGCTGGTTGAGCAGGCTAGATCCTCTCACTCCCTTATAGGGAGTCCCTCTGCCCCGTTGGGCTTCAAAGCGGAGCAGGTAGGGTGGGCTGTGTGGGGCATGGAGAAAGATGGCAGATTGCCTCTGGGGGAGGCCTCCCAACTCCTGCAGTCCAGCTCCTCTCTCGAGTACATGCACAAAATACACTTAAAAAAAAAAAAATCGAAATCAGTGGTTCTCAACCTGCCGTGACCCCTTGAAAAAATGTCCCAAGTTGTGGGGACCCCTAATGGTAAAATTATTTTCCTATCGTGGGTTGTCGGCACCCAAGGTAAGACAAGTAATTTACACCCCTAACCCACGCACCTTTAGAGATCCCTGAGTCCCTTCCACTCATACAATATTAGAACCCCTTATAGTACATTTTAGGATGTACCACTCTTTCTCTTTGTTCTCCTTTCTTTCCCTTTTATCTCTCTCTATCATAATTTCTTGTTTGTTATCCCCATCCCTCTCTAGACGTCTTTCTTGTTCTTTCTCTTAGTCTTTCTCTCCCTTTTTCTTTGTTCCTCCCCCTCTTTTCCTCTCCCTTCCATGTATTCTCTATTTTTATTCCTTCTCTTACTCCTTGGTGGGGAGTATGGAATCAGTGGCAGTGCAGGCGGGGAGTTGGGATTCAGTAGCACTGCTGGTGGGGGTTGGGATGAGTGGCAATGCTGGTGGGGAGTTGGGATCAGCCAACTTAGGTGCTCTTGATCAAGGTCATCTGCTGATCTGAGAACTGTAGTGGGGACTTTTAAAGGCAACTCTAATCACAGGTAGTGTTACTTACTGTGTCTCCAACTTTGTGGTTTCTCGTAGCAGTGACACCTATGCTGAAATCAGCAGATAGGGTCTCCTCCAGCCCCTCCCACTTCACATTCCTTACCAGTGTGCTGATCTCTAGTCCCTGCCTCCCAGCTATGCCGTGAACTGAATGGGCGGCTGTGAAGAGGCTGAGTGGGCGGCCACAGGCTTCAGGAACAGCCCAGGTTTTGGGGACCCCTGGCAAATCCTCATTTGACCCCCAAGGGGTTCAATCCATCATCCAAAAATGGAAAGAGTATGGCACAACTGCAAACCTGCCAAGACATAGCCGTCCACCTAAACTGACAGGCCGGGCAAGTACAGCATTATTCAGGAAAAAGGAGCCAAGAGGCCCATTGTAACTCTGGAGGAGCTGCAGAGATCCACAGCTCAGGTGGGATATTCTGTCAACAGGACAACTATCAGTCGTGCACTCCACAAATCTGGCCTTTATGGAAGAATGGCAAGAAGAAAGCCATTGTTGAAAGAAAGCTATAAGAAGTCCTGCTTGCAGTTTGTTAGAAGCCATACACAGCAAGCATGTGGAGGAAGATGCTCTGGTCAGATAAGACCAAAATTAAACTTTTTGGCTTAAATGCAAAACGCTATGTGTGGTGGAAAACGAACACTGCACATCACCCTGAACACACCATCTTTTCATCAGCAGAGACAGTGAAGCTGGTCTGAGTTGATGGAAAGAAATTTGGAGCCAAATACAAGGCAATTTTAGAAATAAAATGTTATGCCACATACACAGGATCGGAAATTCCGTCAAGAAAACCGTGGATTTTTTTCAGATGGAATTTTGGCTCAAACTTGTGTTGCATACACACGGTCAAACAAATGCTGTCTTAAATTTCGACCGTCAAGAACGCGGTGACGTACAACACTATAACAAGCTGAGAAAAATGAAGTTCAATGATTCTGAGCATGCGTCAAATTGATTCAGAGCAATTGTGTTTTTTTGTGCATCGGAATTGCATACAGAAGATCGGAAAATCTGACAAGAACTTTTCCCGTTGGAAAATTTGAGAACCAGCTCTCACTTTTTTGCTGTCAGAAATTCAAACAGAAAAAGTCCGATGGGGCCTACACATGGCCGGAATTTCTGACCAACAGCTTACTTCAAACTTTTCTTGTCGGAAATTCCGATTGTGTGTACGCAGCACTAGAGTCTGCAAAAGACTTGAGACTGGGGCAGAGGATCACCTTCCATCAGGACAACGACCCTAAACATATAGCCAGAGCTACAATGAAATGGAATAAATCAAAGCATATGCATGTGTTTGAATGGCCCAGTCAAAGTCCAGACCTAAATCCAATTGAGAATCTGTGGCAAGACTTGAAACATGCTGTTCACAGATGCTTCCCATCCAATCTGACAGAACTTGAACTATTTTGCAAAGAAGAATGGGTAAAAATGTCACTCTCTAGATGTGCAAAGCTGGTAGAGACATGCCCAAAAAGACTTTGAGCTATAAATGCAGCAAAAGGTGGTTTGACTCAGGGAGGCTGAACACAAATGCACGCCACACTTTTCACATATTTATTTGTAAAACATTTTGAAAACCATTCGTCATTTTCCTTCCACTTCACAATTATGTGCCACTTTGTGTTGATTTACCATACTTTTATCTGCATTGTGTCTTTGTGTTGAGACAACCCTTTTGGTAGAGGGCTTTGCTTCCTCAAGACAGATTCTCTTCCTAGTAATCTGATGATTGGTAAGAGAATAATAAAAATAATCAGTAAGAGAGGTGCAGAAATTCAGAATTGCAGAATGAATCAAGCAGGAGCAGACAGATCCCTACACTCCTGTAAGTACAGTTATAACTGACTATGCAAAATAAATACAAAATGAGGGACAAGGATAAAAGGGAATACCAGGGATGCAAGGAAGGGGGGAATCAAGACACAAGTACACGAGCAAGTAGCATGAGTAAGGCAGCAGGGTACAGTATGCAAGATAGCTCAAGAACAGAGAACACAGAAACAAGGATCTGGCAGCAAGGAGGCAATCAAAACAGTGATGCAAGGTGTGTTAGTAGGTACATCCATTAAACACTTAAGCCCCGGACCAATATGCTGCTAAATGCCCAAAGGCGTTTTTACAATTCGTCACTGCGTCGCTTTAACAGACAATTGTGCAGTCGTAAGACGTGGCTCCCAAGCAAAATTGGCGTCCAAATAGAGCTTTCTTTTGGTGGTATTTGATCACCTCTGCGGTTTTTATTTTTTGCGCTATAAACAAAAATAGAGCGACAATTTTGAAAAAAATTCAATATTTTTTACTTTTTGCTATAATAAATATCCCCCAAAAACATATATATAAAAACATTTTTTTTCCTCATTTTAGGCCGATACGTATTCTTCTACCTATTTTTGGTAAAAAAAAATCGCAATAAGTGTTTATCGATTGGTTTGCGCAAAATTTATAGCGTTTACAAAATAGGGGATAGTTTTTTTGCATTTTTATGAATTTTTTTTTTTTTTACTACTATTGGCGGCGATCAGCAATTTTTTTCGTGACTGTGACATTATGGCGGACACTTCGGACAATTTTGACACATTTTTGGGACCATTGTTATTTTCACAGCAAAAAATGCATTTAAATTGCATTGTTTATTGTGAAAATGACAGTTGCAGTTTGGGAGTTAACCACAGGGGGCTCTGTAGGAGTTAGGGTTCACCTAGTGTGTGTTTACAACTGTAGGGGGGTGTGGCTGTAGGACTGACGTCATCGATCGAGTCTCCCTATAAAAGGGATCACTCGATCTATACGCCGCCACAGTGAAGCACGGGGAAGCTATGAACGAATAGCCGCGCCATCGTCCTGGATCGCTCCCCGCGGTAATCCGCCCACCGCACGCAGCGGGGGGGGGGCCCCGATCGGACCCCCCACCCGCTAGAAGGCAAGGACGTATATATACGCCCTTCTGCCTGTCCGTGCCATTTTGCGGACGTAAATAGTCGTGCGGCGGGCGTTAAGTGGTTAAATAGCCACATGGCAGCTAAAACCAGGCAAAGCTAATCACTGAAGACTAGAGTTGAGCGAACCCGAACTGTAAAGTTCGGGTTCGGTACGGACTTTGGGTTTTTCCCGAACCCGGACCCGAACCAGAATAATTGGAAAAAGTTTGGGTCCGGGTTCGGAGTTTGGGGGGAAAAAATGCGCGGAGGTCCCCGCAAATTCAATAACCAGACCCATCAACATGGGGACAAGGTGCTTTGGGGGGCACCCCAAAGCACCCTCCCAATGTTGAGGGCATGTGGCCTGGTGCGGTTCAGGAGAGGGGGGGCGCACTCCGTCCCCCCTCTTTTCTGCGGCCGGCCAGGTCAACATGCTTGGATAACGGGTCTGGTTATGGATATTTAGGGGGAACCGCACTTCATTTTTTTTTTTTTGACGGCGGGGTTCCCCTTAATATCAATACCAGACCTAAAGGGTCTGGTTATTGAATTTGCGGGGACCTCCATGCATTTTTTTTCTAAAAGTCTGTGTCCCATTGACTACAATGGGGTTCGGAGTTCGGGTTCGGGTTTGGGTTCCAGAACCCAAACTTTTTTTTTAAAGTTCGGGTTCGGACCCGAACATCCAGGTGTCCGCTCAACTCTACTGAAGACTGCTGTCTTCTTGGAGACACCTGCTGGTGGACACTGAAACTGCAGCAATCAGCCCAGAGCTGAGTGCTACCAGCAGGCAAACTCAATCCTAGCATAGAGTAGGATGCTACGTAAATTTAGTTTTTGACTCCTGTAATCAAGGGAGGAGTGATTGTTTATCCTGGTTTCATCAGCATGGGGGTTTGATTGATTCCCCCTGCCTCTGGAAGAAGTTTGCAGAGCTTAGGGCAAAAATAAACCAGTCAATCCCGGAAAAGGAGTGTCCAGAAAGAGGCTGGAATGATAATAAATTGTCTTAGACACTGGAGAGCAGAGTTCCTTCTCCCAGGAGTGTTCCAGAGCCTGAAGAGCTGCTGCTTATAGGCAGCCCATGGACTGTGCAGCTGTTCTGGAGGCTTCAGTGGTGCCAAAGCTTAGGGCATACATGGACTTTGCTACAAAATGATTGCATAACCTCACCACAAGGGATCTGAATTGGAGAGGTGCCGTCTCACTCACTGGACAGTGTTCAGCAGAAGCTGAAAAATGGTAACTGTCCTGAGAGCTGGTTAGTAAGGACCCTAAACTGATCTTTGTGACTGTGTATTGTGCTGGAAACTGCACTGGGTACCAGCAGTTGTGTTCCAGCCCAAAGTAACCAGGTGCCATAGAGACTTGCCCCATGGCCCCCAACTGTGAGGGTATAGACTGATCTCTACTTACATTTCCTAAGGAGAAGATTGTCCTCTAACGGTTATTTCTAATCATTTTGGAGTATCCTAAACCCTAATCCCTCTCCTGCTAAAGTTTCTTTAAGCAATAAATCTTAAAAAGACAACCCCTAAGCTGCTTTGTTGGAGCCGGGAATGGATGAACTGTTGCTTGGGTGACTGATGGCCTCTACACTATGAGGCATGAACCAACTAATACCAGTGCCTCTTAAACAGGTAGTGCTACATATGGCCTACTCCTGACCCCTTGAAGACCCTCACGCTGTTAGCACAATTTGACCATACCAACCATTTTGTGAAGTATTTTTTACTCCTGAAAGAAGATGAGTAACTGCACTGATTCTGATACAAAAAATGCCCTGATCATTGCTATAAACAATATATAAAGAAACAAGAAAATACGAGGACGTTAATGAGAGTTTTAAAGTGCATAGGTTAGTAAGTGAATCCAAGGAGATTCATTTAATAGAAATAGGTTTTATTTTTAACATTGTTAAAATAATGTTTAAAAACAATGTAGTACAACAGACTCATGTAGTACAGTTCTTATGGGTACAGCAAGATTAACGTGGTTCCCAAAATGTTTGCCCTGAAACTGGGCTTCATCAGGGAATGCTGTCCACTTGGAAACATAGCCTTCTAATAAGGACATTTTAAGAATATATACACTACAATTAGCACATAGCATTTTAAGTTAAAACAACTGCTTAAGACAAGTAAACAATTCATATGTGCATGTTCAGCTCAAAAATGCCCCTACTCACCCCAAGACGTAAAGATAAATTATAAAGTTGCAATCAATGGGAGTTCAGGGATTCTAAAGATTCCACAGCCAACCAAATACATTTATTTAGCTCTACACATGAGCGTCCTGCTTTGGGAATTCGATGTCCCTGTGTCCCTTTGCAAACCAGACCTTTATCCTGCTAATCATTTATATATAAATAAATTGTGGTTTTATAAACATTCTTTATCATTATTTAGTTGGTCCTTTATTGCCTCCTGTGTTCACCTGCAGTCTTTGGTTGGCTGTGTTGCATCTTTAGAATCCCTGAACTTCCATTGATTGCAGCTTTAATTTATTCTTTAGTCAAGATCTGGCAGACACTGGAGTTGTGGTACACTATTCCACTATAAAGAGATACTTGTACAAATATGGTCTTCATGGAAGAGTCATCAGAAGAAAACCTCTTCTACGTCATTACCATAAAAATCAGTGTTTGAACTTTGCAAATGAACATATAGGCAAGCCTGATGCATTTTGGAAACAAGTTCTGTGGACCGATGAGGTTAAAATATAACTTTTTGTCCGGAATGAGCAAAGGTACATTTGGAGAAGAAAGGGCACAGAATTTAATGAAAATAACCTCTGTCCAACTGTTAAGCATGGGGGTGGATCAATCATGCTTTGGGGTTGTATTGCAGCCAGTGGCACAGGGAACATTTCACGAGTAGAAGAAAAAATGGATTCAATAAAATTTCAGAAAATTTTGGATGGTAACTTGATGCCATCTGTGAAAAAGCTGAAGTTAAAGAGAGGATGGCTTCAACAAATGGATAATGATCCTAAACACACCTCAAAATCCACTGGGGATTACATCAAGAGGCGTAAACTGAAGGTTTTGCCAGGGCCTTCACAATCTCCTGACCTCAACATAATTGAAAATCTATGGATAGACCTTAAAAGAGCAGTGCGTGACAGACAGACAGCCCAGAAATCTCAAAGAACTGGAAGACTTTTGTAAGGAAGAATGGGCAAAGATACCTCAAACAAGAATTGAAAGACTCTTGGCTGGCTACAAAAAGCGTTTACAAGCTGTGATACTTGCCAAAGGGGGCAGTACAAGATATTAACTCTGCAGGGTTCCCAAACTTTTGCAGACACCATTTTTTTGTTTTCTGTAATTTTGAAAGTGTAAATGATGGAAATAAAATTTAACTTTTTTTGACATATTATAAGAATGTCTAATCTGTAATTTGATGCCTTTTGGAGATGTTTCCATCTTTCCTTGGCTCTGTTATGCACATTAATACAAATTTTCACCTGGGGTGCCCAAACTTTCGATCCCCACTGTATTTATACTTTTTTTTATTTCCATTATTCAGTGTACCAATAGTTATGTATGAAAAACATAAAAAAAACTGTTTGGTATGTCTACAGCATTGCAATACATTGCTTCTCCTTCTTTAATTTATAAAAAAGCAAAACATGTTATAAAAAATAAAAACTGTGTTTTGGAATAGAATAGGAAGGACCATGTGTAATGGGAATTAATATTTGTATAGAAGATGTAATAAATACATGCATTTTCACAATGCATGTATTCACAATGCACAGTCCAGGCTGCTTCTGTCACAAATCCTATTTCACCAGGAAGCTGTCACAGTGGATAGACAAACATAGGTGGTAGAGGCATTCCTCACCCCAAAGCCACACGTATACAAGGGGCATGTATACACATAGCTGTGGGGCAGGGAATGCCTTTGCCACCTATTATTGGATTTCCATTTGACAGCTAAATCATGTCCGAACCTTCCAGAGCTCTTCCCTGCTGGGATGTAGTCTGTACATAAAAATTCCCAGTCATTATTACTGCATATTCTGTTCTCAGTGTATTATATTAGAATTTGGTACACCTCAAACAGGAAGAGATGATTTTGTCTATATACTGTATTTTATCTAGCTTCAGTTGATCCTGTTGGTACTTTTGAAAAGTTATTGATGGTGGATCACAGGCCAACACGCATTTTGGTGCCTCAAATGTTAGACCTATTCCTGGCTATTTTTGATCTACTGATTCCAAAAATGGCACCAAGTTTTCCCTATCAGCTGTAGTTTTTGCATTACAGCATAAATGTCATATACCACTCTTCACTCTGATCACCCATCAAAAATCAGGATATGAATATAGCAAAATATGTCAGGATGATTTAGGCAGCTCTGTCTTGAAGTAGCCATAACCACTACGGTAATCGATCTGCAAAACATAAAAACAATATGAGTGGCAATATACACACACCTCCTATATGATCATAACTATAATATTGTTAATAATCTACAATATAGAATCCAATGTAAAATTACATTTGGATTTATGTAAACATTCTCACTATATCTGCTAACTTGTATGCAAAAACACAAATTAAGCAACAGAAGGACAAGTTGTTCAGCAAGATCTTTTTTAAAACTGACTAAAAATTATATACATTTGATTATATATAAGAAACTAGAGCTGATACAGTCTAGCCAATGCAATTTTCTGAATCAGCGACCCAAATATCCCCAAAAACAGGTCAATAAAAGCAAAGCACCAAGAAAAAGGATTTTTTTGTGGGCTGTGATGAGTTTCGCAGAATGTTTTCTGGTAAAAAAAAAAAAACAATTAGGAGCAAAGCCCTAAACTAAATTCAAGCAGACAAATACGCAGTTGAAATACATAATTGTCAAACGTCAATAATTTTGTACTTTTGTGCAGTCAGTCTTGCAATCATTATTCTATAGCTCTCATTTGAGCTATACTTCAGAATGTGACCAATTGAATGAATGGTGCTGTTGAAGCATATTTTAGAATGTAGTAAGCCGCAGCCAGCCCACCACCGATAAATGTACAGCCAGTCAGTGCACGTGATGAGTTCACGTGCACCCAGCCCTTGGATTTTTTTGTAAAGCCGAAGGTTGGCTTTCTTGGGATAACAACTGATGTGGCTAAGAAGCCATTTGGTGTTATCCAAACAGCAGGAGGGGACATCCCCCTATCTCCCCCTCACGTCACCTTCCGTTACTCGCCCGGGCTCTCCCACCCCACCGGGAGGCACGAACGACAAGCCTGAATTCTCGCAGGTTGGACGTAATGGCTTTGATCGGGTCTCAGATCTAGTAATCTGGAAGCAATGTCATGACATCAATTCCGGTGTTTACATTCTTTTCTGACAGCAATAAAAGTGATCAGAAAAAAAAATTAAAGGGACAGTGTAAAAATAAAAAATAAATATGCCCGTAAGTCACGCCGCAAGTTCTGTAAATCTCAACTGGTACCCTGTAGACATTTTTAAAGCATTGCCTACAGACATTTTTAAGTACCGTAGTTTGTCGCCATTCCATGAGTGTGCACAATTTTAAAGCATGACATCTTCTTATTATTTTATTCCTTTATTAGCAGGTGAATGTGGCCCTCCGTGCATTCACATACATTGAATCCGGTCCTTAAGTGGGAAAGGGATTAGGCAGTGAGCTGTCCAGCATCTCAGGTGTCTGTCACGTACCTGGTAGAGATCAAGCTGGAGAGGAGGCTTCTCTTGCACCTCTTGTTCAACACACCTGGTAGTGATGACAGAAGTGTAAGGACACAGAGTGGCATGAGGGCTGATGTAGCAGGTAGCACCAGCTGGGGTTTGCAAGAAGCAGATCACCAGGCAGGAACCAGAAAGTGGGAAATGGTGACACTTGATTGGCAGATAGAAGTGTAGCCAGGACACAAGCCAAAAGGTTATCAACAGCTGAGTAGTGAGATACAGGAACATCAGACAGAGACAGAGTTAGGACACAAGCCAGATTGGTACTCAGCCGGGCAGTGAGGTACAGAAACGCAAGACAGGAGCAGAGTCAGAATACAAGTCAGAATACAAGGTCCCAGCAGACAGACAGAAATCCAAGGACAGGTCAGGTCGGTGCAATCCAAGTCATTTACAAGTAAGCCGGTATGGCATGTCAAAGCTCAGGTAAAGCAGGCGCTATCTGAAGACCACTGAGCAATCCATTCATGTCACAGTCCAGCTTAAATAGGCCATTTGGCACCAGTACCTGTATGTGTGTGCCTGCATGTACGCGCGTACATGCACATATGGGTTCTAGACACGCTAATACATTTGCGCAAGTGTGACAATACCTTTTTTGCATTGGACTTGTGCTCAGAATTAAAAAAGTGGTAAATGTGTAGCGCTTAAAATGACTATCTCTGATGACAATCAAAATACTAAAACACACAAAGCAATAATGAATGAATTGTGTAACAAAAATAATAAAAGTCCCTTTTTCCAAAAGAAACAAACACTGTGTTACTAACAAGTAATGCAAAATGAACTGATTAACCTGTTAGTTAGTGACAAAACATGAAAATATGATCAACTGCTGTTGAATGCAATAGTTCACATACACCAGAGATATGCAATTAGCGGACATCCAGCTGTTGCAAAACTACAAGTCCCATCATGCCTCTGCCTCTGGGTGTCATGCTTGTGGCTGTCAGAGTTTTGCTATGCCTCGTGGGACTTTTAGTTCTGCAACAGCTGGAGGGCCACTAATTGAATATCCCTGACATACACCATGAAGACAATCAAACAAATAAGTGAAGAAATAATAATAAGTCTCTTTCCTTGGAAAATAAACAATGTGCTACTAGCACGTGATGCAGGGTGAACTGTTAACCCATTAAATCATAATGAAACACAAACTGGTATGATCGACTGCTATTGGATGAAGAGAGTTCGCATATATCAAAAAACAGTCAATCAAGTGAATGAGTGAATGGATAAAATAATGGGTGACTTCTCCAATGTGCTATTCCCACCACCGAAAGCAATGCAGGCTTACCGGAACCCAATGTGTTCACCTGGCATAAGGAGTCTCCACGCTCCTAATACGTTTGCACAAGTGTGATAATGCCTGTTTTGTATTGAGCTTTTGCTCACAATCATGAGCATGCACTTACAGTAAGTATGAGCATGGGCCAGCCTTCTTGTTCCAATATGTACTGAGCTTCTCTTTTCATGGCTCAGCAAAAAAAGCTACTGCCAGATTCAGCAGAGGGCTTGGGTTCAGATCTGGGTCCTGACAGAGCCTGTGTATTCAGACTCACAGATTCCATTGGTATGGGACCCAAATGCTAGTGGAAATCATTGTAGCAGAAGTGCCTGCTGCAGTAATTCTCATATTCCACTGCTATGGCACTTATATTGGTCTAAGCTGGACCAATATAACTATGTAAAATTGACATTCTTAAACTTTAGGTTTTACCTCGCTGCAGTATTCCCAAGTGTGGCTCAGGGTGGAAATTCAGTCCCATTACCGGTAACCCAGAGCCACACTGCATTGCTGGATCCTGGAAGAGATTACTTACCTTGTCCCCGGGATCCCGCAATGTATTCCTGCAGTGTACGGTGGCCGGATCCACCGCCCGATGCACTGTGCCCTGGCTTCCGTTCCCTGTGAGCGTTGCGACGCAGGGGGGGGCATAACCGGCAGCAAATTCAAAATTTATAAAACACAAACACACTGATACATTGTAATCCTATTGGATTACATTACTAAATAAAAGAAATTGACCTTAGCTTACCACCCAGTGCTTTCTCCAGTGCCCTTGTCTGAAATTTTACTGTACTTTGTGTCTGGAAACTGCAGAACAACCATGGCATCAAAAAAGCATGCCTCCACCTCAAAAGCAGTGTATGACCTGCTGGAAAACAGCAACAACAATACAGAATTGCTTGCAGAATTGAGTGATAGCGATTCGTGGGGAAGTTCGTCATCAGACACAGAAAGCGATTTCAGCGATGATCCTGCTACTGTGCCCAGTGATGTGCGGACTTGGTGCTCGATTGACTGAGATACGGAGCACATAGTGCCCCCAAGATTCCTGTTTACTGGAGCACCTGGTATCAAAGAGGATGTTGATGATGACAACCCCTTGGCATACCTCCAAAAGGAATATGGGTCATATTAATTTTCCTATTTTGATGTACAGTTCTAAAAGATGAGACTTGAATTGACAATTACAGTATGTTGTTGTCATGTACCTGGGTGTCTTTGAACCAAGATGTCCCTGGTCCCACAGCTGCAGTTCTACCTGTTGTGCCATGGAAGAGCTCTGGAGTTATTGCAATATTCTCCCAGCTTTATGCATTGCCTTGGACTCACTAGCCCCATCTGCTGCCAGCTGCAGACCATGTACAATCAAGCAGCCCATAAATAGCAGCACTTCCTGTTACTCAGTGGCCGTTTGTTTGGACTAGCTCCCTGGGTGTATTGATAACTCTGTGATTTGGACTACCATGTATTGAAGCTCTGCCTGAATTCTTGACCATTCTCTAGCCTGCTGATTTGGTACTTCACCCCCAGCCCGTGTATGACCTCCGCCTGTCTGACCATTCTTTAGATTTTGATTTTGTACCGCTTTGCCTGATCTGTTGTCGACTTGACCTGCCTGACTACGTTTTTGTCAGAATCCTCAGCATACAAGCTCCACTTCAGACGCTTACTAACCGCAGGTACCTTACAGTTGTCTATAAAGGTAATAGAACAATAATTTCCTAGCAGTTTTCCTGCCTTTAGCCATTGACTCACATACAGAATCAAAAGTGTATTGTAGGGAGCTGTGAGAATGCCATCATCCCATTGGACATAGAAAAAGAAAAACCTTCTAAAAAATGTGTGACTATTATAGGCAGTGCATACTAGTGACCAGACGGCACAATTTAAAAAAAGTATAGGTTTTATTAGAAACATAGTAAAATCATTTTAAAAAGAAAATGAGGAAATAGGGCTTGAATAGGTGTAAACCATAACACATGGTCTGAGAAAACCTAAATAAATAACAATAGAATAGTGAGACATCCTGGATGCTTCCCCCCCCCCCATTACTGCAGAAAGTTCAAACCTTGCTCCAAAAATTAAATACAGGACCTTTCTCCTGGTTTGGCTGCTGCAATATTATAAAGATGACGATTCTCCCAAAATGTTTAAACTTCACTTAGTCCTATAAAAACCCATATTTTCCCGTCTTTTTTTTTTCAGCTCAGCCTCCTTGCACTTTACCAAATGTATCTAGGAAAATAGACATCCCTGGCTCAAACACCAAGGCCCGGATTCAGAAACTTTTGGCGGACGTAGCGCATCTCATATACACTACGCCACCGTAATTTAGAGAGGCGAGTACCGTATTCAGAAACTTGCGCCCTAAGTTACGGCGGCGTAGCGTAAATGGGCCGGCGTAAGCCCACCTAATTCAAATTATCAAGGCAGTGGGCGTGTTGTACTACAATGAGCCTTGACCCCATGTAAATGAGGGGCCGCACGAACGGCGCATACGCGTGCATGCTCAGAGTCACGTCGCAAATACTCCCTAAGATACGTTGGCTCAATGCTTTGTCGACGTGAACGTAACATACGCCCAGCCCCATTCACGTACGACTTACGCAAACGACGTAAAATACGATGATGTTCCGACGTTTCCGACGTCCATACCTTAACATGACTTACCCCTGCTTTATGAGGGGTAAACTTACGCCGGGCCGACGCCTTACGTAAACGGCGTAGCTAAATCCGACGGGCGCAAGTACGTTTCTGAATCGGCGTATCTAGGTCATTTGCTTATTCAACGCGTAAATCTACGGAAGCGCCCCTAGCGGCCAGCGTAAATATGCACCCAAGATACGACAGCGTAGGAGACTTACGTCGGTCGTATCTTGGCCAAATTCAGGCGTAACTGCCTTTATGAACCAGCGCATAGATACGACGGCGCTCATTTGGACTTACGACGGCATATCTGGAGATACGCCGTCGTAAGTCATTTCTGAATCTGGGCCATAGTACTTAAATACCCAAAATCTCAAGATGGAATTGCATTGACAAATCTAATGTTGTATTATGATGCCTGTCAACTAGTTCACCTAATCTACTGTAATAGGCATGAACCTAGTAAAGCATGGATACATTCAGAATAATCCCATTTAAATGTTCCCTTGAAAAGCTCAATAGTGCTTGTGATCTATCCCAAATTGAGATTCCACTTGTTCATTGGCCCAACTGTGATCTTTTGCTGAAAGTCATTTGCAAAATACCACCTCGCAATTTATCTATTTCCTCTAGTCCCAGGCTTATTGACCTCACTTTTTAAAACTCAAGGAAATAGTTGCCTCTCGTTTTCACTTCAGTTTTAAATTAGCCACCTATGACACACTTAAAAGAGAACTGTAGGATAAACTTGTTTTCTCATTTTGTAAAGAGCAACCCCTCTCAGATTTTTTTTGCCATCTGTGAACCATTGGTGGGGGTGATTTCCCTTCACTTCCTGCCCCATAACCAAACAGGAAGTGAGAGGAAATCCTTACAAATTAAAGGTATTCCTTGGGAACCCTCAGTACACCAGAACTATTGTCGTCATTGAAAGATTTCCCCTCATTTACTTTTCTGCAGACAACCCAAAATTTGGGATTTTCTTTTACGTGCTCTTTTAATGATAATGGTAAACATGACAAATGTAGAGGGTGAATATCCTTAATGGGGCACTGACAGCAATACAAACTGACAAGCATTCTAATATCTCTCCACTCTTTAAAAATGATTATCTCACTCTGGTGCATAGGTTTACACCCTCTTCCCTGGACTGGTGTTGGAAATGCAGAAATGGCAGAGGATCTCTCTCCTCTTCACATTTTTTGGCTTTGCCCTAAGATTTTCTGGCGTAATGTAAAGCGAATCTCCCAACAATTTACCAGTTTTCATATTGCTCTGGACCTGTCCCTTATTTTCCTCCAACAACTCCATTTTCATTCAAATTGACTGGGTATCCATTATACAGCACCTTTTAAATTAATCTAATGCCTGCAGCCCTGCTTGCTGGTGAATATCTTCCCAGTCGATTTAGATGTGGCTTAACAAAGTAAAAAAAAAACTTCTCAGCGGTATTTAATAAGATGTGGAAACACTGACTTCTGTGAATGTCTTCCACCTCTTTGACTCTCTGCACTCTATAATCATAGTTTCCCCCCTTAAAACTAAGAACAAGAGATATGTTGCCAGCACACCAAGGATTTCAGCTAATAAACAAAGTAGAAAGGGTGATAATATTCCCTTTCATCAACCACCCTCTCCCCCCTTTCCGATTTATCCTTCCCTAACTCCCTCCCCCCCTTTTCTCCCCCTCTTCCTCCCCTTCCCCCCCTTCTCCCCCTTTCCTCCCCTTCTTTCCCCCTCCTCTCCCCCTTTTCCCCTCTCTCCCCTCCCCCATTTTCCCCCTTCCCCCCCCACCCACCACCCCTGTTTTCCTTCTTCCTTAATTTTTTTCCCACTTTTTTCCTCTGTTTCTTTCCTTTTTCCTTGCCATGCAAGACCCCTTCTTCAGAAATGTGACCATATGTCTGAAGAAGGGGAACTGTGTGGCACCAACACATTGCTTGTTAATGCTGTGATGTGATTGTCAGATGACACTTTTTGTCAGATCCTTGGTATGCTGGCAACACAGTTCTTGTTCTTTACTGTCATGGTGGTCAGTGTAGCACCCACTTCCAGGAATGTGTGTTTTGGGAATATTTATTTGAACTCTCTAAAAACTATCTCTTGAATAGCCCCAGGCCTACAGGCCCAAGCCCCAGGCATACCTTTCCCCTGCTTTATTTACTATTGCATTGCCTTTTCCCAAAGGGAACTATTACTTGCTTCCTATTTGCCCTATATTCCTTGTTATCTAGCTGATATGTTAAAGAAAAAAACAATATCAACAAAAAAGTTAATACAATTTTACTTGTGATTTTTTTTCTTTATCAGTTACTTACTCATCATTTTAATCTTACAGCCAACAGTATGGCTAATCTGTACAACATTGTCTCTCTTGTATACTATAAGTTTTTTGTACCAGAGATGGATATATAATTCCCCACTAGTTGTATTGTAGTCCTTATAAGAGAGCTCACAAGACTTTGTTAGTACTCACTGTTCCTGCCCATGCAGGGTGAGGGGTTCTGTGGTAGACTGCTCCACAAGGAGAGGACTGATTTTCAGTATTCTCTGGACTGGTAAGTTATTTTCTGAGACCTGGAATTTGGCATCTCGGAGAGACCTTTGAGTAGGAAATGCCTCTAAACCCTGATTGTAGGGAGCTTGGTCAAGACGTTGGCCTATCTGCAAGGGAGGCTTGATAGGCTTACAGGAAGGAAGCAGGACCTGTAGTTGTGGTGGAGTGTGAGGCAGATCACAGCTGTGGGAATGTGTGGTCTGTCTGGTGACTGAGACAGTGTTTGCCGAGCTTCTGGCACTCCAAAACAGGCAGAAACTCTAAAACCTTTATGTGGAATTGGTGTACTGGTTGTGAGCTGTTAATTTTCATCACAACAGAATTATGGACAATTTTTATTTGTTTTGATGGGGAAATCTATTTGTGTGTGCTTTTCCCTTCCTGAGGACAAAGCTGTTTTCTGTTTGCCTGACTTTGAAAATAAAAGGACTGCTTGATTTACCAATATGCCTGGCTGATTAACCCTGGGCTTCCACATATCAGTGTGTAAAGTTTATGTAGTGAAAGGTTTGGTAAGTTTTCTTTGAAACAGTGTATTGTATGATCATCAAAAAATTAAGGTTAATTTCATCCCAAGGTATTACTGCTGTAAATCAGATTTTGGTGTACTAAGGTCAAACAGGTTGGTTGGTGTGATTTACTACACTTTGACACTCTGATTTCTACTTAATTACTAAATGAGCTTAATGTATGTGTAGAACATAAAACAGTATCAATGAATTGTCCAATTATAAAGGGTTGGTCATCTTAGTTTTATTTTTTACTCTTGGCATACTGTTTAGAGATCTGTCTGGTAATGCACTTTATAAAACACATTGTTCTTGCTGTAGTTAAGAAAGTCTGTACTCAAGACACGGATGGCTGCTATTTGCTGTGTAATGTCAGTTTTTATATTAATTACTAGCAGTTAGTCACATTCAACTGGACTTTTTCTCTAATATTGAAAACATTTCATAGCTTCTGCAAGCTGTTTCTTCAGTTCTAATGAATGTCAGAGAGATACCCCAGCCTTTATAGCAACACAGTTAGCAGGGGCATTGTAATTTAATCATCAATGAATATGCAAATATTAATTGTCCAACAACAGGTGGAACAATTCCATAGCTCCCATAAGAGAAGGACACAAGGATGCCATATGTGTAAAAGATCCTCCTGAGTTTTTTTTTTTTTGCTACATACGGGATGAATTGTACTTGATTTGCGAGTACATGGATCATTTCTATGGACACACACGTTGCTGTGATATGGGATAATCTGTACATGGAGGAGGTGGAGAGGAGAAGCTTCAACTTTTCAAAAGAATACCTCAAAGTCATTGGTTTGGTATAGTGTATGAATAATACTATTTGTAGTCAAGATTAGAACATCAGAAATACACATTTTAGTGAACACGTACATTTAGCGGACAGACACATCAATATTACACAGGAAGAGGCACAGAATAACAAATGACCTTTTTGGACCGTGTTTTACATGGCAAGAAGCGATGTTCTGTTTCAAATGCCACTTTATGCATTGACATACCTTCTTAGACCCAGTCTGTCTTGACAGTGTGGTCACCTGCTAACTTGATATCATCCACAGACAGCTTAAAGCGGAGTTCCTACTAAAAAAAAAATATTAAAAGTCAGCAGCTACAAATACTGCAGCTGCTGACTTTTAATAATCAGACACTTGCCTGTCCCAGGGTCCAGTGATGCAGCGGAATAAAGCCCCGCTTCTCTCCCCCTCTTCTCCGTGGCGCCGGCATTGTTCCTGTATGTAACTGTAGTATTGGAAAAACTCTTATAGCTTTGACAAATATAACATCCCCGTGTCCTTCAAGGCCAACAATACACTGAGACAGAAGCTTGTAAATCCCTATAGATTCCGTACCCAAACACAAGCAAAGTAACTTGATATTTGCAGCGCAGTATAGTGAGACCTGTACAATGGGGAGACAAAAACGAAATCACCTCAACAAATGATTGGCCCAACATAGGAGAGCAAATTCTACAGTATAGGTCAACATTTTCAGTCTTCATACACCTTAAGGAAGAGGATTATTCTTTTGAGAAATGCGAGGATAGAGGTGATAAAGAGGCCAACTACTGTATGTCAAACTGAAAAAACAATCCCTGAACAGGGGTAGTTGGCACCATCTGTCTTTCACATACAACATAGTAATACAGATGTTTTTACATCTCTACCTTGGCAATCTGACAATAATTAACATCATTATTTATTTCAATTGAAGAATTAACACTTATGCAATCTTCCTGACACCAAGGACGAGAATATGTAACCAGAATAGGATGTTCCATAGCTTTAACTCCTTTTATTTTGTTCTAGCAGAATCAACATCTACACATTCCATGGTGATTAGGTTATAGTGTCAATGCTATCTCTGTTGATATCAAACCTAGTGTACGTTCCCGGCATTCATTGGAACTGGAAACGTGGTTTAGAGAGGCATCAAAACATCTTTAAAATTACAGAACAAAGGAAACTGAGAGTGACTAACTACCGTAACCCTGGATAAATGGGAACCATCACAGATATGTAATTGTACATTATGGGGGCAGCATACATTTAGGTAAAAAATGTAGATTTGGTTCTCTGCAGAAAGCATTCAGCTGCAAACAGTTGACATGATTGATTCATGATTAACGGCATGAGCCCACTGTGTTATGAATGATCAATGAACATTATCATCAGAACAATGTCATGCTGTTACAATTATGGAGCATCATAAATGCAAACATAATTGCATTGTATTTAATGATCTCATTAGAGGTTTCTTCGGGAGAAAAAATGAAGGGCGCCATAAAACTCTGTAGTCCTTTGGAATAATTTTTGCATATAAGCTAAAAAGAAATGCAGACAGTATACATAGAGAATATTTACAAGGACACTCTAAATAAGATGCATATTTTGTACACCGGAAATGTCTGCCTCCACAGACCCATGAAAAGCACATGAACATTTTGGTTATAACTGGGTGCAGATGTTAGCTTAAAAATAGAATTAACCTGATGCACATTTGACATTACGAAATGCTTATCTAATTGAAACTGCTGCACTTAAATTAGGAAGATGTATTCAATGGCCATGCTAAATGATACCTACAAATTGAAAGCAGTTTTAACTCTTTCTCTTTACCACACAGTGATTAATAAAATGACATAACGTGTTATACTTAGTCATTGTAGCATGGTGACTATTTTCCTTAACCCTGAAAACTTAGTGTCGGAGGAATCTGTCACATTTTCACCAATTATGTTGTTTATTATAGATGGGGGGGGGGCTGTATCAAGCCTAATTAACATTAATCAACACTAATTAATGTTTCCATGCCATCCTCCTACTTCATTTGAACTGAATAGGAAGTTGAAGATTACCTACCCCACTGACAGGGCCATACTTAGATACCAAGCTGCCCTACGCAAGAAAACATGCAGAAGGTTGTCCCTGTGTAGCATGTTTAATCACAAAACAATTATAGGGAAAATTATTAGAAGTTGTAATTGTAAATAGCATGCTTTTTGCTTTTTATAAAGACTATACAGTCCAGCAATCAAGCACCTACCAATTAAAAAAGTTGTATACAGTAAAACCTTGGTTTGAGAGTAACTTGGTTTGAGAGCGTTTTTGCAAGACAAGCAGACTGTTTTAATAACGTTTGACTTGATATACAAGCAATGTCTTGATATAACAGTAGCCTCATGTCAGTATAAAAGAAAAGAGAGGCTCCTGTAAGTGTAGCAATATGGTTACATTTAATGAAGGTACATATTGCTACACCTCTCTTCTATACTCTGTAGCTCCTTCTAGATTTTTCTTCTAATCCCCTTGTGGAGGCTTCCATTTGTGGATGGACATTTTATGGTTACACAACCTGGTCATATTACTATAATAACTAATACTAAATTAAAACGTGACTGACGAATTCTCTTAACAGCCTCTTACCCCACTCTTTTTTTTCTAGTTCCAGATCTTGTTTTTTACCCTGAAGAAGCTTAACTTTTTTGAGAAACCAATGGATACAGTAGATCAGAGTTGCAAGCCTTTTACAACTTGTGACATGAAAATTGATTATTACACGCTGATAGACAGTGCCAACTAATTTACAAATACATTGAAACAAAACTCTCAACAAGATAAAGTTATGGGCTCTACTCCTCCCCTACTTGATTGGTATAAATATCCCAAAAATTACTCTAGAGAGAAATATTTTGACTGAAGAATGCTCCCAATTTAAAAATCACCAATATCTTTATTCTTTATAAAATACATGAATTCATACACATGAGACACAGAGACACACACAATATGTTAAAAACAACCAGCTGCCCACATTCCACCCAAATATCTAAACATCATATGTATCAAACTATCAAACTGTACACATCTTAATATCAAATGTACAGTATGTATATGAAACCTCTGGACTGCTACCCAAGGTAAATATTGGAGAGTTGTTGTTAGACTCTTAGCAGGATGTTATGTGCAAATGCAGTGGTTCCATGTGCAGAGCATAGGGCCATATGATTTGAATTGAATTCAGATTTGAATATTCCATGCTGTCAAATGCATTGATCTTTGAGAAAGATACATTGTCTCAGACCCCCAAACATTAAACAATTGAGTTCAGTGTGCTTATGTTGGTCCTGCAAATATACTTCTGTTAGCAAATGTGCCTTTATAAATCCTTTAGATGTATTATGTTTGAGAATGCATGCAGTATTATAAAAGTAAACATTGATTGTATTCCATTGCAGAGTATCACTCAAATTTCATAGATAGAATAAATAAACATCTAGGGCCAGATTCACGTAGATGGGCGTATTTGTGGGCGGGCATAACGTATTTTATTTACATTACGCCGCCGCAAGTTTATCAGGCAAGTGCTTTATTCACAAAGCACTTGCCTGTAAAGTTGCGGCGGGGTAGCGTAAATCACCCGGCGGATGACGAAGGCACGTAAACTGACCACGGTGCCAGGACTCAGCAGCCATGATATATAGTGGTCAGTTTACAGAGGGGAGGACAGAACCAGGCAGGATCAGCCAGGCATTTCAGGTGTTACAGTGGACCAAATGATACAGCACAAGTACTGTGCTGTATAAAATGCTTAAAGGTAAGAGGATACTTTTTTTATTTATTTTTTGGGGTTAACAAACATTTTAACTCCATTCTAATCTTACAAATTAAAGTGACAGTAGCAAATTAAAAGAAAAAAAAAAACAGAAAGAGGGGATGGATCTTGCACAATTAAAATGGTTACTATATATTACATAAAAGAACAAGGTGGCAACTCTCATTTTCACAGCATCTAGAGTGCATGGCAGGCCAGACAGAGACTGCCTAGCTGTGGCCCACTTTCCATGACTAGTGGTAGAGCTGGGGAAATGTTCCTGCAGCAGCCTTAGTTTAAAGTGGAGTTTCCACCAAAAATACAATACAGCATAAATGTGCATATAATACCCTAAAAAAAAAACATTTGGATATTTTTTTTTTATTCACCTGGAAATACCTGTTGCTATGTGGTCCCACAAAATCTGCCTTCTGAATCACCTTGGATTGTGTCGTCATCTCCCTTGGCTCCTCAGCGCGCTACTGCTCTTGGGGTGTGTCATTTCCCAGGATGCAGTGCGCATCCCCTAGCGCTGGAATCGCGGGACTTTGAAACAGGAAGTGACGTGATTCAATGAAGATTTTGGCCGCTTTTTACACTGTTCTATATTGTTGATGTTGGCTGCCATCATATTGGCGGGCACTTTCGACGACGATGCCCGCTGTGATGGCAACCCGAGTGGTTGACGCGCTGGCCCGCTGTTACAAGACGCATTGCGCGAGAATGGGGCAGGACGGGTGGTCCGTGATGGTCACTTTTGTCATCACAGACCAGGAAGTAAGTGCTTGTGGGCTTCACATGCCCACAAGCAAAATGAGAATTTCAGGGAAAAGTATTTTACAAGTCTCTTTACACTGTCACTCGGCAGATCGACGGCGGTTTTCAAAATAGTAAGTGAACTTAATTGCACAATTGTCTTGCCAGATGAAATAACATACTTATAAAATTTGCAAAATGTGATTGGAACCCCCCTTTAAGCAGCTTCCAGCCATCCTGGTTGGATAGAGTGCAGACTATGCTATGCTTAATAGCTGTCCAGGGGAAAGGAGCCACACGTTTAACGTTTTTTACCCCTTTCTTAGGAAAAAAATCAATGCTGGAGTGCATAAATAATCTGCAAAGTATATTTATTGAATGTCAAGCAGTCAATATTGGGGATATGCCTACCAGATAGTATGGAAACTTGGGGAATAAATAATTGATAGGAGATTACAGCAACAAATAGCCAACACCACTGTTTCCTGTAAAATATTTTATTCTATGTGTAATAATGAGATTTGTTAATTCACACAAAATTAAGAATAAATCAGTAGGAGGGAAACATTGAAAACAAAAAAATACATTAAAATTCAGCCAGGCAATAGATCTCAGAATAGAGACCACAAATATTTTCACTGTGACCCATGACAATAATTCATGCTAAAATGGAAATGGTAACATCCGTAAGGTGCATGTGGGTGCCTGTATTTACCTACACTGGTCTTTACGCATTGCATTAGTTTCAGGAGTGTATTCTTTATGCTTGTGGTTCTAAGACATGTTCAATTCATGAACTCCCTGTCAGTATAATGGGCTTATACGTAATGGTCAGAGTATTGTGGCATATTTGTCAAAAGTATGCTTCTGGATAGAGGGAGTGTACATACTTATTAGGCTTTTTACAAGTTGCATTTTGCAAGGGATTTTACTCCAGAGGCTTAGTGAATGTGATGAAGTTTCCCTTTGCAGGGAATACCTAATCATGTGCAAGACAATAGTAAGCAGTTTTGCCTTTTTGCTCGCACATGATTGCATAATGGAAGCAATCAGAGCTTCACACTCCTGGGCAAACTCCTTAGCAAAGTTAAACTTCTCTTGCAACGTTAACAACCTATTTGCCTTTAGTAAATCAACCTTGCTGTGTATAATCATTTAATTGCTTCAAAGGAAACCTGTAGTAACCAGAAAAAGATAGCTACCACTGCTAACCTTCCTGTGAAAAACATATACATTTCTAAAGACTTGCAAAGCTAAAATTGATTAATATAAACAGTACTGGAGTTGGAGTTCTGATTTTTATTTTTGTTGCCTCCCTTGGACCTCACTGAAGTCTGGGACCCTGAGCTGCTCATTCTGTCCCAATTACAATCCACTAGAAGAGTTAATATTAATAGCAATCACCAATGTGTTTAAAGTGGACTATGACAAGTCCTTACTACTTTCTGTTGCCGCTTTTGGAAGATTCCCCCTCAATCACTTTACAGCGGTCTAAATCCTCTTTTGGGGAGATTTCCCTTGATCTACTTGGGAAACTCTGAATCCTGTGGCATTCTTATTAGCACGATTTTGATAGACTTGGGGGAATAAGGAGGTGGGTTAGCCTCAAGAGGCATCAACGTTTGACAAATAGAGTGCCAAGGGATTCAGATAATTGGGATCCCATAAGGATTGGGGTATTCTGCCATATAATCTGTTTTGCAGTTTGATGTTGTCTAGGGTAAAATAATATGAGGAACTTTTTATACAGCTCTAAGAAACTAAACACTAGTAAGTTGTTTAAGAGCTGACTAAGTAATATACACAGAAATGTCAGAATACTACATATCTTTGCAAGTTTGACTTCCCGGTAAACATGATATTGTTTTTGCTAATTATATGCAAGGCATAAAATTGGTGCTTTCTGTTGGTTTTCTATGCATGTCCTCCTGAAAGAATGCGTGAACAGCTGCAGATAGCATCAATGAATGGAGTGTTGATAGGGCTGATGAATAGATCCTTATTTATATTTACTTCTCCTTGCAACATGTAAGGCAAAAAAACATGGTACAGGCTTGTAGGCGTGTGTACGTTTTTAAAATAATAACCCTCATATCTTACATTTTCAACTTATCTACAGCAGAGCAAACATAACAGATTCAGAGGTAACATCCATTTATAACAAAATAATAAGAAACTCTCTTTTCAAATAATATTGTGCCCTCAAAAATAATATTGTATAACCAATATAATATATTGGTGAGTAGATTAGATTTTACAGAGCCTGCCTCATGCATATTACATATTATTAACTTGTCATTCAAAATAATAAAAAGGAATAAATAAGATTGGAGCTTGTTTCATCTACATTATACAATGCGATGTTTACTTTGAAAACAAAATGTAATATCTGATTATTTCCCTAAATCATGAAAAGAAACAATAAGTATTATTAAAATGTGGCTTATTTAAAGGGGTTCTAAACCTCAGGAAAAAAAACAAAGAAAAAAAAACCCTGTAAGACAAAGGCATAATGAGCTAGTATGCATTGCATATGTGCTCATTATGAAATACTTGCCTTAGAACAAAGCTGTTCCAGCGGCTCCCGCACATGAGACAGCTGACATTTTCCCCAGAGTTTCATCCTGTTTCATGGGCTCCGGCGCTGTGATTGGCTGGAGTCGGGATGACATCACTCTCTCACATGCAGATGGGAGTCACTGTTCACACACAGGGCTCGCAAAAGAAAGGCACCCGTGGCCGTTCCGCCAGAGCCCAACACCAGTAAGGGTAAGTATCACATGATGTGAAACATGTCAGCCACCTTTTTCCTGTTGTTCACTACGTTTTGACTGTATTGCTTTGGTTGTTTTTTGGATTTTATTTGTACAATAAAGACATCGTTTTAACCACTTAAGCTCCGGACCAATACGCTGTCTAAAGACCAGAGGTGTTTTTACAATTTGGCAATGCGCTGCTTTAACTGGTAATTGCGCGGTCATGCAATGTTGTACCGAAACGAAACTTGCGTCCTTTTCTTCCCACAAATAGAGCTTTATTTTGATGGTATTTGATCGCCTCTGCGATTTTTATTTTTTGCGATATAAACGCAAAAAGACCGTAAATTTTGAAAAAAAATGATTTTTCTTATAACAAAAAGTAAAAAAAATCGAATAAACTAAATTTTAGTCAAACATTTAGGCCAAAATGTATTCAGCCACATGTCTTTAGTAAAAAAAATCGCAATAAGCGTATATTTATTGGTTTTCGCAAAAGTTATAGCGTCTACAAACTAGGGTACATTTTCTGGAATTTACACAGCTTTTATTTTATGACTGCCTATCTCATTTCTTGAGGTGCTAAAATGGCAAGGCAGTACAAAACCCCCCCAAATGACCCCATTTTGGAAAGTAGACACCCCAAGGAAACTGCTGAGAGGCATGTTGAGTCCATTGAATATTTAATTTTTTTGTCCCAAGTGATTGAATAATGACGAAAAAAAAAAAAAAAAAAAATGTTTACAAAAAGTTGTCACTAAATGATATATTTCTCACACATGCCATGGTTATATGTGGAATTGCACCCCAAAATACATTCTGCTGCTTCTCCTGAGTACGGGGATACCACATGTGTGGGACTTTTTGGGAGCCTAGCCGCATACGGGGCCCCAAAACCCAAGCACCGCCTTCAGCATTTCTAAGGGCACAAATTTTTGATTTCACTCCTCACTACCTATCAAGGTTTCGAAGGCCATAAAATGCCAAAATAGCAAAAAAAAAAACCAAATGACCCCATTTTGGAAAGTAGACACCCTAAGCTATTTGCTGAGAGGCATGTCGAGTCCATGGAATATTTTATATTTTGACACAAGTTGCGGGAATATGACAAACTGATTTTTTTTTGCACAAAGTTGTCACTAAATGATATATTGCTCACACATGCCATAGTTATATGTGGAATTGCACCCCAAAATACATTCTGCTGCTTCTCCCGAGTACGGGGATACCACATATGTGGGACTTTTTGTGAGCCTAGCCACGTACGGGGCCCCGAAAACAAAGCACCGCCTTCAAGATTTCTAAGGGCATACATTTTTGATTTCACTCCTCACTACCTATCACTACCTATCACAGTTTTGAAGGCCATAAAATGCCAAGATGTCACACAACCCCCCCAAATGACCCCATTTTGGAAAGAAGACACCCCAAGCTATTTGCTGAGAGGCATGTTGAGTCCATGGAATATTTAATTTTATGGCCCCAAGTGATTGAATAATGACCAAAAAAAAAAAAAAAAAATTTTTTACAAAACGTTGTCACTAAATGATATATTTCTCACATATGCCATGGGCATATGTGGAATTGCACCCCAAAATACATTCTGCTGCTTCTCCTGAGTACGGGGATACCACATGTGTGGGACTTTTTGGGAGCCTAGCCGCGTACGGGACCCCGAAAACCAATCACCGCCTTCAGGATTTCTAAGGGCATAAATTTTTGATTTCACTCCTCACTACCTATCACAGTTTCGAAGGCAATAAAATGCCAAAACAGCACAAAACCCCCCCAAATGACCCCATTTTGGAAAGTAGACACCCCAAGCTATTTGCTGAGAGGCATGTTGAGTCCATGGAATATTTAATTTTTTTGCCCCAAGTCACTGAATAATGACCAAAAAAAAAAAAATACAAAACGTTGTCACTAAATGATATATTTCTCACACATGCCACGGTTATATGTGGAATTGCACCCCAAAATACATTCTGCTGCTTCTCCTGAGTACGGGGATACCACATGTGTGGGACTTTTTGGGAGCCTAGCCGCGTACGGGACCCCGAAAACCAATCACCGCCTTCAGGATTTCTAAGGGCATAAATTTTTGATTTCACTCCTCACTACCTATCACAGTTTCGAAGGCAATAAAATGCCAAAACAGCACAAAACCCCCCCAAATGACCCCATTTTGGAAAGTAGACACCCCAAGCTATTTGCTGAGAGGCATGTTGAGTCCATGGAATATTTAATTTTTTTGCCCCAAGTCACTGAATAATGACCAAAAAAAAAAAAATACAAAACGTTGTCACTAAATGATATATTTCTCACACATGCCACGGTTATATGTGGAATTGCACCCCAAAATACATTCTGCTGCTTCTCCTGAGTACGGGGATACCACATGTGTGGGACTTTTTGGGAGCCTAGCCGCGTACGGGGCCCCGAAAACCAAGCACTGCCTTCAAGATTTGTGTGAGTGAAATCAAAAATTTATGTCCTTAGAAATCTTGAAGGCGGTGCTTGGTTTTCGGGGTCTCATACGCGGCTAGGCTCCCAAAAAGTCCCACACATGTGGTATCCCCGTACTCAGGAGAAGTAGCAGAATGTATTTTGGGGTGCAATTCCACATATAACCATGGCATGTGTGAGAAATATATCATTTAGTGACAATGTTTTGTACATTTTTTTATTTTAATTTTTTTTGGTCATGATTCAATCACTTGGGGCAAAAAAATTAAATATTCCATGGACTCAACATGCCTCTCAGCAAATAGCTTGGGGTGTCTACTTTCCAAAATGGGGTCATTTGGGGGTTTTTTGTGCTATTTTGGCATTTTATGGCCTTCGAAACTGTGATAGGTAGTGAGGAGTGAAATCAAAAATTTGCGCCCTTAGAAATGCTGAAGGCGGTGCTTGGTTTTCGGGGTCCCGTACGCGGCTAGGCTCCCAAAAAGTCCCAAACATGTGGTATCCCCGTACTCAGGAGAAGCAGCAGAATGTATTTTAGGGTGCAACTCCACATATAACCATGGCATGTGTGAGCAATATATCATTTAGTGACACATTTTTTTTTTTTTTTTTTTTTCTCATTATTCAATCACTTTGGACAAAAAAAAAAAAAATCAATGGACTCAACATGCCTCTCAGCAGTTTCCTTGGGGTGTCTTCTTTCCAAAATGGGGTCATTTGGGTTTTTTTTGTGCTATTTTGGCATTTTATGGCCTTCGAAACTGTGATAGGTAGTGAGGAGTGAAATCAAAAATTTACACCCTTAGAAAGCCTGAAGGCGGTGATTGGTTTTTGGGGTCCCGTACGCGGCTAGGCTCCCAAAAAGTCTCACACATGTGGTATCCCCGTACTCAGGAGAAGCAGCAGAATGCATTTTGGGGTGTAATTCCACATATGCCCATGGCATGTTTGAGCAATATATCATTTAGTGACAACTTTGCGCAAAAAAAAATATATATATATATATATATTTATATTTCCCGCAACTTGGGTCAAAATCTAAAATATTCCATGGACTTAAGATGCCTCTCAGCAAATAGCTTGGGGTGTCTACTTTCCAAAATGGGGTCATTTGGGGGGGTTTTCAATTGTCCTGGCATTTTATGCACAACAATTAGAAGCTTATGTCACACATCACCCACTCTTCTAACCACTTGAAGAAAAAGCCCTTTCTGACACTGTTTGTTTACATAAAAACATATTATTTTTTTGCAAGAAAGTAAAGTTGAACCCCCAAACATTATATATTTTTTTAAAGCAAAGGCCCTACAGATTAAAATGGTAGGTGTTGCAAAAAAAATTTCCACACAGTATTTGCGCAGCGTTTTTTCAAACGCATTTTTTGGGGAAAAAATACACTTTTTTTTATTTTAAAGCACTAAAACACACTATATTGCCCAAATTATTGATGAAATAAAAATTATGATCTTAGGCCGAGTACATGGATACCAAACACGACATACTTTAAAATTGCGCACAAACGCGCAGTGGCGACAAACTACATACATTTTTAAAAGCCTTTAAAAGCCTTTACAGGTTACCACATTAGATTTACAGAGTAGGTCTACTGCTAAAATGACTGCCCTCGATCTGCCCTTCGCGGTGATATCTCACATGCATGGTGCAATTGCTGTTTACATATGACTCCAGACCGACGCTTGCGTTCGTCTTTGCGCAAGAGCAGGGGGGGACAGGGATGCTTTTTTTTTATTTTTTTATATATTTATTTCGCTTTTTTTATTTTATTTGTTAACTGTTCCTTCCATTTATTTATTTTTTTACCATTTTTATTGTTATCTCAGGGAATGTAAATATCCCTTATGATAGCAATAGTTAGTGACAGGTACTCTTTTTTTTTTTTAAATGGGGTCTATTAGACCCTAGATCTTTCCTCTGCCCTCAAAGCATCTGACCACACCAAGATCGGTGTGATAAAATGCTTTCCCATATTCTCAATGGCGCCGTTTATATCTGGGGGGGGGGACATTCCCTCCCACTGAATGTAAAAGCAGTCTAGAGGCTAATTAGCCGCTAGGACTGCTTTTACATGAAAGCCGACCGCTGGCTGAAAAGAATGATACCAAGATGATGCCTAAACCCGCAGGCATCATTCTGGTATAACCATTCAAAGTCCTGCAACATACCAGTACGTTGATGGTTCTTGTTGGACATGTATTGTAATCTTTTTTTTTTTCATGCAGTCTGTTGGCTGAACAAAAAAAAGATTGATCGGTGGGTATGCCCACCATTAGAATACCTCCCTTCATCCACCCACTTCTAATGATGGGCATACATGCACCATTTATATATGCCGAAGCATGGGGGCATCCTCCCGCAAAAAAGTTATGCCGCGTACGGTCGGACTTTTCTATGCCGCGTACACACGGTCGGACTTTTCTATGCCGTGTACACATGGTCAGACTTTTCCACAGGAAAGCCTCCGTAGGAATGTCAACCGTATGTACGCGGCATTAGGAGCAAAATCGCTCCTCCGCCCCTAATGCCCCCATGCTCCGGCATATATGCTCTTTTTTGAACTGTAGTGGTGAAATCACCTCCTACAGCATTGGAGTCGCGGCTTTATATATCGTGGGAGCAAACGCTGTTGCTGTCACGCTAAATAAATCCGCACTGCAACTGAATGGCGTACCTGCTAAGCAAATGATGGTTAACATTAAAACAAAGTAACATTCCAGTATAACAGTAAGATCATACCATACCTGCAAAGCAAATACCTATAAAAAAACATAGTAAAAAATAAAACATTTTTTAACGCAACCTGTGCCTAAAATATATATATATGCCAAAGCATGGGGGCATCCTCCCGCAAAAAAGTTATGCCGCGTACGGTCGGACTTTTCTATGCCGCGTACACACGGTCGGACTTTTCTATGCCGTGTACACATGGTCAGACTTTTCCACGGGAAAGCCTCCGTAGGAATGTCAACCGTATGTACGCGGCATTAGGAGCAAAATCGCTCCTCCGCCCCTGCTGCCCGCATGCTTCGGCATATATGCTCTTTTTTTTAACTGTGGTGGTGAAATCACCTCCTACAGCACTGGAGTCGCGGCTTTATATATCGTGGGAGCAAACGCTGTTGCTGTCAAGATAAATAAGTCCGCGCAACAGCTGAATGGCGTACCTGAAAACAGTAAAATAAATTACATACCTGAAAAGCAAGCATGAAAAAACATAACAACAATAAAACTTTGCAGAATAGAATACAGTAAAAAAGAGCAGAACAATAGAGAGAGAATAGAGAGGGAGAGAACAATAAAACGACAACTATTTTTGGTTTTTTTATTTTATATTTTTTTGTGTGTTTTTATTTTTTACTTTTTTTTTTTTTTTTTTTAACACTTTTTTTGTAACTGTGAACTGTAACTTCAACTTTTCGGTTCCAGGTTTGGGTCTCTCAAAATGCGATGGCATCTTGGGAGACCCTGTGTGAGTGTGCCTAGCCTGTGAAATGTTTCACCCTACACTAATAATTAACGTGTGTGTGGAAGCGTTCAAAACATTCACCAATACAAAGACCAGGATTGCCAGGACATTTGGGACAAAAATAACGGGTGTCACGCCTAAATCCGCGCTTGGTACAGACACGACATTTTCTTTGGGGGGCTCGTTGGGTAGGGGTACTCGGGAGGACATAAGAAAAATGCCTCTCATGCAGTCGGCTTACTGCATTTGGTAGGAGATGGTGAGGTACAATACCGCCTGGATACAGGAGTTCTGTGATGATATCCCTCTGGAATTGAAGGAAGGATTCATTCCGTCCTGAAGCTCTGTATACGACATGAGCATTCAGTAGAGCCAATTGAAATAAATGTAGAGACACTTTTTTGTACCAGCGTCTCGTCTTACGGGCAATATGATACGGCGCCATCAACTGGTCGTTGAGGTCCACCCCTCCCATATTAAGGTTATATTCGTGGACACAGAGGGGTTTCTCCACAACACCAGTCGCCGTACGAATTTGGACTGTCGTGTCTGCGTGAAGGGTGGTAAGAACGAAAACATTCCTATTGTCCCGCCACTTCACAGCGAGCAAATTTTTACATCTGCAGCAGGCTCTCGCCCCCGGCCTAACACGGGCATCTACAAGCCGCTGGGGGAAGCCCCGGCGATTAGGTCGCACGGTGCCACATGCTCCAATCTGTTGATCAAATAAGTGGCTAAAAAGTGGCACGCTGCTGTAAAAATTGTCCACATACAAATGGTACCCCTTTCCGAATAAGGGTGACACCAAGTCCCAAACAATCTTGCCAGCGCTCCCCATGTAATCTGGGCATCCTTCCGGCTCTACCTGACTATCTTTTCCCTCGTAAACCCTAAAGCTCCATGTGTAGCCTGTGGCCCTGTCACAGAGCTTATAGAGCTTGACCCCGTATCTGGCACGCTTGCTGGGAAGGTACTGTTTGAAAGACAAGCGGCCAGCAAATTTAATCAGGGACTCATCAACGCATACAACCTGCTGGGGATTAAACAAGGCTGCAAAACGTTCGTTGAAATGGTTTACGAGGGGCCGAATTTTGTAGAGCCGGTCAAATTCAGGGTCTCCACGTGGACGACAAAGTGCATTGTCACTGAAATGCAGGAACCGCAGGATCGCCTCGTATCGTCTCCTGGCCATGTGAGCAGAGAAAATGTACATATGGTCAATGGGATGTGTGGACCAATACATCCGCAATGACGGAAATTTGTGTATGCCCATGTTGAGGGTAAGGCCCAGAAAGGTCTTAAATTCGGAAACCTCGAGAGGTTTCCATTCTTTGGCAAGGCGAGACTGGGGGTTAGCGGCGATGTAAGTACCAGCATATAAATTGGTCTGGTCCACAATAGATCTATAGAGATCTTCCGTGAAATACAGCGAATAAAAATCAAGTGACATAAAGTTCGCTGTATCCACCTGAATACCGGGTTGGCCAGTGAATGGGGGAAGTACAGGTGCTGTAGAAGTGGTGGGGACCCAATCAGGATAGGCAAATTCTACAGGAAGGGCACTATGGGCACGACGGGCCTGTCTCTGTCTTTTTCTTGGTGGCAGCGGGACACTACTTGTGCTTGCCACATCGCCAGCTTCAACTGCACTTATGGGACTCGCCACGTCACCAAGTGTTACTGCAGTGCTGGATAAACGACCAGGGTGTACTAGGCCGCTGGTGCTTGCCAATTCACCAGAAGGAATAGCGGCGCTAGTACTGGATCTCTGCTCCATACGAGGGTCCTGCGGTTCTTGCTGCTCAACAACATCAGAATGGGATCGGGTACGCCTGGCCTTAGCAGGGACCTCAACTTCGTCGTGCGAGCTATCTGACATGGAGCCGCTGTCGTAAATGGGTTCATATTCTGAGCCAGAATCTGTCAGATGCGTGACCTCCTCCTCTTCACTATCTGACATGCACATGAACTCAAAGGCCTGCTTATCATTGTACCTTCGGTTTGCCATTTTGGACTCTAAATTTAGTGGTACAATGGTAAGGATTCACAGGTAAAAAAAGCACCTGACTATAGAAAAGCAAATGTAGAAAACGCTTAAAAAAAAACTGTAAGCGATCGCAGGGATCAGGCCTGTCTCTGCGAACGCTGCAGTTATGTGTCTTGTGTTTTGTAAGTGACAGTGATCGATCGATACTGCACTTGGGTGGGTTGGGCTGGGCAGAGGGGGAAAACGCAGGTGCTAGCGGGTATCTGGGCTGATTCCGCTAACAATGCGTTTTTGGGTACCCTAAACTGCTGGGTACGCTAGTATAGATCTGATCAGATCAGGTATCGATCCGTTCAGATCCTATACCACTAAGGGGGGTGTATGCTTAGCGAGTGGGTGTAAGCGGTACTGGCTCTAACCTAACGCTGCCTGGGGTGACGCAGACCCTGACTGGCGCTAAAATTAAATTTATATCACCCGCCGGGTGATCAGGGGGTTAAACCTATTGGGTTATATACGGCGGGTGCTCTGATGCTATAAACAGCAAACTAACCAACCAGCGTCAACCGTAACACTTATACGGTGATCACTGGTGAAAGGGTTAACTAGGGGGCAATCAGGGGGTTAAAACCTTTATTCGGTAATATATGGGGGTACCTAACGCTTTCTAAAAACCTGGTGGCGAACCTAAAATAACTAAATAACTAACTGGCTAACCACGTCACCAGTGACACTTATACAGTGATCAGTGGTGAAAGGGTTAACTCTAGGGGCAATCAGGGGTTAAAACCTTTATTTATGGGGGTACCTAACGCTATATAAACCTGGCGGCGAACCTCAAAAAAAACTAACTGCCTAGCGGCAACAGTGACACTAATACAGCGATCAGAAACCGATCGCTTAGTGACACTGGCAATAGGGGTGAAAGGGTTAACTCTAGGGGCAATCAGGGGTTAAAACCTTTATTTATGGGGGTACCTAACGCTATATAAACCTGGCGGCGAACCTCAAAAAAAACTAACTGCCTAGCGGCAACAGTGACACTAATACAGCGATCAGAAACCGATCGCTTAGTGACACTGGCAATAGGGGTGAAAGGGTTAACTCTAGGGGCAATCAGGGGTTAAAACCTTTATTTATGGGGGTACCTAACGCTATATAAACCTGGCGGCGAACCTCAAAAAAAACTAACTGCCTAGCGGCAACAGTGACACTAATGCAGCGATCAGAAACCGATCGCTTAGTGACACTGGCAATAGGGGTGAAAGGGTTAACTTTAGGGGCAATCAGGGGTTAAACCTTTATTGGGGGGGGGGTAGGGGGCTACCCTGGACCTAAAGGGGCCTAAACCTAACTGCCCTGACACTTTTTTCTGTCACACTGACACTAAAAGCAGTGATCAGAAAATAAATGATCACTGCAATCAGTGACACTGTGACAGGGGGTGATCTGGGGGTGCTGGGGGGTGATCGGGGGGGGTTATGTGCCTATGTGTGCTGTGTCAGTGTGCTGTTGGTGCAACTCACAGTACTGACGTCTTCTCTCCTCTGGAATCAAACGAAAAGACCGCCAGAGGGGAGAAAACGTCACTTCCTCCCTGCCTGTGTTTACAGTTACACAGGCAGGGAGGGCTCTGCTGCATTCTCATTCGCTGAGGGAGATCGAGAGGGGACGGCTGGAAACCAATAGCCGCCCCCTCCTCCCGGACCTCCCGTACACCGTTCCCGGCCGCCGCATGTACCGGAGGGGGTCCCGATCGGACCCCCGAACCGAGGTAAGGCGGGGACGTACCTATACGCCCATGTGCCTGTACGTGCCATATTGTGGACGTATATGTACATGCGGTGGTCGGGAACTGGTTAAGGAGGGCGGCAGTCCAGGATCTTCTTCTATTCAATGCACCTGTGCATAGCCAGCACCCTTTTGGTTTAGTGGGACGGAAGCCAAGCCAAGGGATCAGCAGTTTTTAGAGCGGTATTATCTCTCAGAGCCCAACTACCCGTTTCCTACTGTGCCTGTGTGACTCACGCAGCGCTTTGTGAATGGACGGCTGCCTCCTGGGATACACACAGTTCCCAGAAGGCAGCGTGCCCCATTCACCAGAAGACACCGCAACGGAGGACAAAGCAGAAGATCCACCGTGGTGGAGGAAGAGGCAGAAGAGCTATTTCCGCATAGCAACCGCCCTTTCTGGTGAGTATAAAAAAAATATTTTTTCAAATAAAAAATTCTATTTATTTTTAGATTTTTGGGGGAAAAAATAACAGGGCGGAACTCCACTTTAATTCAGCATTAGTGGAGATAAGTGACCTCTTTAGGCCCCATGCACACTGGACGTTTTTACAGCTGCTGTTTTTTGGTTTAGTTTTTCGTTTTTTCTGCAGCCAGTAAAGCCAGCATGTTATGCCCATGCACACATAGGCTTTGATCATTGTGTTTTGGCAGGGGCGTTTTCTAGCTGGAACTAAGGGGTTTGAATACGTTTTTCAGCTGCAAAAATGCTTTAAAGTGCTTGTAACCCTAAAAAAAAGGGTTAAAAAAGGGTTAAACATCACAGTGCTTGTGCTGGCTAACCTGCCCCTCTCTAAGCTGTTATAAAAACTGTCTGATCCTGCCTGTTCCAGTATCTCCCTCTGTGTGCTGACAACGATAAGCAGGCTACTGAGCCCTGATTACTGCATTCACTTTATGTGCATCCGTCATCCACAGCTCCCCTCTATACTCCTCACCCCCCCTGCCAGCTCTGTGTGTCTGTGCCTCTGCCCCCCCCCCCCTCCTGCCGTTATTAGCAGTTTAAAAAGTTTCAAAACTGTCACTTGCAGCCTGTCTATTTTATTCAGGCATAACACACTCTGTACAGTAATACCTCATACACACGGTCAGACTTTTGACCGTGCTAAGGCTGCATTCACACCTTGGCGTAAAAAATCGGGGCGTTTTGTCCCGCGAATTGCGGCGTCAAATTGCAGCGTTTTGTACCGCGATTTGCGGCGACAAAACGCCGCGATTGTGAATGCACCCCCTCTATGGAGATGGTTCACATCTCCTATGCCGAACGCCGAAAGCCGCCTGAAAAAAAGGTCCAGGACTTGTTTTCAGGCGGCAGGTGTACGGCGTTCGGCGTTCAGCGTGGAGATGTGAACCATCTCCATAGAGGGCAATGTGAAATCATCCCTCCAGCGTCTCAGGGGCGGCTGCGGCGTTGCACTACAGGCGTATATATGCCTAGGTGTGAATGGGGGCAAAAGTCCTCCGTGTGCCGTGGGTCTGAGGTCCGGACTTCCGATCAAAAAAGTCAGATGGAGGCTACATACGGTCGGAATTTCTGAGAAAAATAGTTCGGCTGTGTGTACGAGGCATACGTTTTTTTTTTGTTTGTTTTTTAAGGAAAGCCTCTAAATACCTTTTTTCAGATATCTTCAGGCTGATCATGTGACTTTTGTCTCCTACTCCAGATGCTACACCAGGAGGGGCCCAGCAGCCATGTGACTTTCCCAGCTAACGCCAGAGGGAGATTGGAGTAGGAGAGCGACCAGGATTCACGTGACTGGCCTGAATATACTGTATCTTAAAAAAGGTATTTAGAGGCAGTGGGCTGGATTCACGTAAATGGCGCATCTTTATACCGGCGTAGCACATCTCATATGCGCTACGCCAACGTAACAGAGAGAGGCAAGTACAGTATTCACAAAGCACTTGCTCCCAACGTTGCGCTGGCGTAACGTAAATTGGGCGGCGTAAGCCCACCTAATTCTAAGTAGGAAGGAAGTGGGCGTGATACATTTAAATGAACCAGGACCCCATGCAAATGAAGGGCCGATCGAACGGCGCATGCGCCGTCCCGTGAACGCTTCCCAGTGTGCATGCTCAGAATCACGTCGGAACGAACGCTTAAGATACATCGAATCACTGAACGTAACCTACGCCCAGCCCTATTCACGTAGTACTACGTAAACGATGTAAAATACGACAGCTGTTCCGTTGTCCATACCTTTGCATGGGTTGCGCCTCCTATATGGTGGACTAACTTTATGCCGGACGTACGCCTTACGTAAACTGCATATATTACTGTGACAGGCGCAAGTACGTTCGTGAATCGGAGTATCTAGGTCATTTACATATTCAACGCGTAAATCAATGGAAGCGCCCCTTGCGGCCAGCGTAAATATGCGCCCGAGATACGATGGCGTAGGGAACTTACGTCGGTCGGATGAAGCCACATTTTAGGCGTATCTTGTTTTAAGAGTTAGGCGCATAGATATGACGGCGCATCTGTACACTTACGCGGCGTATCTCAAGATACGTCAGTGTAAGTGTTTCATGAATCCAGCCCTTTGTTTTTAAAGAACACTTATGCCGCATACACACCATCACTTTATGTGATGAAAAAAAACGACACTTTCTGTGAAGTAAAAAATGACGTTTTTGAAACTTCAATTTTCAAAGACGAAGTTGCCTACACACCATCGTTTTTCTCACAATGTTCTTGCAAAGTGAGGTTACGTTCCACCACGTTTTACCATTGAAGCTTGCTTCATAAGTAGCTTCTGGGCATGCGTGGATGAAAAAACGTCTTAGAAAACGACGTTTTTTGCTACACACGGTCAATTTCTGTGAAGTAAAAAGTGCACTTTTGAAAAACGACACATAAAATTGAAGCATGCTTCAATTTTTTTTGGTCGTTTTTTACAAGACATAAAACGACGTTTTCCCCCACACACAGTCAATTAAAGTGACGTTTTTAAAAACGTCATTTTTTTTCATCACATAAAGTGATGGTGTGTACGCGGCATTACAGAGCGTGTTATGCCTGGATAAAATAGAGGGGCTGCCAGTGAATTTTATTTATATGGTAACAAACACTCTGAAAAATTTATAAAAGTGATAAAAAGCTTCGAAAAACAGGTTATGAGCATTTTTGAGCCATTAGCCTTTCAAGGAGAATAGTTTTGCTAAAAAAAATAAAAAAAAAAAACACAAACCCTAAAAAATTGTAAAAACCACTAATGCAAAAATGCTGTAAACCATGGTAAAACTTGTGCTTTTTTTTTTTTTTTTTTTTTTTTTTTTTTCCAAAAACATTTTTATTGATTTTTCTTTGTTACAAAACATGCATAAGAATGAAAAATTGACATTGCGTACAATAGAAAAAGGGGCATACATAGTATATTACATTAAGGCATCCAACCTGCCGAAAAGGGGTTGTCATGGTTGTCACCAGAGCATGCTTACCGAGCAAATACCAAGAGGAATAACTTAGCTCTGGGGATAGGATGTCTAGGGTCAGGGCTGTATTTCTACCGTTGTAGCATGTATGAAAGGTTGGGTAAGAGGAGCATAGGTAGAGAGGAAAAAGAGTAGTAGAAGAGGAGAGGAGAGGAGAGGATGAGGATGGGTATGGAATAAGTAAGTAAGGAGGAGAGGAAAAGATGGATCATCCGGGAGATAACTAGATGCGCATCTCCACAAGGGGGGACTTTAGCTATCTTAACATGAGAGAAGGATACTGCATATAAAACGAGAAACTTCATACAAAGTATCAGCAAGACTCACGATCCTATATCCTGAAAACACATAGAAATGCAAAAAGCCATGAGACGTAAATTTGTATATTCTGGAAGGGGAGGAGTTTGGGATGGTGAACAGTCAAGAAACTGGGTGGTCAGAGAGGGATCCAGGTCCAGCACGTGATTTATTCAAATACTCAAAAGGACTGATTGATAAGGCCAGGCGTTCAGATGTAGACAATGTGAGGTGAGCAAAAAAAGACCATTTCGCCTCAAAGACGTCCCTTGATTTCAGAGGGTTGTTGTATAAGTCCAAGTTTTCCCTGTATAACAGGGATTTTAAGCACTCAATCACTGCAGCAAGAGAGGGCGGGGTGGCAGCAATCCATTGGGCCATGATGGTTCTACGCGCCAACAATAATGTAGTAAGAGTCCAGTTGCGGAGGCCATGAGGGAGATGGTTGTAGACTATAGAGCGGTTCGTAACCTCGGGTGGACATCCAAACATTAACAGTTTAGGTTCTTTTTCCAAAAGGCAGCCAGATACTTTGTATATAAAGCCTACCACCTTTGACCAAAAAATACTAATAGCAGGACAGTCCCATAAACGATGGAATAAAGTAGGTTTGTGTTTTAAGCACCAAGGGCAGGCAGGGCCTATATCTGGAGAACGAGTGATGGAAAAGGGGTAATATGCTCTATGCATTATCTTAAATTGCGTTTCTCTCCAGGATTCATTGGGTGTGAGAGCCCTGGTGAGTCTATAGCCCCGGACCATGTCTTCCACCGCAATTGAGGTTGGGAGGACCAGAGACCAATTGGCCATGGAAGTGTCACTCAGAGGTTTAGCAAACCGCACATTCAGAGGGGAATATAAGTCTGATATAGAGTATCTATTGCCAGCTATCAATGCGTCTAGGAAGGACGGTTGGAACCTGATAGATTTTTTGGGGCACACTTTACCTACAAAATCAACATATTGCATAACCGACAAAAATTGCCCTAATGGCAAAGAGAATTCCAAGGACAGTTGAGTCAGGGGTTTAGGGGAGCCTGATGATTCATGGAACAGAGAGCATACTTTTGTTAAGCCCTTTTCTTTCCATTTAGAGTAGGGTTCATAGCGAAGACTGGGTGTGAACATAGGGTTACCCTGAATCGGCAGATGGGTGGAGACATGGGGGGACAAACCCAGCCTTTTCCTCACTTCCCTCCAGGCCACCAACGTATCTCTGAACAGTAAATTTTGCTTAATAGAGTTGGGAAGGCTCTGGAGGGAACTATGAAGGAGTGCAGCCATGTCTACCGGAAAGATCATGGCTGACTCCAAGTCATAGTTGGAGTAGCGAGAGGAGGATCGTATCCAATCTATTCCAATTCTCAACAGGCAAGCTAAATTGTATAATCTCAAATTTGGAAGGCCTGCTCCGCCCTCGCCCTTCGGGAGATATAGCTTGGTCAATGCAATTCTCGGCCTGCCCCCTCTCCAAATGAATTTGGAAATGGCTGTATTTATGGTTTGGACATCCTTATGCTTCAAAAGCAAAGGCAATGTCTGTAGAGGGTAAAGCAGGCGAGCAAAGCTTACCATTTTGAACAATGCGCATCTCCCAAAGAGCGAAAGCGGGAGATCCGCCCAAAGCTCCAGCTCACCAACTATCTTTTCTATCAGGGGTGGGTAGTTTAGACAATAAAGAGAGGATGGTTCCCTACCTATCTTTAGCCCCAAATACGTGATATAGCTGTGAGCGATCCGAAGGGAGGAATTTTGAGAGAGACTTTGGGGAGGGGTATATAGCCCCAGAGGAAGGATTTCGCTTTTAGAAAAGTTTATTTTTAGCCCCGAACATTTACGAAAGGAATCGAAGATATTCTGGATGGCCGGGACATCGGTTCGCGGGGAAGTGGAAAAGATAAGTATATCATCAGCGAAGAGAGCCACTCTCATGTCCTCGTGTCCGAAGGTCACGCCATGTAAAAGGGGAGTAGTGTTTAGAAGACGTGAGAGAGGCTCTATGGCAAGATTAAAAAGTAAGGGAGAAAGGGGACATCCCTGCCTTGTGCCCTTGTGGAGCCTGAAGGGGGGTGACTGTATCCCAGCTGCCGTTACTGTGGCAGAGGGTGTTGAATACATGTTATGAATGAATGTATTGAAAGGACCCACTAGACCAAAACTGTGCATCACCAGGGATAACCAACGGAAGCTAACGTTGTCGAACGCCTTTTCGGCGTCCAACGTGATGATAGCTACTTCTCGTGAGGGATGAGCTTGTGCAAAGTCAAGTGCCACCATTACTTTACGAATATTGGCAGAAGCAGAGCGTCCTTTAGTGAAACCCGATTGTGCTTTATGTATAATGGAGGGCATTATGTCGCCTAGCCTTGATGCTACTATTTTAGAGAGTATCTTGGAGTCTACGTTAAGTAGGGAGATGGGGCGGAAAGAGCCAGGGTCCAGGGGGTCCTTGCCCTTCTTAGCTATGAGTTTAATATTTGCCAGATGGCCTGTTGGGAGATATGGTCCTCCGCTCCAGATATGGTTGTATACAGACAGTAGCGTTGAAGCTATTTCCTCTTTCAGTAACTTATAGAATTCGGAAGAATACCCATCTGGACCCGGGGCCTTCTCCGCAGAGAGTCCACCTATGGTGAGGACGATTTCTTCCAAGGAAATAGGGGCGTTCAGATGGGCCAGCATGTCAGGGTCTACTCGTGGGAGAATAACACTATCTAACCAGTCCTGAGCCAAGCTTTCGTCTACAGGTTCCAAGCTATATAACCGGGTGTAAAACTCCTCCAACGTTTTGTTAACGTCTTTTGGTTCTATGGACATCGAGCCGTCCGGGTTGCGGAGCGCCGCTATGTGTGTCGGGGTGTACGAGCCTTTAGTTAGCCTTGCGAGCAACTTTCCGGCTTTATTGCCAAATTTATGGTAGTGGAGTTGAGAAGCAGAAAGCTTCATTAACTCCACCTTCTCTGCCCATGTGTCAAAACTGTCCTTAGCTTCCTTCCAGGCAGTTAAGTTCTCCTCCGTGCGGCTTGAGTTTAAGCGCGTTTGGGCCATTCTTACTTTGGTGCTAGCATCTTGAAATTTTTTACGCGCGTCCTTGGTGTATGCTGAAGTAAATGATATAATTTTTCCCCTTAAATAGGATTTGCCTGCCTCCCAAAATAGGTTCGGGTCAGTCACATGTTGACTATTGGTATAAGCATATTCAGTCCAAGCCTCAGTAAGCATCTTTTTGAAACTATCCGTCCGAGTCAGGTAGGAAGGGAACCTCCAAAGCCTAATCCCTGGGCCAGTTTTGGGGATGTGCAGAGAGATTGAAATAGGGGAGTGGTCGGAGATCACTAAGTCATGTATATCAGTGAGGTGGATCCTAGGGAGAAGAGAAGGAGTGCAGAGGAGATAATCCAGCCTAGCAAAAGAGCCGTGCACTGGTGAGAAGAAGGTATATTCTTTGTCTAGCGGGTGATGCAGTCTCCACACATCTACCAGGTCAAGAGCCTGGACCATGTGAGAAAAATGCGTTGGACGCACTTCGCGGGTCGTGGATGTGATAGGGTGTGTGCCAGATCTATCCTCTTTATCACAGAAGGTGGAATTAAAATCACCTCCTATAAGGTGTGGAACGTCGCCATCCGCCGCTAGAAGAGGCGTTAGTTTAGTGAAATAAGCTTGGTCGGGGGAGTTGGGAGCATAGATATTGGACAGCTTGAAGATCCCCGAAGGGAGCTTGAGTTGCACAGTAATCCGTCTACCCTCCCTATCTCCATCGACCGAGAGCACCTCACAAGTCAAATTTTTGTGAAGTAAGATAAGTGTGCCTGCCTTTCGGCCAGCAGAGGCCGAACCTAGAACCCTCCCCACCCATAACTTTTGCATACGGAAGAAATCGTTTTCTCCCAAATGAGATTCCTGAAGTAACGCAATGTCGGCTCCAAGGCGTTTCAAGTGCCTTAGAATCTTCATGCGCTTAGCAGGTGACCGCAGCCCCTTCACGTTCCATGATATTATCTTGACTTGGGCCATTGTGTGTAATAAGTGAGGTTACCTGAAAGCAGGTGCAATCGCACGTAGTGGAGTTGGTGCTGACCTTGTGTATCGCGAGGGTATGTGGTGAGTCCTGCCCTTAGAAAATTCTGTAGATGGAGCCATCCTCTTTTTAAGGAAAGGGGTGAAGTTAAGGGGAGAGAGAAAAACATAAAAAAAAACAAGTTAGAAACTAAAATAACATCCATAAAACGAGACTTCTCTTTTTTCCACATGCACTCCCACCACCGGTCGTGCCGCCAGCCCACGAACATGGGGCATATATGAATCCGACAGTGTCCCCTCAAGTATGCAACCTAAACATAAAACATAAAAGCACCAATGTATTAACATGTACATAGCCTCCCCGGCCGCAACCTGGGGGGAGCCCAGTAGCTAGGGGGGTATGGCAATGCCCCCTTAAGAGGACAATGTCGGAGCATAGAGGCAATTAAACAGTAAAACAATGAACATATTATAGGAGTTGGTGGTTGGTAGCCGTACCGCGACTTAAACTATTTAAGGATAAACTAGGGCATGTTTAGAGCAATTCAGCACTAAGGGCGTTGTGGCTAGACTGAAGGGAAGAAACAACTCAAGTACTGCCGACAGTTAAGTCTAAGTAGCAACTATAGGGCCAGCGCCTATGAGTCTGTGCAAGAAAGGCTCCGTAAGGCCTTAGGAGAGCCAAAAGAGGCATGCCAACCCCCCCAAAAATGAAAAATAAAAAGAAAAGAAAATGCTATTCTCTATGCCTTCATTCATCCGGAATCTTGTTGGCCCGAAGCAGATGTATGCTTGAGTCGTTTAGGTGGGTCTTTCCTGGGGCTTCTCTGATCTCTGGGGCCTTGTTTTACCTTGTCTGCGTACGAGCCCGACGGCGATCGATCAGCCCCAAGCGATTGTAGGTATGAGCGGGCCTTGTCAGGTGACTGTAGGGAAAGCTGGTCTCCATTCGGGGCTTGGAGGCGTAGAATAGCGGGGTATGCCAAAGTAAAACGGATTCCTTTCTTGTAGAGTTCCGCGCAGATGGGTTGGAACTCCTTGCGTTTCCGAGAGACTTCTATGGAGTAATCCGCAAATATCAGCAACTTGTGGCCATCAAGCTCCGCCGAGCGTGCCTTGCGGAACCCTTGCAGGACATCCATACGATCAGCATAATTTAGGTAGCGCGCAATAACAGGTCTAGGCCTGGTGCGATCTTCCGTCATGGCTCCTACGCGGTGCGCTCTTTCTACGACGCACTTGCGGCCTAGGCCCAGTGATTCGGGGAGGGTGGTGGAACAAATGTCCAGCAAAGAGCCTGATTTATAGGATTCAGGAAGGCCAATAATCCTCAGATTGTTCCTTCTGGAGCGGTTCTCCAGGTCCTCCATGCGGTCATGTAGGTGTTGTTGGTCCTGTATGAACCGCTCCATGGCCCCATTAATGCTGTATTGGTCGTCTTCCATCGAAGATATCCGCTGTTCTGCATTGGATAATCGCGTTGAATGTTCTCCCAATTCTTTGCGGAGCTGTTGCATGCCCGTTGCCACTGCTTTTTCCACAGCCGCTGTGATGGAGGGCGAAAGCAGAGCCGCCACCGCCTTAGCGATCCTTTCATGGGTATTGTCCTGAGCGGCATAGCCCAAGTGGCTGGTAGCCACAGTGTCCATGTCCTCATGTGGCATGTTGCCCTGGATAGGGCAATCGGGCTCAAGATGGGGCTGAGTGGTCTGAGGAGGGAGATTGCCTCGTGTCGCGGCCGCCATATTGGCTGCAGCCAATGCGTCCGCCGGGACCTCCGGAACAGCAGAGTCCCTGGCCGTCCGTGGCTGAGTAAGGTACCGCTCCATGCTCCGTTGTTGGGGCGATGAGTGGGCGCTGTCCGGGGCTTGAATCTGGGGCATCGTCGGGGCTTTATAAGCTGAATTGTTTGCGGGCTGATCGGAGCCTCCGGTGTTCACGTCCTCTGCATGTGGCGCTGGAACCGGAAGTAAAACTTGTGCTTTTAATGTGCATTCTACAGCTAAAGCTACTGGCATTTTTTAATGAATTTATTCAAATGTATTCAAATTGTATTGTGATTTTAAAGAGGAATAACAAAGTTCTGTTGTGATGTGAGGTTTACTTTAGAATAAACTAGAATACTGGTTAAGTCTATCAAATAACATCGTTCCTCAACATGTCTATTCCACAAGAAAACAAGAACAGCTTATTTGCTATTTGTAAAGGAAAGTGTTGGAGAACAACCAATATGAGATGTTACAATGGATGTTACAATGGAGGGTAAGACAGTGGGGATAAAGGTTGGATCGGGACAAATTTAGAATGAAGGGGACAAATGAGGTATATAGCTCATATAGCTAAGAGGGGGAAGGGGAAGTAGATTGGCTCTCCGTTTCACCTACTGTATATCCTGCACCAATGAGTGTTGCATCAAATTGAGTTATATTTATGAGACCAGGTAAAGTTATGGGGCAGCAGATTCTAAATTATGGAGCTAGCATGCCCATATGCCTGTACATTTTGACAATTTATCTTTTGAAAATCTGATCCGTGCTTCCATGTTTTCTGTCTAGCAGACAACCTTCTGCCAGTCTGAGACTGTCAGTGGTGAAGCAGTGCCCCATTTCAGAGTGATGCAGCGTCTGGCTGCATTAACAAGACGCATGGCTAAAGCATTGTGGTATGTGGAATTCGGAAGAGAGGAATGATGTAGTAAATATTGTGTGGGCATGAAATTGAGGGTATGTGTCATTATTTTCATTATAGATTCATGAACCTCTATCCAGAAAGTTTTCAATTTCGGGCAGAACCACCATAGAGTGAAGTCTGAGGCCCCGTACTCACGACCAAACATGTCTGCTGAAACTGGTCCGCAGACCAGTTTCAGCAGACATGTTTGGCCGTGTGTTGGCCCGAGCGGACCATTTTCGGGCCGATCGGACAGGTTTCCAGCGGACAACTGTTTCCTGGACTTGCTTTAAAACAGTCCGCTGGAAACCTGTCCGCCCGGACATGTACGGTCGTCTGTACAGACCTACCGTACATGTCCTGCCGCCCGCCATCCCTCGCATGCGTCGAATGACTTCGACGCATGCGTGGAAGCATTTTAAAGGCGGGCCGCCCACGTCGCCGCGTCATTGTCGCGGCGACACCGCGTCATCGACGCGTCGACACCGCGGACACGCCCCGCGTATTGTTTACGCGCGGACTTCTGTTCGATGGTGTGTATAGCCATCGAACAGAAGTTCCCGGGCAGTCCCCGGCCAGACATGTCCGATGGAAACGGTCTGCAGACCGTTTTCATCGGACATGTCCTGCCGTGAGTACAAGGCCTGAGAGTGAAAATTTGTGAAGCTGGGTAGGCATCCTGTACCATCCTGCCAATATTTTGTTGGCAGTCTCCTGCTTTGTTACACTAATTGACCCTTTGTGCATATTTTTAAAAAACATTTACTCACTCATCAGTAAAGGAAAGACCGAGATGTTTTTCCCATTTTAGACGAGGTCTAATGGTTTTTAAGTCAGAATTGCAAATAGGAGAGTGTACATAAAGGACATTAGATGGCATGGTGGATTGGTTCTAGAATATATAGCTTTGAAAGGGGATATATTTGGAAATTTAAAAAAAAATTCTTAACTGAACATATGCCCAGAAGGGGGTATGCATTGCGAGTTTTAGCTGTTAGGGCTTCATAAAACAAGAGAGAACCCTGTTCAAAAAATCGTTCCTCTCATACCTGATCATGAGACCAAACTTCTTTCAGGAATTGAGATGAAAGTCCAGCTGCAAAGTCTGAGTTATGTTTAAGAGGGGTCAGTGGTACAGGTGAAGACGTTAAGTTCAAGTTCTTACACTTTAGGTGAAAACAATGGATAGATGGGCCAATGGTCAGGTGGTCTTTTTGTTTTCTAAGAGTGTATGTGGTGGAACGTCAAGGAATCAGGTGTAAGGGGATTGGTGATCCTTCAATCTATATTTAAACCCATGCTTTTATTTTCTCATGTAAATTTAAAATCCGCCACCCTTGTTAAATGGCATGCTAAGTAGTACTTGTAAATATCTGGTAGCCCAATGCCTCCTTTTAGTTTTGGCAATGTGAGTAGGTTGTAACTAAGTCTGGGGCGTTTATGTCCTCATAGGAACCAAGTGCATGCTTTTTCTAAGTCATAAAGAACGTTTTGGGGAGTTGTATGTATATCTTCTGTAGGACATGCAGTGAAGTATCTTCATCTTGATTATCGCAGCCCTGCCGAACCAGGAAAATGGGCCAAGTTTGGAGGTCCCATTGATTACTTCTCAGTATAGGTAGGTAATTCAAAGTGTAAAGACTGTCAGACATTTGGGTATTTGTATTATGAGGTATGTGAGGGATTGCTGATACCACTTAAAGGAAATTTGGATTTGCAATCTAATACTTCAGCGGATGATAACAAAATGTTGAGGGCATAAGACTTGGAAAAATGTATTTGTACGTTAGCAAGAGCTTTATAGTGGGAAAAATAATTAAGTATGTTGGGAATAGAAAGTTTTGGTTCTGTTAACGCTGCTATTTTTTGTGTACGTCCAAATACATCAATCACTTTGATGTTGTTGTTCGCTCTAATATGTCTCAGTAGTGGTTCTAGGGTAACAACAGTGGTGAGAGTGGGCAACCCTATCTCCTACCGTCTGATTTGGAGAAGGCATCCGATAGGTGGCCATTGACACAGACTCTAGCATGCAGGCTGGAATATAATGTAAAAGTAAAGTTAAAGGGATTGTAAAGGTAACATTTTTTTCCCCTAAATAGCTTCCTATACCTTAGTGCAGTCCTCCTTCACTTATCTCATCCTTCGATTTTGCTTTTAAATGTACTTATTTCTTCTAAGAAATCCTCACTTCCTGTTCTTCTGTCTGTAACTCCACACAGTAATGCAAGGCTTTCTCCCTGGTGTGGAGTGCAATGCTTGCCCCCTGCAGATAGAGAAAGGAGCTGTGTGTTAGTGGGCATCCTGACTCTCCTGTAATCCAAGGGAGGGGTGAGCACGACACTCCACACCAGGGAGAAACCCTTGCATTACTGTGTGGAGTTACAGACAGAAGAACAGGAAGTGAGGATTTCTCAGAAGAAATAAGGACATTTAAAAGCAACTTCACAAAACAATTCGTTGAGTGAGTGATGGACTCAATATTGGCAATTGCGGAGGGCCCTTTATTGATAGTTGATGATTATAATACAGTACTTGATAACTCCATTGATAGATTCTGCTGTTCTATATTACCCCCCACACCCTTAGGTTCCCTTCCGACCCAATTCGACCTAGTGGAGGCCTGGAGATGGAAGCATGCAGATGGGAGGGAGTACTCATGCCAGTCTGAAATGCACGGTACACTGTCTCATATTGATCTCTGTCTAATCACCTCAGATTTGCTCACTTTGGTGACTGAGGTTAAATACCTCCCTAGGGCGTTGTCCGATCAATCCCCCTTGATGGTGGACCTTGCCCTGGGCACCTCCTCCTCTTACCGGGTATGGTGATTGAGCCCATTAAGGCTGTCTGACCAGGCAGTTGTGGACCAGAGTATGGCTGAAATGAAATCCTATTGGATAACCAAAAGGCAGAGAGCCTCCATCCTGGTGGTATGGGATGCCTTTAAGGTCACCAAATGTGGATCCTTTGCTGCAGCTTTTGGGTAGGCATGTAAGGCATCTCAGTCCAGATTGGTGGATGCGGAAGGGGGTCTTAGGGATGCGGAGGTTGCTTACTCTGCATCGCCTACCCGTGAGACACACATTGTATGGTGGCACAAAGCCAGATAATTAGATTTGGTACTCCTGGAACACACCCAGAAAAAGTTATTGTATCAGAACCAATGACTCTTTGAGTTTGGTGACAAAAACAGTTGCCTGCTGACCTATATCTCCAGACCTGACTATCAGCCATGCAGCATCCTGAGAATTATGAACTCAGTGGGAGTAGTAGTACAACAAAACAAAGAGATAATGGACATATTTGTAACATTCTACTCTTCACTGTACGCTACTAGAGCTCACTACACTATTGTGGAACTCGATGACGATCTGCCTGATATCTCACTGCCAAGATTACAGGATTATCAGGCCTTACTGCTTGATGCTCCTTAATGACTGAGAAAATAGGGGAGGCCATACAGTCCTTTATCAGAAATAAAACGTCAGGATTAGACGGATCCCTCATAGAGTGGTATATGCATTTCAGGGATTTACTGATCCCTCACCTGCTTAGGGTATATAACTTTGCCAAGTTACCGCCTTCTAAGATGGAGACACTGATTATCCTCATTCCTAAACCCCATAAGGATCACCTACTCTGTGAATCGTATCGACCAATCTCACTTATTAACTCAGATGTAAAGATTCTGCCCAAGGTGCTCGCCCGGCAATTGAATACAGTCATTACTACTGTTATTGGAGCAAACCAGACTGGGTTTATCTTGGGGCGATTAACCTCCATCTTGCACAGACTTTTTGCCAATATGCAAGCCGCTCATGGCAATGTGGGCTATTGGGCTTGGTCGAATGGCCATACTTTCTAGAAGTCCTGGCAAAGTTTGGATTTGGCAACACCTTTATCCGAGGAGTGCAACTGCTGTATCTGAGGCCCACCGTCAGATTGCGAGTAAACACATCTGTGTCCGATTCCTTTCTGATAAAGAGAGGCACCAGACAGGGATGTCCCCTGTCGCCGCTGCTGTTCATGTTGGCGTTAGAGCCCCTGGTGGCACTGATAAGGTCCAGCGGGGATATTGTGGAACAAACAGGGGGTTAATCGAGCGCACTCCGAATGAAGCTACATTTCACTAAAATGACAAATATGGATATGAAGAGGTAAGGGAAAGGGGGGGATTGCTGAGGGGGGGGGGAGACACAGGGCAACATTCAAATCTCTTTTTAAAAAAAAGAAAAAATGGCAGAACTATATATTATTAGTCCATTAGTCCATTTAGGGCAAGTCCATAAATATAAAACTATACTGTCGCGAAGGAGGCTGCCAGCTTGCAGATAGAAGCAAAATCTGAAATTGTAGAAGGAAGAGAAAAGCAGCGCCTTCTAAGCGTAGTAATCAGGTTATTTTATTGTATTGAAAATATATTCCTATAAAATCATCACTCACAAAGGAGCTAAAAACATATGGCTTATCTGTAGGAGTTGTAGGTTTCTTTCATCCGCTCTGCGTCTGGAAGTACTGGTGCTCTGTAGTCCTTGAGGTGGTACACAGGAGGTACACATATACACAGGGATTGCTGTGGGTCACTGCCTCCGTCGGCGGCATTAATGGAACCAAAAGCCTCCGACATGGGGAGGAGAGGGACGGCAATCTGTGGAGCACAGTGATGTAATCAGGTCACTTCCGGGTACGGGTCGTGGGAGGGTGCACGCGTTCTAAGCATGCCTGCTTCTTCTTCAGGCTCTGTAGGGGCTATCTTAAACCAGGGAAAATATAGCCCACTAAGGATAATCTGATTGGCTAAAAACGTTTGGCATATAAATTAGATACGTAAGCGGCGCAGATGAGTTGCTAAACGAGAATAATAACATATGCTAATTTGAAAAAGCAAAAACTGGCACGATCTGGAGCATAAGTAAACATAATTATATGATTGGATACAATCATATACACACACACAAAGGAGAAAAGGACAACAAATCTTATTAGCATATTAGCATATGTTATTATTCTTGTTTAGCAACTCATCTGCGCCGCTTACATATCTAATTTATATGCCAAACGTTTTTAGCCAATCAGATTATCCTTAGTGGGCTATATTTTCCCTGGTTTAAGATGGCCCCTACAGAGCCTGAAGAATAAACACGCATGTTTCGAACGAGTGCACCCTCCCACGACCCGTACCCGGAAGTGACCTGATTACATCACTGTGCTCCACAGATTGCCTTCCCTCTCCTCCCCGTGTCGGAGGCTTTTGGTTCCATCAACGCTGCCGCCGACGGAGGCAGTGACCCACAGCAATCCCTGTGTACATGTGTACCTCCTGTGTACCACCTCAAGGACTACAGAGCACCAGCACTTCCAGAAGCAGAGCGGATAAAATAAACCTACAACTCCTACAGATAAGCCATATGTTTTTAGCTCCTTTGTGAGTGATGATTTTATAAGAATATATTTTTAATACAATAAAATAACCTGATTACTACGCTTAGAAGGCGCTGCTTTTCTCTTCCTTCAACAGGGATATTGTGGGACTGACAATTGGGGGTCTGGAAGAAAAGGTATCCTTTTATGCTGACAACATGTTAATCTATTTGCCAGAACCCCAGTCGTCTATTCCGGCCTTGCTGGATATTACCTGGAGGTTTGGGCCATTTTCTGGGTTCCAGATCAACTGGGATAAATCTCTCTTATTTAAAATAGACCAGGTAACATCCATAGTATTACCTCCTTCATACCCACAACAGATAGTCAGCTCTTTCCGATAACTAGGGGTTTTGATACAACACCCAATATCTTCTTATATTAAGATTAACTTGGATCCTCTTATCAGTAGAATGAGAAACACACTAAAGACATAGAACAATCTTCCTCTGACACTACTAACGCCACTTCCAAAACTTTTTACAAATGAGTTGTATCTAATGACAAAAAAAGTTATACTAACTGTTTAAGAAAACGTGAACAGGCCCAGGAAGGAGAACATGCAAGGCATCATGACTTAAATGAGTGACATTTTCCTTTACAGATGTCACCTGACAGACATTTCAGACTGATTTTAGTATATTATCTTTTGCCTTCAAGGATGCTGACAGACTAAAATCAGAGCTTTATATCAAGTTCTGTGCAAAAGCAGAATTTTCTAACATACATATTGAAAAATTATAACTTACCTTTTTTTTTGCAAAGTAATGATAAAAAAAAAAAAAACTCTTTAATGGGAATTTGTAGGAGACAGGAAGAAGCATGCACGTTCTTCAATCGGTAGATGCTAAATCTTTGTCTGTCAGCTTATCTAAAGATAAACACACAGTTGAAATACATACACTATAGATGAACTAGTTTACCTTCCAAAAATGTGTAAATTAAACTGGCCAATTATGTGATCAGGGCACTGCTACCAGCCAGGTTGGTGACTGGACTTTTCTCTACTACAGTTAAACATTATATATAAAAAGTGTTGAGCTGTTTCTTTAAAAAACACAACTAATTAAATCAATCCACAATATAAATAATTACACACATATACAGTTTGTGTTACGCTATAAAATCTAAAAATGCCATAAAGGCGACATACAAATTTCCCATTACGTGAAAGCCTTGTGTTGTCTTCAGTGTCATAATAAATCCAGTGTTTCTGTGCTCCAACAGTGCCAAAACAAACTAAAGTGCTCCAACACTTCCACACAAGGATGCTGACCAGAAGCCTAGACACCATAAGGCATAAGAGGTCTAACAGCACTTTGTGAGGAAAGTCATTCAGGTACCTGAAGGAGGGATGAATTTCTCCCTGTCAGGTCACCTGTGGCCAGGTGACAAATGCACCCCGATGGAGACAGGGGTGCACCGCAAGGTAGTGAACCCAATAGCAGACTGCTGCGGATGGACAGGAAACGTGATCCCAAGATTCCCCAGGGTGCAGAGTCTAAGGTCCAGCAGGTGTTCATCATCGCCTCTAGTGGTGAGGATGGCCTTTGTTACAACTGAACCCCCGGTCGCGGCCCCTGGGGTCCCCCAGATCACGCTCTGTAGGGAGAGAGTGGAAACAGTCACTGAGAACACAAGGGATGGTGATGGGTAAGCTGAGGTCGGGGCAACAGGCAGACAAGGGTAACCAAGGGACAGGCCAAAGGGTCAGGGTCACAGGCAAACAGGAGTAGTCAGAGACGAGCCAAAATTGGTAAACAGAAAGGTAAACGTAGCACACAGCAGACAGGAACAAGCTAACAAACAAAGTTTAACTGCAAAGCAGACCTGCAGTTAATATAGACTTCCTGGGATGTCCTGGGGTGTGGCCATACAGGGAGGAGAGATGATAAAAGGCAGCCAGAAAGAGAGTCAGGCCTCTAATGGACACATGAGAAGAAGGTAAGCTGCCAGACATCATTGCATGTCCATGACAGTACCCTCCATCTTACGAGGCCTCCCCCTTTCCCGCCTGGGTCCGGGTTTAAAGGGAAACTTCAGATGAAACTTTTTTAACACACAAGGTGCAAAGACCTCAGATGCAGGGACCCAAGACCTCTCCTCAGGGCCAAACCCTTTCCAATGAACAAGGTACTGAACAGCGCCTCTACAGAGTCAGGAATCCAGAACTTGACTGACCTTGTATTCCTGATTATCCTCAGAGACCGGTGCCATGGTCGGGAGAGAACTTATTGAGGACTAAAGGCTTCAGAAGGGCAACATGGAAGGAGTTAGCGATTTTGAAACAAACCGGATTCAGTTTAGACGTTTTAGTGTATGGACCAATGAATCTTGGAGCAAACTTCAGAGAAGGAACTCAGAGCTTGATGTTCCTGGTGGAGAGCCAAACTTTGTCCCCTGGCTGAAGAGAAGGCGGTCAGCAAAGGCTTTGAATTTGTCGGCAGCTGCCCGGAGGGAATCATGAACATCACTCCAGATGGAATTGAAAGACTACTGAGCTGAAGCCAAAGCTGGGATATCCGGAGAACAGGTCATGGGAAGCGGAAGTTGAGGATGTCTTCCATAAACTGAGAAAAAGGGTGTTCTCTGCGAACTGGTATTTACATGATTGTTATCAGAAAATTCTGCCCACGGAAGTAGAGAGGACCAATCGTCATGATGAGCGGAGACTAAGGTGAGAAGAAAAACCTCTAACTCCTGATTAACCCTTTCCGTCTGCCCATTGGATTGAGGATGGTAAGAAGAGGAAAAATCCAAGGCAATATTGAGGGATTTGCAAAAGACTTTCCAGAAGCGAGACGCAAATTGAACACCCCTGTCGGAAACAATATGAGAAGGAACCCCATGGAGGCGGAAAATTTCTCGAATAAAAATGGGGACCAAGGCAGGAGCAGAAGGAAGGCCAGGAAGGGGAACAAAATAAGCCATCTTGGAGAACCGATCTACTACCACCCAAATGACCGTATTGCCATCAGACAGTGGGAGATTGGTGATAAAAATCCATGGCAATATGAGTCCAGGGCTCCTTAGGAATGGGAAAGGGCATGAGGAGACCAGCAGGAGATTGTGTGGAGGATTTAGACTGAGCACAGACATGACAAGCCTTGACATAGTCTTTGACCTCCGAGCGGAGATTAGGCCACAATGACTGATGAGTAAGAAGGACCGGAAGAATCCAGCATGGCCCGCCACCTTGGAATCATGTCCCCAACAAAGGATCTTAGCTCTTAGCTCAGTGGGGGCAAAGGTCTTACCAGGAGGAATTTTTGAGTCCAGGGTGGTAGAATGGGCAACAATGCATGAGGTTGGGATGATCGGCTCAGGTTCAGGAGTGGACTCCTCGTCCAAAGTTTCAAAGGACCTGGAGAGCGCATGAGCCCGACCATTGCAGGAATCAGGTTTGTACGTAATCGTGAATTTAAAACGGTAAAATAAGAGACTTCACCTGGCCTGTCTGGGATTCAGACGTTTAGCATTCTGTAGGTACTGTAAATTCTTTTGATCGGTGAAGATCGTTATGGAGTGAGGGGAACCCTCCAAAAGATGACGCCACTCTTCTAGCGCCAGTTTGATTGCAAGAAGTTCCCGGTAGCCGATAGCATAATTTCTCTCTGCCTGGGATTTTTTTTGGAAAAGAATGCACATGGTTGACATCTCTTCTCAAAGAGTTGAAGAAGCACCGCTCCCACCCCCACTGAAGAAGTGTCCACTTCAATAAAGAAGGCACCCCCCAGGATTTGGTCTCCTCAAGAGAGGCCCAGAGACAAAGGCCTGTTTCAGATCGTGAAACGCAGAGACAGTTTCGGGAGGCCAGTCTTTGGCATTAGCACCCATATTGGTTAAAGCGATAATAGGCGTGGCAATGGAAGAGTAATTCCTCATGAACTGCCTATAATACTTTGTGAAGCCAAGAAAGCGCTTTGTGGCCTTGAGGCTAGCAGGAAGAGGCCAGTTGGTAATGGCTAAGACCTTCCCAGGATCCATACAAAGCCCCAAACTTGAGAAAAAGCATCCCAGAAATAGGACCTCAGAACATTCAAAGGAACATTTCTCCAGCTTGGCATATAGATTATTCTCTCAAGGCGCTGGAGTACAGTGCGGACATGGTTTCTGTGGACACACAGATTTTGAAAAAAGATAAGAATGTCATCCAGATAGATGACAACAAACTGGTACAGCAGGTCCCTGAAGATTTCATTGACAAAGTTTTGAAATACAGCTGGGGTATTTTATAACCCAAAAGGCATGACCAGGTATTCATAATGGCCGTCTCGAGTGTTAAACGCAGTTGTCCATTCATCACCTTCTTGTATTCAAATGAGGTTATACGCCCCTCTGAGATCCAACTTGGTGAAAATGGAGGCTCCCTTCAACCTATCAAATAGCTCAGATATTAATTGTAAGGGGTATCGATTTTTAATAGTAACAGTGTTTAAGCCTCGATAATCAATGCAGGGTCTCAAGGTACCATCCTTCTTGGCAACAAAAAAGAACCCTGCTCCTGCAGGCAATGAGGATTTCTGGATGAAACCTCTCTCAAGAAGACCAGAAGGTTGATCTGTTACCGTTGCCATGAAGAGGGACATGTAGCAGCCGTTTGCCCAGCGGGTGATGAACCCATGCAATGTGACTTTCTTACCGAGAGACGACAGTCCCTTTTTGCAACCACATGCACTGCAGTAAAGGGAAATAAGAAACCATTATATAGGATGTGCTTAGATGGTAAAAATGTTGTGGTATTGTTGGATTCAGGTAGCCTGGTCACCCTAGTGAAAAGTGACCTAGTGGTAGGAAAAACCTTACATCCAAGGAAAATGGCTGTAGTTTGTGTACATGGGGACACTCGAGAATATCCGGTGACTACCGTTTCCTTTGAAACCTCCCTTGGTAACTTGTGTCACCAGGTAGGTTTAGTTCCCAAACTGCCACATGACGCCATTGTGGGAAGGGATTTCCCAAAATTCTGGGAACTCTGGGACTGCCCAGATTCCTCAGTAGGTGGTTCTTCTGAGTCTGAACCATCTATTCCAGAAACCTCTAACTGTGAGGATTCTCCTGAGTTTCCATTCTCAGTATTAGCAGGGGAAACACCAGTCCCTAGGGAGGAGCCTGCTACCTCAGAAGAGGAACAGTGGCCGATAGGGTTTGATGACCTCGAGGTGCACAGAGAAAACTTTGTCACTGAGCAATTAAGGGACCCCACATTGCTAAGAGCCCGAGAGAATGCAGTGAAGGTAGATGGGGAGTTAGTTAATCCTGACGAGAGGGTTGCCCTCCCTTACTTTATTATTGAAAGGGACCTGTTATATAGAGTGTCACAGAGGATAGAGGACACCATTGAGCAACTGGTAGTGCCTAAACCGTACCGCAAGATGGTTTTGGAACTGGCCCATGGGCATATTCTTGGGGGACATTTGGGAGCGGGAAAAACCAGGCAGAGGATCACCCAGAGGTTGTATTGGCCTGGGATCACTAAAGAAGTGGAATTGTACTGCTCTTCCTGTCCAGTGTGTCAGATTACTGCACCCATGTCACATTTCCGCAGTCCGTTGGTACCCCTGCCCATTATCGAGGTTCCTTTTGAGAGGATCGCCATGGACCTGGTTGGCCCCTTGTTGAAGTCCACTAGAGGGCACCAGCACATCTTGGTAATAATGGACTATGCCACCCGGTACCCAGAAGCGATTCCTCTCCGAAACACCTCTGCTAAAACAATTGCCAAATAATTATTTCAGGTTTTCAGCCGTGTGGGTCTCCCTAAGGAAGTCCTAACTGACCAGGGCACCCCGTTTATGTCTAGGGTGACCAAAGAACTTTGTAAACTCCTGAAAGTGACCCAACTACGTACATCCGTATATCACCCTCAGACAGACGGGTTAGTGGAGAGGTTTAATAAAACCTTAAAACAAATGTTGAGGAGGGTGGTGGATAAAGACGGAAAGAATTGGGATTATCTGCTCCCTTATCTAATGTTTGCAATAAGAGAGGCTCCCCAATCGTCCACAGGGTTCTCTCCGTTTGAGCTACTGTATGGGAGGCACCCTCGGGGCCTACTGGACATTGCCAGGGAAACATGGGAGAGTGAGAGTTCACCCCATCGAAGTGTGATTGAACATGTGGCCCAAATGCAAGACAGAATTGCCCAAGTAATGCCGATTGTGAAGGAACATATAGCCCAAGCCCAATTGGCTCAACAAAGGGTTTACAATCGTGGGGCCCAGGTCCGTTCCTTTGCACCTGGTGATAGGGTGTTGGTGTTGGTCCCCACGGTCGAAAGTAAATTCCTAGCCAAATGGCAGGGTCCATATGAAGTGTTGGAAAAAGTGTGAGTGGTGAATTATAAAATTAGCCAACCGGGAAGACGAAAACCTGAGCAGCTCTATCACTTGAACTTGCTGAAACCATGGAAGGATAGAGAGTCCTTGGTCGCTGAGACTGCCCGAGTTTATGCTCCATTTGACCGGACTGTCCCTGAAGTTGGGATAGCGGAGACTCTATGCAAAACGTAGAAACAGGAGGTTAAAGAATTTGTGCTCCGTAATAAGGAGAAGTTTTCAGACCTGCCAGGTTGGGTCTCCGGAGTTGAACATGACATTATCACCACCCCAGGGGATAAGGTCAAGTTGAAGCCCTATAGAATTCCAGAAGCCCGGCGAGAGGCAATTCGCCAGGAAGTAAAACAAATGCTTGAGCTGGGGGTGATAGAAGAGTCAAATAGGTGTCTTTGTGCCCAAACCCGATGGAAATTGACGGTTTTGTAATGACTTTCGCCTCCTTAATCAAATCACTAAGTTTGACACCTATCCCATGCCCCGCATAGATGAACTGATTGATCGCCTAGGCACTGCTCGGTACATGACAACGTTAGACCTTACCAAGGGTTATTGGCAAATTCCTCTCTCGAAGTCGGCCAGGGAAAACACAGCATTTGTAACTCCAGACGGATCTTTCCAATATCGGAGAATGCCTTTTGGGTTACAAAATACTCCCGCCACATTCCAACGCACCATGGATAAGACCCTTCGGCCTCATCGAGCCTATGCTGCTGCATACCTCGATGACGTTGTCATTCACAGTGAGGATTGGGAATCACACTTGCCAAAAGTTCAGGCTGTGTTGGATTCCATCTGGAAAGCCGGGTTTACAGCTGTCACGAAAGACGTTCTGTTTTGCCCCGACGCATGCGCGTTGGCACGCGTTTGCGCGCGCATGCGCGCATCAATGTGCCTGGTGCGCGGCGGCTTATGTGGCGCGCGCGCGGTGACGGTGTTTTGGCGCCAAGGAACGCTATTTAAACTGCCTGATGCCTCTCCATCTTGCTGACCAGTCTACAGCGTTTACCTAAGAATCTGCACCTGTTACCTGTTGATTTCCTGTGTACCTGACCCGGCTTCCTGTGACCTTCCTTGCCTGCAACCTGCCTATGACCCCGGCTTTTCCTGACTACGGCTCCTGCTTAACCCCTGGCTCTGTCTCTGCCCGCCTATGTTACCGACCTGGCTTGGACTTTCGACTACTCTCTGGACTTACCCTGATTCCTGAACCACTTACCGGTGTTCCGTCCAGCTTGCTCACCTGCCTGATTCCTGTACCTGCTAGTGCCATACCACTGCCTCTGCCTGCTGCTTGGTGCTTCTCCTGGACCAGCATACACCTGCCTGCTATCGCTTCCGGACCGCTACCCAGCTTTACCATCAGGCACTTGTGCCCCTCCGGACTCTTGACCCTCTGTCTATTCTACCAGGAGGTCCTGAGTCAGAGGCTTACGAGAGGCTGCTCCCTGCACGTTGAGCTCCATAACCAGGTACGTGACAGTACTGGTCAGCCATGACTGAGCCCACGCAGGGAGCGTCTCCCATGGAGGACTTATGCCGCCATCTGGATGGCCTCACCACTGCCGTGAGGAACCTGCAGGAGGGATACACCCGTCTGGAAGGACGTGTCCAGACCCTGGCTGCGGCAGCCCCCGTGGCATCCGGATCCTCTGCTCCTCCATCAGTAGTAATGCTGCCACCAGAACCCAGGGTCCCAACTCCAGAGAGATTTTCTGGGGACCGCAGCAAATACAGGGCCTTTCGCAATGCCTGCCAGCTGTTCTTCGCCCTGCAACCCAGGACTTTTTCACTGGAATCCACGAAAGTGGGCTTCGTCATTGCCCTACTAACCGGCGAGCCCCAAACCTGGGCACACCGTCTTCTGGAACGGAAGGAAGAAAGCCTTAATCAGCTGGATACATTCTTCCAGGCCATGGACCTTATCTATGAGGATACCCAATTAGCGGCCTTGTGCGCACTACAACAGGGGCGCAGGGCGGTAGAGGACTATGTGGCCGAGTTCAGACAATGGAGTTCCGATACTAACTGGAATGATTCCGCTCTGCGCCACCAGTTCCGCATGGGTCTGTCAGAATCACTAAAAGATGAACTGGCCCGAGTGGGCATCCCTGCAACACTTGAAGCTCTAATTCTTCTATCAGTCCAAATTGACAGACGTTTAAGTGAACGACGGGCGGAGCGCACATCCGGCCCCGCACGACCAGTGTGGACGATGCCACGAGTATCAAATTCTCCTTATCCACCTCCTCCAAATCCTGTACCAGCCTCCGCTGACACCTCAGAGCCCATGCAACTGGGCGTGTTTCGGCCATCACTGACCCCGGAAGAGCGCCAACGGCGCCGTTCTAACAACCTTTGCCTGTACTGCGGGGAATCCGGGAATTACGTAAGGACTTGCCCTGCCAAGTTCTGTAAGTCTTCAACTCTCCCATCTGCTCTCTCTTCCACCCTGTGTAACAATAATACTCACTTGGCTATTTCCATTTTTCTGCAGCTCCCAGGAAGGAACGTCCGGGCCCCCGCCATTATTGATTCGGGTGCCTGCAGCGGTTTTATGGACGCATCTTTTGCCATCAGACATGGAGTTCCTCTTCGACCCAGGCACCAGGAACTCGCCGTCCATCTAGCCGATGGATCCGCCATTAGACAACAGCTAATCCAAAAAAATGTACCCTTGGGCTAGAAGAGGCGAAGTATCTGGGGTATACTATTGGAAGAGGTCTAATTAGGCCCCAAATAAACAAAGTTGAGGCTATTCAGGATTGGCCACGTCCCACCAACAAGAAACAGGTTCGTGCATTTTTGGGGATCACGGGCTACTATCGCCGTTTTATCCCCCATTTTGCCTCACAGGCTGTTCCCCTGACCAATTTGACCAAGGGGAAGGAGTCTGTAATGACCAAATGGACTCCCGAAGCAGAAACAGCTTTTCAGGCTTTAAAACAGGCCTTATGTAGTCAGCCAATTTTAAATTCGCCCGATTTCTCACAGGACTTTGTGGTTCAGACAGATGCGTCAAATGTGGGTTTAGGAGCTGTACTGTCTCAGGTTATCAAGGGGGAGGAACACCCTGTTATGTACCTCAGCCGAAAGTTGAAGGCCCATGAAGAGAATTATGCCACCATTGAGAAAGAATGTTTGGCGGTGAAATGGGCTTTGGATTCTCTCCGGTACTACCTCGTGGGTAGACAGTTTGAGCTGGTGACGGATCATGCCCCATTGAAGTGGATGGCACAGAACAAAGAGACCAATAGGAGGATAACTAGGTGGTTCCTGGCCCTCCAATAATTTAGTTTTGTGGTGACGCATTGCCCCGGTGCTGAAATGGGGAATGCAGATGGGTTGTCCCGAGTGCATGCCTGCCTGGCAACCTGTGTCCCAACCCTAGGGTTGAAACAAGAGGGGGGGGGGTATGTGACAGGAAGTCAGGTAAATCTGTGGGTGTTGTCACTGCTGGGACATACATTTCTGCCTTGTTTAGACGATACACAGATTATTATCGGGCGTCGGCTACAAACATAGACAGAGGAAGGCTAGAGGCCTTTAGAAAACTTCAGCTGTTCAGAATGAAGCAATCAAGGCCTTTATAAGTAGCCAGAGGGTTACCACTTGGTTGCTGCATCACTCCTAAGGCTGTGTGAGTAGGAGAGCAGTGCCTGATGAGGTGAGGAGACCATTGTTTTCTGTGTGATAAAAAATCAAAAGACTATTGTTTGTGCTGTATGAGCAGCACTGTCTATCCAGCGGTAGGCTGTGTTAGACTTCATAGATAGGTTCCTGCGTGGCTAGGATTTATTTTATGTTTTGATTTTGTTTATGCTGTTTGGATACTTGCAATTGTTTTCCAGCAAGATGGAAAAATAAACCAGAAACTTTGTTTTCAACCGTTTTTAATTGCCAGTCTGTATAAGTTCAGTGTGTGGTCAACCCATCCAAGGGGTCACACACCCCGCTACCGAGCTAACCCCTCACATAATATATATATATATATATATTATTTTTACATTCAGAAGCCAAATTTTTAGCACAGTGAGTAATAAATGTAAAATTCAGCACATTCTGACATAAAATGCAGCATATTCAGATGATGGCGGGAGATAGACGCAAACAGAAAATGTAATATCCTTTTAAAAGAGTACAACAGGAAATTACGCTGTATCTGTAATATTACTTAAAGGTTTGAATGTGTAAAATGTTATGACTGAAGAAAGCTCACATATATACCATTATCATATTGAAGAGAAAGTACAGATGTGTCCATCAAATTAAAATACTAACATATTCAGATGCTTTTGAAAAAAAGGCTCCATTTAAAGAAAATATTTTATGCTACCATTTTTTTATTTATTAAATATCCATCCCATTTGAAAGCTAAAATAGTATAGTTACATCAAAATTATGCTGAGAATTTAAAAAAATGTAAACATTAAAAAGGTATTAAAACCAAAAGTGTAATGTATTGCAGCTTACCAGTAGGGATGAGCTTTATGTTTGCGTTGAACATGAGTTTGACTCGAACATTGGCTGTTCGCCTGTTCGGTGAACAGCGAACAATTTGGTGTGTTCGCAGCAAATTCGAAAAGCCACGGAACACCCTTTAAAAATGTATGGGAGAAATCAAAAGTGTTCATTTTAAATTTTGATATGCAAGTTATTGTCATAAAAAGTATTTGGGGACCCGGATCCTGCCCCAGGGGATATGTATCAATGCAAAAAAAAGTTTAAAAAAATGCATTTTTTCAGGAGCAGTGATTTTATTAATGCTTAAAGTGAAATAATAAAAGTGAAATATTCCTTTAAATTTCGTACCTGGGGGGTGTCTAAAGTATGCATGAAAAGTACTGTAGCGCATGTTTCCCGTGTTTAGAACTGTCCCTGCACAAAATGTAATTTCTGAAGGAAAAAAAAATATTTAAAACTGCACGCAGCTATTCATAAATTGTTGGTCCCGGCAATACAGAGAAAAGTAATTGAAAAAAATGACAGGGGTCCCCCCAGTCCATTACCAGGCCCTTTGGGTCTGGTATGAATATTAAGGAGAACCCCTGCCATTTTTGACCCGACAATTTATTAATAGCGCGAGTAGTTTTAAATGCCCTTTTCCTTCAAAAATTACATTTTGTGCAGAGAACCAAAAATAATAATAAAAAAAAATGTGTGGGGGTCCCCCCAAATTCCATATCAGGCCCTTCAGGTCTGATATGGATATTAAGGGGAACCCTGTGTAATAAAAAAAAATTATGTGGGGTTCCCTCAAAAAATCCATACCAGATCCTTCAGGTCTGGTATGGATTTTAAGGAAAACTCCGTGCCAAAATAAAAAAAAATGGCATGGGGTCGCCCCAAAAATCCATACCAGGCCCTTTATCCGAGCATGCAACCTGGCAGGTCGCAGGGAAATAGGGGGTAATGAGAGAGCACCCCCCCTCTTGACCCGTACCAGGGCACATGCCCTCAACATAGGGAGGATGCTTTGGGGGTCTGTGACCGCACTTTGGACGGGCGGTATTTGGCCTGAACGTGTGTATGCAAGGCAGGCTTGATAGGAATAATGTTGGGAAAAACTTTGTTTTTTTTCCTGCTGAGAAAAACATGCATATGTACGAGGCTTCAGCCTTTTATACCTTATACCGGGAATATGCAATTAGCGGACCTCCAGTTGTTGCAGAACTACGATTCCCATGAGGCATAGCAAGACTCTGACAGCGACAAGCATGACACCCAGAGTCAGAGGCATGATGGGACTTGTAGTTTTGCAACAGCTGGAGGTCCGCTAATTGCATACCCCTGCCTTATACCCTCTCCTATTCTTGATCTTCACCTCTTCCCTGGGTCAGCTGATAGATTTCCATGGTTTCCAATACCATTTCTATGCTGATGACACCCAAATCTATTTCTCTACCCCTCAGCTCACCCTATCAATTTCCGCACGCATCATTAATTTACTAATAGAAGTATTAGACGGGATGTCAATCCGCTTCCCCAAACTCAATCAATTAAGCTCATAGTATTTCCTCCACCATGTGCGCCTTCCTCTAACTTCTCTGTCAAGATCAATTACACAACTATCAGTCCATCCCCGCATGCCAGGGTGACAGGGGTAACCCTGGACTCTGAAATCTCCTTTCAGTCCTACATCCAATCCCTGACCAAATCATGCCGCCTCAACCTTCGCAACATCTCCAGAATATATCCCTTTTTAACCAATGACACCACAAAGCTTCTAATTCACTCCCTGGTTATCTCTCACCTTGACTACTGTAAATACCTTCTCATTGGTTTACCTTTACATAACCTATCCCTTCTTCAATCCATCATGAATGCTGCTGCCAGACTCATCCACCTTACTAACCACTCAGTGTCTGCTACCCCTCTCTGCCAATAACTCCATTGGCTTCTGCTCATCCAACAAATTAAATTAAAAGTACTAACAACAACTTACAAAGCTATCCACAACTTGGCCTGCAACTACATTGCCTAATATATCATCCAATCTGCTCTCTTTGTTCCTCCCAAGACCTCCTGCTCTCTAGCTCCCTTGCCACCTCCTGCTATGCTCATGTCCAGGACCTTTTGTATCACTTGACCATCCCTCTTAGATTGTAGAATATAACAAGCAAGGTCCTTTGAATCCTCTTGTACCAAATTGTATTGTAACTGTAATTTCTGCCTTCATTTTGTAAAGCGCTGTGCAAACTGTTGGCACTATATAAATCCTGTATAATAATAATAATAATAATAACAAGTTACAGCAACAGTTGTATTTTCCTTTGGGATAAAGGTTTTTTATAAATAAATAAAAGCTGATAATTGTCAGCATTAAATGGTGTCTCATCCCTCTAACTGCTACATCAATAAGACAGCTTGTTCTATTGAGAAAACAGTCTTACTGGCTAGATCACCAAGTAAAAAATGAAAACAAGAAAGCCTAAAAAAGAAAACACATGCTTCCATCACATCAAATAATTGGTAAGCTACAATATAAGAAGTTTTTGCTTTTGGGTTAATACTGCTTTATGCCGCGTACAGACGGTCGTTTTTGAAAACGTCATTTAAAATGACCGTGTGTGGGGAAAACTTTGTTTTATGTCTTCTGAAAAACGACAAAAAAAAAAAATTCGAACATGCTTGAATTTTTTGTGTCGTTTTTCAAAACGTTGTTTTTTGTGTCAAATAAAATGATAGTGTGTGGGAAAAACAATGTTTTTAAACCCGCGCATGCTCAGAAGCAAGTTATGAAGCTAGCTTCAATGGAAAAGAGTGCTGAACGTAACCGCGCTTTGCTAGAGCATTTTGAAAAAACGATGGTGTGTAGGCAACGTCGTTTTTGAAAATGAATGTAATCATCCATAGAATATCCAGCAGTTCTATTTCCCCAGTAATGTGCTGTTTCCCAATAATTTGTTTTAAGGGAAGAATTTGATACTTTGTTGCTTTTAAACACTTCTTCCTAAAATATACAATTATAGCTCAGATGAAATATACTGACAAAAGATGTGCAAAGACATGCCACCATCCTGTTGTGGTTTTAGAAACAGTGTGAACGAAGTGTGACTACAACAACATTGGGCAAATTTGCACTTCTGCTACTCATCCATCTTTGACACCCAGTTAATTAACTCCTGATAATTTATGCTAATTGCCTGACTGCCCCACTCGAAGACGCCATAACAAGTTTAATTCCATTATTTCTCATTAAGGATAACATGTTTCGTACAGTTGTCCTGGAAGTGCTTCATGCAGATTTCTAAGAGTCATCAAAGATCTCTACAAAAAACAGAAAAAAACAAAAAAAGAAATATATATATATATATATATATATATATATAATGTGTACAGTATCTCACAAAAGTGAGTGCACCCTCACATTTTTGTAAATATTTTATTATCTTTTCATGTGACAACACTGAAGAAAAAACACTTTGCTACAATGTAAAGTAGTGAGTGTATAGCTTGTATAACAGTGTACATTTGCTATCCCCTCAAAATAACTCAACACACAGCCATTAATGTCTAAATCGTTGACAACAAAAAGTGAATACACCCCAGCGCTACCCAAAGGAACAGGGCGGAATAATCAGTCCCTGCCGAGTGCGCCGTGCGGGGTGCAGTTCACCCAGGCGCCACAGAGATGGTGACGCTCAAGCGCCAGAGTGAGCCTCTCCCTCCTCCTCTCCATCCTCCTCTCCTTGTCTGAGGCCGCGCTCCACACCCCCGTGGTGTTTCCTAGTCCTCCCTCCTGTGATCCATCCACGATCTTCATCTTCTCCACCCCGGCGACGCAGCTGCACACTGTCCTCTCCAGCTGCCGCCCGGGTGGGGTTTGGGGGCTCTGTACTAATTGTGGGGGGGCTCTGTACTAATTGTGCGGGATGCCTTTTGGGGGGGCTCTGTACTAATTGTGGGGGGAGTGGCTTGTGGGGGGGCTCTGTACTAATTGTGGGGGATGGTTTGTGGGGGGCTCTGTACTAATTGTGAGGGATGGCTTAGGGGGGGTTCTGTACTAATTGTGGGGGATGGCTTGGGGGGGGGGCTCTGTACTAATTGTGAGGGGCTCTGTACTAATTGTGGGGGGGTGGCTTGTGGGGGGCTCTGTACTAATTGTGGGGGATGGCTTGTGGGGGGCTCTGTACTAATTGTGGGGGATGGCTTGGGGGGGGCTCTGTATTAATTGTGGGGGGGTGGCTTGTGGGGGGGCTCTGTACTAATTGTGGGTGATGACTTGTGGGGGGGGGCTCTGTACTAATTGTGGGGGGCTCTGTACTAATTGTGGGGGGCTATGTACTAATTGTGGGGGGGTGGCTTGTGGGGGGGCTCTGTACTAATTGTGGGGAATGGCTTGTGGTGAGTGGTCTGTAAAAATGGAGGAGGTGGTTTCTCTGGGGGTCTGTACTAATGGATGGGGGGTCTCTACTAATGGGGGGTGGTTTGTACTAATTGAAGTGGGAGGTTTGTCCTGAGGGGGGTCTTTACTAATGGAGGGGGTGGTTTGTCCTGGGGGGCAGCAGTGTGCGTGGGCTGCTGCTGCGGGTGGCATCTGAAGGACGAGTCCACGCCACGCTCACCACACAGGCCGGACACAAGCCCGCAGAGCTGCCGCCGTGACTTACAAGGCTTCAGAAACAGGTAAGGGGGACCTGTTTTAAAGTTTCCTGTTTAAAAATAAAATAAAAAATCCCTGCAATAATATATTAAACAGCCTGTATAATGTATTATTGCTGGGATTTGTAGTCCTCTGTAACTGCTGGTATTCTGCATTGCGTTTTATATAATGTATCATTGCTGGGATTTGTAGTCCTCTGTAACTGCTGGTATTCTGCATTGCGTTTTATATAATGTAGCATTGCTGGGATTTGTAGTCCTCTGTAACTGGTGCAGAATACCAGCAGTTACAGAGGAACAACAAATCCCAGAAATAGTACATTATACAACGCAATGCAGAATAACACCATCTATGCTATTTTTCTCTGTAAAAGATAAATAAGTTAAAGGATCACTTTAAGCATCATAACTAGAGTTGAGCGGACACCTGGATGTTCCGAACCCGAACTCCGAACCCCCATTGTAGTCAATGGGACATGGACTTTTAAAAAAAAAAATGCGCGGAGGTCTCCGCAAATTCAATAAACAGACCCTTTAGGTCTGGTATGGATATTAACCACTTAAGGACTGGACCAATATGCTGCTAAATGACCCAAGGGGTTTTTACAATTCGGCACTGCGTCGCTTTAACAGACAATTGTGCGGTCGTGCGACGTGGCTCCCAAACAAATTTTGCTCTATAAACAAAAATAGAGCGACAATTTTGAAAAAAATGCAATATTTTTTACTTTTTGCTATAATAAATATTCCCCAAAAACATATATAACATTTTTTTCCCCCTCAGTTTAGGCCGATACGTATTCTTCTACCTATTTTTGGTAAAAAAAATCGCAATAAGCGTTTATCGATTGGTTTGCGCAAAATTTATAGCGTTTACAAAATAGGGGATAGTTTTATTATTTTTTTTTTTTTTACTACTATTGGCGGCGATCAGTGATTTTTTTCGTTACTGCGGACACTTCGGACAATTTTGACACATTTTTGGGACCATTGTCATTTTCACAGCAAAAAATGCATTTAAATTGCATTGTTTATTGTGAAAATGACAGTTGCAGTTTGGGAGTTAACCACAGGGGGCGCTGTAGGAGTTAGGGTTCACCTAGTGTGTGTTTACAACTGTAGGGGTGTGTGGCTGTAGGACTGACGTCATCGATCGAGTCTCCCTATAAAAGGGATCACTCGATCGATGCAGCCGCCACAGTGAAGCATGGGGAAGCCGTGTTTACATACGGCTCTCCCCGTTCTTCAGCTCCGGGGAGCGATCGCGACGGAGCGGCTATAAACGAATAGCCGCGCCGTCGTCCCGGATCGCTACCCGCGGGAATCCGACCACCGCATGTAGCGGGGGGGGGGGTCCCGATCGGACCCCCGACCCACGTCTAGGCAGGGACGTACAGGTACGCCCATGTGCCTTACGTGCCATTCTGCCGACGTATATCTACATGCGGCGGTCGGGAAGTGGTTTAGTGGAACCCCGCCGTCAATTTAAAAAAAAATGACGTAGGGTTCCCCCTAAATATCCATATCCAGACCCTTCAGGTCTGGTGTGGATTTTAAGGGGAACTCCACCCCAAATTGAAAAAAAAATGGCGTGGAGTTCCCCCTAAAATCCACACCAGACCCCCTTATCCGAGCACGTTGACCTGGCCGGCCGCAGAAAAGAGGGGGGGACAGAGTGCGCCCCCCCTCTCCAGAACCGCACCAGGCCACATGCCCTCAACATTGGGAGGGTGCTTTGGGGTGAACCCCAAAGCACCTTGTCCCCGTGTTGATGGGGACAAGGGTCTCATCCCCACAACCCTTGCCGGTGGTTGTGGGGGTATGCGGGCAGGGGGCTTATCATAATCTGGAAGACCCCTTTAACAAAGGGGACCCCCAAATCCTGCCCCCCCTGTGTGAAATGGTAATGGGGTACCATTACGTTTCTTTGGCCGGCCACTGCGTCTACAGTTCTCATTGTTGCCTGTTTCTTTGTGCTTCTTCAAAAGAGTATGAACAGCATATCTTGAAACCTCAGTCTGCTTTGAAATCTTTACTTGGGGAAAGACCTTTCTAATGCAGTATACCTACAGTATCTTGCATCTTGTTACTGTGCTCAGTCTTGCCGTGGTGTATGACTTGTAACATGAAACTGTCTTACACAACCTCACCTTTAGTAGCACAGTTTGGATTTTCCTCACCCAGTTTTAAGCCTCCTACACAGCTGTTTTTGTTTCAGTTAATGACTGCGTTTCAACCTACATATGAAACTGATGATCATTAACCCCTGCTAGGTATATTGGCCATAATCATACCCATGACTCCAATCCTATAAATCCGGACTTTGTGCAAGGGTACAAATAGGTAGATTCAGAAAGAGTTAGGCCGGCTTAGGCCTAACTCTGAATCTGCACCGACCTATGTTTAAGGCCCCGTACACACGACCGGATCGATCCACTGAAATTGATACACTTAAACATATCTAAGATACGACGGCTTGCGCCGTCCTATCTTAGATTGCAATGTTGCTGATGGCCGCTAGATGGTGCTTCCATTGCGGCTGGCGTAGATTATGTAAATAAGGGGATACGCCGATTCACGAACGAATGCCAGGCCGACGCAGTACTTTTACGCCGTTTACGTAAGAGATAGGCCGCCTAAAGTTAGAGCTATGCTCTAGTGGAATAGTAATGTTAAGTATGGCCGCCGTTCCCGCCGCGAAATTCGAAATTTTTACGTTGTTTGCGTAAGTCGTCCGCGAATCGGGATTTACGTTGTTTACGTCCACGTCAAAATCAATAGGCCCGTACGGCGTACTTAGCCGCAATACGCACTGGGAAATGTAGTCGAAAAAACGTCAAAAACGTGAGGTCAAGCCTCATTATCATGATACACGCCCCCCTCCAAGTCATTTGAATTAGGCGCCCTTACGCCCGCTCGTTTGAGGCTACGCCGCCGTAGATTAGCAGGTAAGTAGATTGAAAATCACTACTAGCCTAGCTAATTTACGGCGGTGTAGCCTAAACAGGCTAGACTACGCTGCCCTAAAGTTAATCCTATGTACCTGAATCTACCTAAAAGTATGCAAGTATAAGAACTGATGCTGGTTTGAAGCCAAAGGGTAGTCACCCTAAATATTGATATGATTCAGATTTTTATTCTGTTCGCACTTTGCATTTTGTAAATGTATAAAAAAAAATATTAAATTTTTTTTTTCTTTTAAACCTTATTACTTTACAGCATTTCTTCACACCTGCCTAAAACTTCTGCCCAATACTGTATGTATGTGTGTGTGTGTGTGTGTGAATATGTATATATATGTGAATCTCTACACTTTAATTTTCAAACATTTAAGGCAACATTTAGTCTTCTACATGCTTCCACATGAAGGAATTAGCAGCTTATATACAGCAAAAATAGAACATGATTTAGCTGCCAATAATTGTTCCTTTGAAGTTCTGTGTTTTTACAGAAGTAATTCCTAATAATTTAACTTTCAAAGTGTCTTGACATAATAAGAACTGTGAATCCAACCAATCTGAACAATTCTTTAGTAATTACATGTTAGTACAATCTTTATGAAAAATTGCATGTTTTATAAGTAATATGTATAGCGACTTATTCGTAGCGTTTAACTTTCAGTACAGTCGGAAAATAATAATATTGTTTATTATTTATAATAATCCTATGGTGGGTAAAGAATTCCAGCTTTGAATATGTTTTCTGAATGTTTTCTGAAGTTCAAAGCTTTCAGCATATCTCAGTTAGAATAAAAACACATTGCAGCAAGAATACAAAAGATGTATTTTTCCTATAGAATAGCATACACGTCTGAACAGACTGTTATCATAAACCATTACAAGAGCTTAACAGTGCAGTTATTAAATGCTTTCAGTAGCAGCTACTGAGGATCTAATGTTATTTTAGAGCCTGTTTATAAAGGTCAGTGAAATAATTTTATTGTGCCACTAAATTTCACCTAGTTTTTTTCTCTAGTGCAATATCAGTATACATTGTATACATGGTAAACTAGAAGGATTTGTGAAAATGGCAAAAAAAAAAAAATGACAAAAAAGTGACCTGTCCTTGATAAAAATTGGAATTAAACCGAACAAAGAATTATATATAAAAAGCATGCAGATAAAAAAACATATACAAATGAGAAAAATATAGTCCATACATATGGTATGATATGGTATTATTTGTACAGTCAATGTTTTGCCATTAACTTGGCTTCTTCAGGATCCAGACATATGACCATTAGTACTTGAATTACCAGTGTAACTCAGCAATAGGTCGATCAACCCAAACACCTGGGGCGGGCATAGGAGCATACCAGGCACCACACATAGGACAAAAAGTGAACAGCAACCATCTTGAATAAAACCACATTACAGGATATATGGCGGTGGGTAGTCTTGCAAAAAGATACAATCAAGGTGGTATATTACACAGACTTGGAAATGGAAAGTAATAGTACAGTGCCAAGGTTAATGGTCACATGTATGTGAAGGGACTCCAGAAGGTATTTAGTAAGGTCAACATCACATTATACTGTATTATTAAATAGTCTATCTATAAGTAGCTGGATAACATAGAACCAATGCCCACAGCAAGCTGGAATGTACATCTGCCTGCAGCCATAGGGGACTGCTTTAAAAAATAAAATAAAAAATAAATAAAAAAATGTAACTGGCCAAAGGATTTGTGCTTTAGTCCACCCAGTTCTAAGATTTACGGTACATGGTTTTGGTTTTAAGGCCTCATGCACACTGGACATTATAAAAATGCCAGCATTAGAATGCTGTGTTAACGCTTTTTAGCGTTTTTTTTTTTTTTTGCAGAACTTTACCCCCACAAAAGCTTATGGCTCAAAAACATTCATAAACACAGAGGGCCAGATTCACAGTAGAAATACGCCGGCGTATCTACTGATTTCAAATTTGCCGCGTCGTATCTTTAGTTTGAATTCTCAAACCAAGATACAACGGCTTTAGGCTTCGATCCGACAGGCGTACGGATCGTAGGTGTAATACTTCGGTGCCCGCTGGGTGGAGTTTGCGTCGTTTTCTGCGTCGGGTATGCTAATTAGCTGTTTACGGCGATCCACGAAGGTACGCGCGTTCGACGCATTCTCTTACGTCGTCGCTAGTCGGCTTTTCCTGGCAGATAGTTACGGCTGCTATTTCATGGCTTATATTTAGACTGCCCATGTTAAAGTATGGCCGTCGTTCCCGCGCCGAACGCGGGAACGCGCCTAATTTAAATGATACACGCCCCATTTGAATTAGGCGGGCTTGCGCCGGACACATTTACGCTACGCCACCGCAAGTTTACAGGCAAGTGCTATGTGAATCAAGCACTTGCGCTTAAAACTTGCGGCGGTGTAACGTAAATGGGATATTAGACCGCCGCAAATGTACCTGAATCTGGCCCAGAATAACCATGTTTTTCAGAGTTAGAGCATTTTTTACAGCTGAAAAACTCCTCTTCAAACCCACTAGTTCTGTTTTTTTTCCAGCCAGGATACGCCCCTGCCAAAAAATAAATAATGATAAAAGCCATTTTATGCCTGCAATATTTAGTGTAGTGTGCACTTGTCTTCCATGCAGTGATGGAGCTGGTGCTGGTTGTACACTTGCACGTGTAGTCACTCATGTAATTAAAATTTAGCAGCCTTGCTGCTAGTCTGTCTATAAACATTCCTGCTCGCTCTAGTCTCTTTGGAGTAAGCTGCGTAGTTAAAGGACTATAGTGAGTCCTTAAGGTAATATGTTGACTCCACGGGTATATTTTCTATATTTCAGTTGCCCAAACACATGCTAGCGATATTATTTTCTACTATGACACCCTTTTGTCTGCTTCTGGAAGAGTTTTGGATGCGACAGCAACATTTTTCTCTACCTGGTCTGGTTAAAGATCAAATATTGCTACCTCTGGACTGCTCATAATGATCTGTTTAGCAGTCTAACTGGGCTTTCCCTGAGCAGACCATGTTTGCATTCCACTTAGTAATGCACTCAATAACTGTGGCATAATGAGGAATGCATTTTGAGTACCATAAAGTAAAACCTAAAAAGCAGGTGCTTGTAATATAGTTTTTTACATGAACCGAATTCAGTAATAGCCCCCTTGTGATATAATGTGACCCAGAAATTATAGCTAAATATGTCTACAACAACATTTAATTTTTTTTTTTTTATTGAGTTTAAGAAGAAACATCACATGTTGTGGGCACAGCAGCATACAATTAAACAATGAAATACACATAATAAATATAAGGCACTCCACCTCAGAGGCAACAGGAGTAAACATTCACGTGCAAACTAAACAAAATATGAAAACACGAAGAGTCTTTTCTAGAGTACAAAGAACAGATTAATGATTATGCAGAGATGACATTTCAGTATTTGTCTAAGTGGGTATGCTAGTAGTGATGGCGACAGTTGTGCTTGTTATGGAGGGTGTTATAGAATAGTGAGATGCCCTTAGAGACTTTTGTCGGGTTGGAAAGGAAATTGCTTGTTCATTCGACACTGTACCCAAGTGAAATTTTTGTTAGCTTTTTTACAAAAATAGAGCTCTTTTTTGGTGGCATTTTGACAATTTTAAGAAAACAACATAGGGCCAAATTCTCAAAAGAGATACGCAGACTTAACTCCATTTTTCTAAATTTACACGGCGCGTATATTTGCGCACGATCGTCAAAACGACTTAAGCAAACATTTCCGTATTTTCAGCCGTACTTAAATTAGTTACACCTGCGCATTCCCGGGCGCAAATTACGCTAGGCTCGCCGCTGTTTTTGATAGGCAAAGATGCAAATGAGGGAGTTAGGGCGATTCTCAGAATTAAGTGTGTGTGCCGTATTTTCCGCCCTGTGCGCACCTGTTAGTTTTTCTGACTAAATTTCCACATTATAAAACCAGCCCTAATTTTACACATGCTGTGGAAGGGTTTGCTGAAGGTAGTGACTAGAGGTTAGAGCTCTAGTTGTGAAGGTTATTTTTTGAAAAATGCCAGGACCAGCTATGATTCTGACGGCACTTGCTGCCTTACAGGCACAAAGGAGGAGGAGGGCACAGAGGAGGAGGATGAGGGCACAGGCGCGAGTTTATCGTCCACGGCGTGATATTTGGCAAATGCCAGATTATGAGGTGATTGGCAACTACCGTTTTGATAGGGAGGCCATCCTGGAGATCACCCAACTCCTTCATGAGGATCTTATCTCCCCAACCCTACGTTCCCATGCCCTGACACCTCTCGAAAAAGTGATGGCAACCCTCCATTTTTTAGCGAGTGGCTCATTCCAGCGTGCATCTGGAGGTGTGGCTGGGATGGTGCAGTCATCAATGAGCAAATGTGTCCATCAGGTGGTCCCTGCCATACTGCGGCGCATGACCAACCAGTTTGTCATGCCCACCCAGGAGGACCAGCGTGTGCAAGGCATGACAGACTTTTATAACATTGCTGGCTTTCCAAGGACCATCGGGGCGATAGACTGCACCCATGTGGCACTACAGCCCCCCCATGATACTGAACACCTGTTCAGAAATAGGAAAGGCTGGCATTCGATAAACGTACAGGTTATCGTAGATGCACATGGCCTCATCTGGCACGTTTGTGCCAAGTTTCCAGGCTCGTGCCACGATAGTTACATCCTACGGCAGACCAAGATCTACAGAGACTTGGAGATGAACGTTTATGGAGACAGCTGGCTGATTGGTGAGTGACATTGGTGTCAGGTATGCCCCCCCCATGATGCAGACATCACAAGGGGCACATGCATGACTAATATCCTCCTGTCTTTTCCCTTACAGGTGACTCAGGATATGCGTTGGGACCCCACCTGATGACCCCCTTTAGGAACCCCCAAACACCCGGAGAACGGAAATTCAATGAGGTGCACATCCAGACCCGGGCAATAGTAGAGCGGACTTTTGGCCTTCTCAAGTCCAGATTTAGATGCCTTGACAAGACTGGGGGTACACTCTTGTATTCCCCAGACTTTGACTGCCAAATTATTGGGGCATGTTGCATCCTGCACAATTTTGCTTTGAGAAGGGGCCTGCATGTGGAGATATGTCCTGACCTAACCCCCCACCCAGGCAATCCCCCCCCCCAAACCCCTCTACCCGGTCTGCTGAGGGCCAGGCAATAAGGAGACAACTGTCTGAAGGCATCTTTGCCCAGTAAATGGACCCTAATTATCTTTTTGTTTTTGCTTTGCCCAGAACAAATCACAGAGATTATGTGACCTTTAAATATTTTCTTTGCACATAAAATGCACATTACTTATATGCCAATGAGAATGTTTTTTTTTGTTACAAAACGCACATTAATTATCTCACAATGAGAATTCATGAATGCACGTCACTGTGGTCCCTAGCACAGACACATCACATGCACATCGAATTGGATTAGATCCAAGTACCCCCCCCCTTTGGTACTTGGGAGCAGTAACACCCCGCCACGGCTCCAATTATGTCACTGTGCATTCATACACCATTCAGGAACCTAGGATGACTTCTCCCTGGTCCTGGGGATCCATACTCCACCAAAACTGAGGGTGACACCCTTATGATTTCAGGAATGCCACCCCCCCACATTCACACATCATTCACACACATAAACCAAATCATAAGTACAGTAGCAAAAAAATAAAAAAATAAAAATTTAAAAGTACCCCTGCAAATTAAGGATGTTGCCGAGTGCTCCTTCTGGGCTGCCCACGGGCACGGGCACGGGCACGGCCACGGCCACGGGGATGGCCACGGCCGACTGGGGGATCTTTACGGGGGGGGTCTGTGCAGGGGAGGGAGTATTTTCAGGGGGGGGGTCTGTGCAGGGGAGGGAGTATTTTCAGGGGGGGGGTCTGTGCAGGGGAAGAAGCAGCCTCCCCTGGTGTCTGTCCTCCTGCTGGCCTTCCCTCCAAGGCAACGGCTATCCTTGTCAGACAGGAAGTAATGTCAGCCGTATTGGCCTGCACAGCCCGGGTATTGGCCTGCACAGCCTGGGTGAGGGCAGTCACCTCCTGGGCCACACCTGTTGTGGCGTTCCTCAGGTCCCACAAACAGGTGATGACCCCCACGGAGTTGGTGGCCACGTCACCCAGTGACTCCCTCATTGCACCCAGGCTGCGCTCCACCTTGGTCATTGTTTTTTGTATTGCAGACAGACTGCGGGTCTGCCGGACATTGTCCCTCAACAGACTGACCGGCAGACGCACCAACCCCCCCCTGTTTTCCGGGGTCGGCCTCCTACTTGCCCCTGAGGCTTGTGGCCTTGGAGGAGGAGTTGGAGTGAGCCATGGGTGCTGCTGCATGTTGGAGGAGGGTTGGAAGGGGCGACCCATGATGGTGGCCTGACTGCTGGGCGCCTGTGGGGTTCCCTCAGGGGATGATTCAAAGGTCATATCTTGGCCCATCATTATTTCCTGCCCAATCAGAATATTGTCATCTTCCTCCCCCTCATCCTCCTCCCACTCAACATCCAAATTAGGGGAGTTGTGGGCACTCCCCTCCCATGGCGAATCCTGCCCTTCTTGGGACTCTGCATCAGCCTGTCTTGGGGGTGGTGCAGCAGCCTGCCCTGATGGGCCAGCAACCTCCTGACCTGATGGGCCAGCAACCTCCTGACCTGATGGGGCTGCCACCTCCTGGGCTGATGGGGCTGCCACCTCCTGGGCTGATGGGGCTGCCACCTCCTGGGCTGATGGGGCTGCCACCTCCTGGGCTGATGGGGCTGCAACCTCCTGACCATCTGGGGAGGACACAAAACAATCACAGGTTGTTGGATCCACACACTTGGCACATCTTCCCTTCCCCCACCCACACATGCTAATCACCAGATAGAAATTCTAAAAAATTACCTGTCCTCATAAGAGGATCATTGTCAAAGCCAGGCAGGCCCACCACCTGCTGTGGGTGGAAACACTGGGCCACTGCCCATTCCTCCTCACTCATCCTGACTGGGCAGGGTCCCCCTCCTCCAGTGCCCCTGGTATGGGCATGCAGCGTTGCCAGCTTGTTCCGGGACACGCTCCTCAAGTCATTAATTTTTTTTTGAACTCCAGCGATGGTCCTGGTCTCCCCCCCCCCCCGCCGCATTGATCCGATCGGTGATCTTTTGAAGGATCTCCTTCCTCCTGGCCGGGGTGGTGTTGTGGCTCTCAGGGCCATGGAGAAATCGCCCAAATTTAATGACGCCCTGAGCAAGTATATGCTTCTCTGCCAGGGTAAAATTAAGCTTCCTGCGCTTGGGAGCCATGACAGACAACACCCAGCAACAGGGAACAACAATACACACACACAACAAAGAAAATACAAACAAGCAAAAATAAAAAATATACAGACAGCTACTATAAATTCAAAAACAAACAGGCAAAAAAGGAAACCAAAAAACAATCACACACCAAAAAAAAACACTTATCAAAAACAAACAGGCAAAAAAGGAAAACAAAAAACAATCACACACCAAAAAACAAACACTTATCAAAAACAAACAGGCAAAAAAGGAAAACAAAAAACAAATTATCAAAAACAGACACCAACTATACCCTCCAACTCCACAAACACTTTTCTCACAAACAAATCTTACCAACAAACACTGGCAACTTGCTTTAGGAAGGGAACACAGGGAAATACTTTTGAAATTGAAGTCTGTTTGACTGGGGCTATTTAGACACAGGGCGATCTTCAAACTAAGTACGCTTGGCCTTTTACCTATCTCACTGATTGCGCTGACCAAAGTTCTGCACATGCGCAGTGAGGTCCAGATTCGTGCGCGCATGCGCAGTACGGCCGGCACTTCATTTGCATGGGGTCACGGCTCATTACAATGAAGCACGCCCACTTCATTCCCACTTGCCATAACCACGCCTTACGCATTGAAACTTAAGTTAAGGATGGCGCAATTTTGTGCGCAAATGCACTGAGAATACGGTACTTACGACACCAACTTAGGGCGCCGTAACTTAAATGACATAAGTTAGATAATCCTAAATTTACACAGGTTTTTGAGAATTTGGCCCATATTTTCTACTTTTTTTCTTTTAAATGTATGTGATCCAGCGTAGAGTGGCCACCCCACAACCCCACCACCCCACCACCGCATATGTACATGGGATGGTCTGCTAGTGGTTAAAGCAGTACTTGTTCTGTGTATGTGCATCTCTGCATTGTAATTTAGATCATCCTCTTAATGTATCTTTGTATTGAACCTACATATGTGCTCTATGAGAGGCATGAATTCACAGCCTGTTAGGTGCCAGTGAGAGTTTCAGCCTCAACCTCAAAAGTTTCACTTTAAAGGGGTTGTAAAGGTTAATTTTTTTTATTTTCTAAATAGATTCCTAGATTAAGCTAGTGCATTGTTGGTTCACTTACCTTTTCCTTCAATTTCCCTTCTAAATGTTTTTTTCTTTGTTTTTTTTTGTCTGAATTTCTCACTTCCTGTTTCTCCTCAGTAAGGTGTTCAGTAAGCTGTTCTAAATGACTTTCCACCACTTGGATGATGGTGGAAAGCTTACTGAGGAGAAACAGGAAGTGAGAAATTCAAACAAAGAAAAAAAAACATTTAGAAGGGAAATCAAAGGAAAAGGTAAGTGAACCAACAATGCACTAGCTTAACCACTTCCCGCCCGGCCTATGGCCGATTTACGTCCTGGAAGTGGTTTTGAAATCCTGACTGGATGTCCATGGACGTCCTGCAGGATTTCATGCCGCGCGCTCCCGTGGGGGCGCGCAGCGCGGCGATCGGTGATGCAGGGTGTCAGTCTGACACCCTGCATCTCCGATCTCGGTAAAGAGCCTCCGGCGGAGGCTCTTTACCACATGATCAGCCGTGTCCAATCACGGCTGATCACGATGTAAACAGGAAGAGCCGTTGATGGCTCTTCCTCACTCGCGTCTGACAGACGCGAGTAAAGGAGAGATGATCGGCGGCTCTCCTGACAGGGGGGTTCGCGCTGATTGTTTATCAGCGCAGCCCCCCCTCGGATCGCCACACTGGACCACCAGGGAAGCCCACCCTGGACCACCAGGGAAGGGCAAAAAAAAAAAGCATAAAAAAAAGAAAGATGCCTATCAGTGCCCACAAATGGGCACTGACTGGCAACATGGGAATCAGTGCTGCCCCACAGTGTCCATCAGTGCCACCCCAGTGTCCATCAGTGCCACCCCACAGTGTCCATCAGTGCCACCCCACAGTGCCCATCAATGCCCAGTGCCCACCTATCAGTGCCCATCTGTGCCACCCATAAGTATCCATCAGTGCCACCCATAAGTGCCGCCCATGAGTGCCCAACTGTGCCGCCCATGAGTGCCCACCTGTGCCGCCCATGAGTGCCCAGTGCCGCCCATGAGTGCCCATCAGTGCAGCCTATGTGTGCCCATCAGTGCCGCCTATGTGTGCCCATCAGTGCCGCCTATGAGTGCCCATCAGTGCCGCATACCAGCGCCGCCAATCAGTGCCACCTCATCTGTGCCCGTCAGTACTACCTCATCGATGTCCATCAGTGCCATCTCATCGGTGCCCATCAGTGCCGCCATATCAGTGCCCGTAATTGAAAGAGAAAACTTACTTATTTACAAAAAAATTAACAGAAAATAATAAAAACGTAAATTTTTTTCAAAATTTTCAGTCTTTTTTTAGTTGTTGCGCAAAAAAAAATCGCAGAGGTGATCAAATACCACCAAAAGAAAGCTCTATTTGTGGGGAAAAAAGGATGCCAATTTTGTTTGGGTACAGTGTAGCATGACCGTGCAATTGCCATTCAAAATGCGACAGTGCTAAAAGCTGAAAATTGGCTTGGGCGGGAAGGTGCGTAAGTGCCTGGTATGGAAGTGGTTAAAGGAACCTATTTAGAAAATAAAAGACAAACCTTTACAACCCCTTTAACTTTAAATTGTAATCGTGTTGCTACAATTAAATCATATTCCAAGAGCAATCTCTCTCAAATGCAAGCTGAGTTTGTTTTTTCTACTAGTTGGTCTAATTTTCAAGCACCAAACTTACAGGTAACAACTTTAAACTTTATGTGCAAAATACATTTAGAGATTCCTCTCAGCTCCAAGCCAGTCTTCCCTGCCACTCAAACGCCAGGTGCTGGAAGTCAAACTGAGCTGTCCACACTTATGAAGGATGAAGGAATAAAGGATTGCAGCACACCTGTAAGGTTGGAATCCATGTTTATTGTATAGAAAAACCATGAGCATTGCAATGACAGTCCCCACCCAGGGACAATCCCCTCTAACCTGTTTCACCCAAAAGGACTTAGTCATAGCAGAAAAATCCAGCAATATCATAAATTCCACAAAGACAGCCAAGCAGCACAGGAGGTTACCTAAATGTGGTCTGGCAGATCTGTACAACCAGGCTACTAGCCAGTCGCAAACTGCTTATTGTTTTTAAAGGATGTGTGGAAAACATTCCAGTTTTCCATGCCTAAGTAATTACATAAATTACCATCCATTAGTCCAACATCTCCCAAGCAGCAGCTCATTAGGCCAAGCTTATTGACATCTTGTAAACTAATTTTGCTTACAGAAGGCAGAATACACATTGCTGGCTAAGTAAAGGCAAAAATATCCATAGTTTTCTTAACTCAGACTATAAATTAGATACTGTATCTTTATAAAACATGGCTACAATACGGTATGAAACACCTATCATACAAAGTGCAGCAGCAAGCAATCCACACCTAAGAGAGGCCTCATTACTCCCTATCAACTCAGACTTAATTCTGGATATAGTCATGCAATGTTGGTTGCATGACTATAAAACATTGTTACTCAGAAATATTGATATGTATTTAAAAAAAATATATAATAAATTAATTTCCAATAAAACAAAAGCTCTAATTTACCATAAAAAAATGAATATGTGCCAAGAGTTATTTTTCTTGAGGACCAATGCGTCTGAAATTTCTGATCAATTTTATCCTCCATTAATTTAATTCTGCCAATATACAAAGAACCCAGAACTTTTCTGCTGTTGCACTATTGTCTTTTCTGTTGATCCCCTCTGTTTCAGGTCCAGTATGTGTGTTTTCCTGTTTCCTGAAATTATAATGCTAAATGCCTTCTTTCCACAGCCTTGCTATGCAGAAACACAATTTTCCTCTGCTAGCTTGCATTCAACAGAAGGAAATCGGAGCCCCTCCCACTGAACTCACGTGGGAAGGGAAGCAGAGCGAGGTCACATGACCAGACAGAAGGTGTTTAGCATTACAATTTTAGGAAAACACACACACTGTTCTGAACAGGGACCTAAAACAGAGAGAATTCAAGTAATTAATACATGTGACCTAACAACCACTTTAACCACTATAGGACTTAAGGGCCAGATTCACAGCAGAGATACAACGGAGTATCTCAGATACTCCGTCGTATCTCTCAGAGTATCTATGCGACTGATTCATAGAATCAGTTACGCATAGATATCCCTAAGATCCGACAGGTGTAATTGTTTTACACTGTCAGATCTTAGGATGCAGTACCGCGGCCGCCGCTGGGGGGAGTTCGCGTCGTAAACCAGCGTCGGGTATGCAAATTAGGAGTTACGGCGATCTACGACGGATTTTCGCGTTCGCTACGTCGCCGCTAGTCTAGTTTCCCGTCGCAAAGTTAGTCGTCGTTTTTGGTGCCTCAACTTTACACAGCAAACATATTGCTGTATAAAGTATGGCCGTCGCTCCCGCGTCGAAATTTAAAAATTCACGTCGTTTGCGTAAGCCGTCCGGGAATACGGAATTACGCTACGCGCGTCGCCGTTCGAAAAAATGACGTCACTGCGCACAAAGCACGACGGCAATTTCGAAGTAGTTCGGCGTAGTTTTCATCGCAAGTGCTTTGTGAATCAGGCACTTGCGATGAAAACTTGCGGCGTTGTAATGTATCTACGGTGTAACGTGTCTACGATACGTTACACCGCCACGATTCTACCTGAATCTGGCCCTAAAAGTTTTACCCCCTTCCTTATTTTCTTGCACTATAAAAACAGACCGACAATTTTGAAAAAAACAATACATTTTACTTTCTGCTATAAAACATACAGTCAGGTACATAAATATTGGGACATCGACACAATTCTAATCTTTTTGGATGAGCTGGAGAAATCATTGGAATTTTCAAATAGTGAATTGTAAAGAGACAAGATAATATGCCTGTGTGGAGTCGTTTTGGTGCAGAGTTTTTCTAACAGTGTCAAGGGTCCTATCCATTGATGGATGGTGTCTTTTTTGGTTAAAAAATGTCTGATTTGGATGTAGTTCCAATGCGATAAGAGAAAGGGTTTGATGGTCTTAAGTAGATCCTCTCTGGATAGAAATTTGTCGTTTTTAAAGAAGTGTGTAGATAAGATGTTTCCGTGAGGCCACTGGTGCGTCGGAAATTATTTTTCTAGGCCCGGAGGAAAGTCTGGATTGTTCAAAAGTGGTGTAAGAGGGCCTAGCCAGGGGGAGGGATTAGTGCTCTTGAAGGTACTGTGGAAGATTTCTAATGTTGGTCCAATAATAGGGTGTGTTTTGATAAAGTTTGAATGATACTTAGGAATAATCCAAGGTAGATATTTTAGATTGTGAGGGGACTGTGTTTGTTCTAGGTTCACCCAGTCTTTCACCATATGATGTATGTTTCAGTCTACAGCCTCCCCTATTCTAATTTTAGATTTTAGATTTAATCTAGAAAATTTAATTCTAGGAGATTTACCTCTCCAAATAAAGGAGGAACATGCTCTGCGGAAGGTAGTAAAAAATGACAGGGGAATTTTGATAGGAATTGTTTGCATGATGTAGAGGAACCATGGTAAAATAGTCATCTTGATTAAGGAAGCTCGTCCCAACCAATATATATTTAGTGCATTCCATCTCTTCAGATCCTCCTGTGTTTCTTTCAAAACTGGAGTGAAATTAAGATGAAAGAGGTCCTTTAGATCCGAAGAGATTTCAATTCCCAAATATTTGATGCTGCGGTTTGCCCAATTAAATGTGAAGTTTTTTTTTTACATAATTCTATTACGCTGGGAGGCATCGATATGTTGAGGGCATTGGATTTGGAGTGATTTATTTTTAAATTAGATAGTTAAATAGATAAATAATAGGGGGGATAGAAGGCATCCCTACCTGGTTCCGCTGTGCAGATTGAAGGCGCCCAACAGGTGGCCGTTGACTCAGACCCTAGCAGTAGGATTAGAGTACAAGATTTTAATGTATACTCTCATTTGAGGCAAAAAACTATGTGTTGTAACACTGCATCCATGAAGTCCCAGGCCACTCTGTCGAATGCCTTCTCGACATCAAGGGATAAGAAGAAACCCTGTGGCATCAAGTACAGCTCGGCGCGTTTCGTGGATATCTCCACTCATCAGGAGCAGATGCGACAGAATCCTATAGGATATGAAAGTATAATAGTATATTAAACCACACTCTGTATATAGAGGGGAAAGATAAAATATATGATGGTTTTCTATAGATGGTTATCCAACCACACTTACCAACATGGGCAGTAAATGTAGCATGTGGTAACTGGTGCATGGTGAGCTGGAAACACCGTTTCTTTTATGTGTTCGTTCTAATTGGTGTATGCGTTCTAATAAAGATTGTATTGTAGATTGTTGTTCTTTTTTTATGTTAGTCAATTTTCTAATAAATTCTCCTCTAATGACACATTTATGAGCCTCCCATTGTGTAATTAATGAAGTGTCTTCATTTTCGTTACATAGAAAGTATTCATTTAATGTAAAACAATATAAAAAAGCCGCGCCAAATATCAAAACAAATGAATATAACAGTTAAACAGTCCACAGATGGTATAAATAATAGTGGATTTTCAACTAGTTCTCCAACAAAGACAGAATCACTGTATTGATCAGAGGCTGATTTGCATGTAGAGATGTTAACTTTTCAATGCACCTGGTGACATGCATACAGTGTGTGAGATCCCACCACCGGAATTGTATATCAGCTTACCAGATAGCAAGCCTTTAGTGCAGTTGGCTATAGCCCAGCCACGGCCTTTGAATCCCCTGGGCTAAGATGTTTCAAGATTCCCAGTCGAAATGGCAGCCTTGATGTTGAAAGTGGTGCGTGTTTGCGGTTTGGGACGCAACGCAACTCATCAATACCACAGTAAAGCGACAAACGTAACCCAATCCGGCTCACATGCAGGCAGGAAGACAGAAAGGGACGCAATAGCGTGATATCGTAGGTATAACAGATTTATTAAAAAAGTAATGTACTTACACTTAGGCAGTATAAACACAGCATGTACAAATAGATAAAAAGCCGGCCGGCTTGTGGAGCCCTCCTCCTAGGCGTGGTGACGTCACTGACGCTGCCTCCAGACGCGTTTCGTCCTATTGGACATTCTCATTTAATGTGTCCTTAAACTTTGAAATGTCCACGGAGTCTTTCAGTACCGCCGTATTGAGTCTCCACGTTTTAGTTATGTTATTTCTGTCTGGGAAAGTCAGTGTCATGGTGATTGGGTGATGGTCAGACAGAGTCATTGACTCAATTTTTAAATCTGTCAATAATGGAAGATCTGGTTGTGAGAGAAAGAAGTAATCAATTATAGAATACTTTTGGTGGACATTAGAAAAGTAAGTATAGTCTTTGGTCTGAGGGTTTAGGATTCTCCAGGTGTCATGCAATGCGAGTTCCTGGAATTGGATCTTAATTTGTTTCAGGGCCCTAAACGGTAAACTTGAAGTCCCATTTGAGGTATCTATGAGAGGATTTAGGGGGGTGTTAAAGTCTCCTCCAAGAATGAGGGTTCCTGAGACAAAAGTTGTCAGTAAATCTTTAACTTTGCGAAAGAAGGCTACCTGTCTGACGTTCGGGGCGTAAATATTAGCGATAGTGATGGAATGCTGGACCAGTTTTCTTTTCAGGAATATATATCGCCCTTCAGGATCTGACAGGGTATCCAACGTCTGGAATGAGGTCTGGCCGGATATCAGTATCGAAACTCCTTTTGTCTTACCCAATGGGTTAGTAGCATGTAGTGAGATTGGGTACCTTTTTGTCTCCTAGTTTTGGAATCTTTTTAGACTTGAAATGAGTTTCCTGTATAAGAATAATATTTGCTTTTTTTTATGGAAATCATTTAGAAATTTGGTCCTCTTCTCAGGTATGTTGAGTCCTTTTGCATATATAGAAAGTAGTTTAAGCGAGAGTGGCGTAGATTGCAGTTTGTCAGGAGGCATCATGAATTCTTGTGTTTAACTAGCTGTGCTGTCCGTCTACGCAAGAAAATACACCACCACAATGTATTTGAAATTAAACAAACAAGATGTGCTTTAACTGCAGACTTTCAGCTTTAATTTGAGGGTATTTACATCCAAATCAGGTGAATGGTGTAATAATTACAACCGTTTGTATATGTGCCTCCCACTTTTTAAGGAACCAAAAGTAATGGGACAGATTAATACTCATAAATCAAACATTCACTTTTTAATACTTGGTTGCAAATCCTTTGCAGTCAATTACAGCCTGAAGTCCGGAAAGCATAAACATCACCAGATGCTGGGTTTCATCCCTGGTGATGCTCTGCCAGGCTTCTACTGCAACTGTCTTCAGTTCCTGCTTGTTCTTGGGGCATTTTTCCTTCAGTTTTGTCTTGAGCAAGTGAAATGCATGCTCAATCAGATTCAAGTCAGGTGATTGACTTGGCCATTGGATAACATTCCACTTCTTTCGCTTAAAAATCTCTTTGGTTGCTTTTGCAGTATACTTCAGGTCATTGTCCATCTGTACTGTGAAGCACCGTCCAATGAGTTCTGAAGCATTTGGCTGAATATGAGCAGATAATATTGCCCAAAACACTTCAGAATTCATCCTGCTGCTTTTGTCAGCAGTCACATCATCAATAAATACAAGAGAACCAGTTATATTGGCAGCCATATATGCCCACACAATGACACTACCACCACAATGCTTCACTGATGAGGTGGTGTGCTTTGGATCATGAGCAGTTCCTTTCCTTCTCTATACTCTTGTCTTCCCATCACTCTGGTACAACTTGATCTTGGTTTCATCTGTCCATAGGATGTTGTTCCAGAACTGTGAAGGATTTTTTAGATGTTGTTTGGCAAACTCTAATCTGGCCTTCCTGTTTTTGAGGCTCACCAATGGTTTACATATTGTGGTGTATTCACTCTGGTGAAGTCTTCTTTGTTGACTTTGACACACATATACCTACCTCCTGGAGAGTGTTCTTGATCTGGCCAACTGTTGTGAAGGGTGTTTTCTTCACCAGGGAAAGAATTCTTCGGTCATCTAACACAGTTGTTTTCTGTTGTCTTCCAGGTCTTTTAGTGTTGCTGAGCTCACTGGTGCATTCTTTCTTTTTAAGGATGTTCCAACCAGTTGTTTTGGCCACACCTAATGTTTTTGCTATCTCTCTGATGGGTTTTTTTCAGCCTAATGATGGTTTGCTTCACTGATGGTGACAGCTCTTTGGATCTCATATTGAGAGTTGACAGCAACAGATTCCACATGCAAATAGCACACTTGAAATTAACTCTGGACCTTTTTATCTGCTCCTTGTAAATGGGATAATGAGGTAATAACACACACCTGGCCATGGAACAGCTGAGCAGCCAATTATCCCATTACATTTGGTCCCTTAAAAAGTGGGAGGCACATATACAAACTCTTGTAATTCCTACACCGTTTACCTGATTTGGATGTAAATACTCTCAAATTAAAGCTGAAAGTCTGCAGTTAAAGCACATCTTGTTCATTTAATTTCAAATCCATTGTGGTGGTGTATAGAGCCAAAAAGATTAGAATTGTGTCGATGTCCCAATATTTATGGACCTGACTGTATCTAATAAAAAAAAGTAAAAGATCTAATTTCTTCATCAATTTAGGCCAATATGTATTTAGCTACATATTTTTTGATAAAAAAAATCACTAAGCGTATATTGATTGGTTTGTGCAAGGGTTTTGTATTATTTATTTACTATTATTTATTTTTACTAGTAATGGCAGCGATCAGCGATTTTTTGCAGGACTGCGACATTGTGACAGACAAATCTGACACTAACTGCCTTTTTTTGGAACCAGTGACATTATTAAAAATAAATGTTACTGCACTAATGACACTGACAGGGAAAGAGTTAACACCAAGAGCGATCAAGGGGTTAAGTGTGTTCCCTGGGGATGGACTGACTGGGACAACACAAAGATCCATGTTCCTGCTTAGCAGGAAGACAAGATCTCTGTGTCCTCCCATCGAAGAAAGGGGATCTGCCTTGTTTACATAGGTAGATAGCCATTCTGCCTCTGTGGTGAACGATCACCGGTGGCCGGCGGACATCGCTGATTGGCTCCCCCTCTGGCCAATCGTTTCATGCCCACATGGGCTAGTGCACGAAACGAAGCACAGGTACATCAATTCGCGCAGCTGTGCCACCTTGCCGCAGTACAACTGTGGTGGGCGGTCGGCAAGTAGTTTCTTTAAAGGGCACTACTATAGTCTAAATCTCTGAAATATCCCTATCTGTGTGACAGTGTGTATTAGTGGAATTTCTTAACAATTAGACTTGTGTATGTATGTATATATATATATATATATATATATATATATATATATATATATATATATATGTAGTGTCAGTGATTTGTGTGTAAGGGGTCATCTGTGGAGTTACCCGGACCCCAATGATTACCCCAGTAAAAAGCTCTGTGCAGGTTGAAGCTTAAAGGGCTTTCATCCCCTTTATAAGGAAGTGGGAAATAACACTAGATAGGACTTTCTCCCAAGCACAATGTAGACAGATTTTAAACTTCGATTTAAAATCATCAATATGTAGTTGTGCTAATGAAACTAACTTTAAACTCTTGACAAGATGGTACCGCACACCTTCTTTACTTAACAAATACTCCCCCTCGATCCCAGATAAATGTTGGAGGTGTCAGGAAGATAGGGGGACTCTGTTTACTGAACATACCCTTCCTGAGGAAAAGAGGTGTAAGGATCTTCAGGATAATCACTTCTCCCAGAAACATGGGTGCAGGCAATGCATATGAGATTGCAAAAACAAAAGAACAGATTCTTCTGGACAGCCGCGCTCCAAATAAAAATTGCCTTAATTGTAAAAATCCAAAAGTAGAAAAACAGCACTACATGTCACAGCACACTGATGCGTTTCACACTGTATTCAGTGTTTAATCATAGCTGTGATTAAACACTGAATACAGTGTGAAACGCATCAGCTCTGCCGGTGTGCTGTGACATGTAGTGCTGTTTTTCTACTTTTGGATTTTACAGTAAAGGCAATTTTTTTTCGGAGTGCGGCTGTCCAGAAAAATCTGTTCTTTTGTTTTTGCAACCCTTCCTGAGGACCCGGCTTTATTTCTTTAACATGTTTGGAACATACTTGAAAAAGCATATAGTAAACAGATTTTGCCTCACCTCATCAATACTGCTAGATCGTGCAGTGCCCGGCAGTGGAGAGACACAAAGCCTCCCACAATTTCATTATGGTTTACAAGAATTAAAGAGGTAAATAGGATGGAAGACCTGATATTATCTGCCTGAAACCGACATGAGTTGTATTCTGAAACTTGAGCCCAATGGAATATATTTAAATTCTCAGTGGAAGGAAAGGTCCTCTTTGCATCATGAGGTCACTAAGCAAAGGGGAGTCTCTGGTGAGTCCTCTATCTCTCCTGCTGGCAGCTATATTGGCTCTGGCTTTTGTATTTACCCCCTCTTTTCTCCCCCCCCCCATTTTCTTTTTTTCTATCTCCTTTTTTTTTTGTTTTTACTTTTTCTTCCTTTTCCACATTTCTCTTAATTTTCCTATTTTTTTTTCTTCCTATGAAGAAGTTAAAAAATAACTATGTTACCCATGCGTTCAGGCCGGAAATGATTGGTCGAGCATAGGATGCAGACTTTTTTTATCAGTTTAAGTTTTGATGAATTTATGATCATATGACGTTCCAATACGGCCACCCATACATTTATGTCAATTATGATTATTGTTGTATGTTTGATTTTGTATAGATTTGTTTGGTGTCTACTATATTGATGTATTTGACCAAATAGACTGGCCATATTCTGTATACTGGATAACTTAAAGAATACATTTAAAAAAAATAAAGGGCCATCATTACACATTGATGACAGCAACAGGTTAGTGACACCATTGTTGGCACATAAATCTGACACTGCCACTTCTCACATATTGATGGCAGCCCAGCATGCATTATAGCATGTTTTAACTGTATTATATACAAAAGGCCAGAGATATGAATACCATGCCCTTCCTAAACTTGCAGAAGCAGACTTGCACAAGGTTGTCAGTATTTGTAAATTATAGGAGGTAATTGCGAAAGTTCACATTTGAGATTAATGTCCAGTGGGACACTAGTATATCTGTGATTCTACAGATTCACACTAGTCATTAATGCAGAACTATACTATACATTTTCTATTTTGTTTCTGAAGGTAACAATCGAGATGAGAAGATTTAAATTCTTCTGATTTACTGATTCTCTATGATACTGTTTATGTAAACTGAGTGACATTTGAAGTTATGTATGGAGTGACATTTGAAGTTATGTATGGTTTATTAACCGAGTTCAACAGCAGGAAAGGCTGCAACAATCAGTCAAAAACTAATATCATTTCAGTGAACTACAATTCCTAATAAATGGTCTCAATGGGCAATTTGCCAGATTTTTTTTTTTAAGGAAAATGGAGGAGATGGAAGATTTAACTGTAACAACTGTACAATGCAGGTTTAAGTTTAAGTGGTATGCCACTGACAAAGATGGGAATAATTGCATTGAGATTGTATTAGGAAGCATCAACCAGATGCTCTACAGTACTTTGTTTTGTAAACCAATGGTACTTCAATGTACTATTGAATCATACTACTTGTGTGTGGCATATTAACCTAATAATAAGATTAAATTGCAGTGGACTGAAATAATTATCCATGATGTGTGTTCCAAATGGAGGTCCTTTATCCAATTACCATCTTACAAAATGTCATTGACCTCTAGATATACTCTTCAAGGAAATGGCTTTGTACATATTTTTCTTTCATATAGTGAGGAATATAAAAAACAAAAAAAAAACATATATTTTTTTCTTTTTAGCCAAGTAAATGTAAAATTTAGCATCATAATTTTGTTTTCTTATATCCAGTCAGCTGGTTGAGGTCTTTTTTAAACACCACTGGCATAAATACTTTTTTAGCTGTGATAGAAAAAGAAAGTGGTTTACAAATCTCAAATGAGACATCAAAGCAGTAGCTCCTCCATTATCAGAGGGACAGGTAGGAGTTTTAATCAGACAACACAAGATTTGTTTGTGGGTCCTTTATCCTATACTAAATATTTATATATAAAGACATGGCTTTAAATAAAAGACAAGGCAGCACAAATGGGGATTGAAAGGTAAACACTCAGCGATAAAAAAAAATGTGTCCAATGTTACAACAAGGTTTGTGCCTCATTAAAATATCAAACAACATCTTATCTTATTAATGAGTGTACACCTTTTAAAGCGGGGGTTCACCCTAAAAAAAATGTTTATCTACCATCCCATACAGCATACTAGCGTCAGCTATAGTATGTTTTTTTTTCCCGCTGTATTTACCGTTTAATCCTTTAGTTTCGTTTGGCTGGGTTATAGCCAAACAATCGCATTGCTTGCCATCTGGTAAGCGGCTTATCGTTACGGTGGAGGGTTCACACTAATTGCATACATGTCACCTGGTGATATGGAAAGTTGGATTTGTCATTCTAGTCCATCAACTTCTATGAAGCTATACCCTGCTGCTTAAAGAACTATTTATTTTTAGCTTGGATTGCTACATAGTGTTATCATATGCTATATATGGACTTTCTTGATCATCATATTTTATTATTTCTATCATACTCTTATGCCGCGTACAGACGGTCATTTTTTGTGATGAAATAAAATGACATTTTTAAAAATGTCATTTAAAATGATCGTGTGTGGGCAAAATGTCATTTTATGTCTTCTGAAAAATGACAAAAAAAAATTCGAACATGCTCGAATTTTTTATGTCATTTTTTAAAATGTCATTTTTTGTGTCATAAAAAATGATCGTGTGTGGGCAAAAATGACGTTTTAAACCCGCGCATGCCCAGAAGCAAGTTTTGAGACGGGAGGTAAAACTACCATTCATAATGGAGTAAGCACATTCATCACGCTGTAAGAGACAAAAAAAGCATGAAACGTCTTTTACTAACAAGTAACCAGCTAAAAGCAGCCTCAAGGCGAATAGAACTTCCCCTTTAGAGTGCCGTCACTTTGTTCATAATTTTTCAAAACGATGGTGTGTATGCTACATAGTTTTTGAAAATGAAGTTTCAAAAATGTCGTTTTTTTTCATCACTTCAAACTTCATTTTTTTTCCATTGCAAAAAATGACCGTCTGTATGCGGCATTAGAGTCTGTTATCATCAATGTTTTAAATTTGTCTCGCTGCTTTTTTTGTCTTTTATTGCTTATTGTGTGTATCGCACGCCAGCTGCTGCCTTTAGATTATCTGTGTAGTAGTGCGGTTTTTGTTTTTCTTGGTGTCTCCCAAGTTGTGTAGTGTGGGACAATACTTTTCCTCTTAAACAGGCCATCATTGTCTGCAATTTAAATTTTTAATTTGAACACTGGCTCCAGTTTTCCATGTCGTGTGGGGGTTCTATGTACGTTCTTTTCAAAGTTTATGTTTACACTTGCATACTTAACCACTTAACGCCCGCCCACTGTATATATACGTCCTCTTTTTAAAGATGGATATCTCGGTAACGGCAGCAGCTGCTGCCACAACCGAGGTATTCATCTCTTCTGTGGGCGGGCGTGTAAACGATAATGGCGGTCTCCGCGGCGGATTTGCCGCAAGATCGCCGTTATCGTGGCGGGAGAGGGCCCCCCCTCCCGCCGCTCTTCCACGCCCTCCACCGCTTACCGGAGCCGTCGGTAGCGGCGGAGGAGATCGGATGCTGCTGCCTAGTGAGTGAGGACTCGAGTGAGGGCAAGATGGCCCCCACCCATCCTCATAGCTTTGCTGGGCGGAAGTGACGTCAAAACGTCAGTCCCGCCCAGCGTCTTAAAGAGAAAATGTTTTTGTTATTTTTTTAAATGACAAATTTTCCTTTTTTTTTTTTTTTTTGCATTTAAGTCTAAATATGAGATCTGAGGTATTTTTGACCCCAGATCTCATATTTAAGAGGACCTGTCATGCTTTTTTTTATTGCAAGGGATGTTTACATTCCTTGTAATAGGAATAAAAGTGATATATTTTTTTTTTCAGTGTAAAAAAGTATAAAATCAATAAAAATAAATAAGAAAACAAAAACAATTTTTTTTAAAGCGCCCTGTCCCGAAGAGCTCGCGCGCAGAAGCGAACGCATACGCGAGCAGTGCCCGCATATGAAAACGGTGTTCAAACCACACAAGTGAGGTATCGCCGCGATCGTTAGAGCGAGCCCTAGACCTACTCTGTAGCTCAAAAAATGCAACCTATAGAATTTTTTAAACGTCGCCTATCAAGATTTTTAAGGGTAAAATTTTGATGCCATGCCACGAGCGGGCGCAATTTTAAAGCGTGACATCTTGGGTATCATTTTACTCGGCGTAAGATTATCTTTCACAATATATAAAAAAATTGGGCCAAATTTATTGTCTTATTTTTTAATTAAAAAAAGTTAATTTTTTCCAAAAAAAGTGTGCTTGTAAGACCGCTGCGCAAATACGGTGTGACAAAAAGTATTGCGATGACCGTCATTTTATTCTCTAGGGTGTTAGAAAAAAAATATATATAATTTTTGGGGGATTTAAGCAATTTTCTAGCAAAAAAAACTGTTTTAGTCTTGTAAACAGCGAATCTGAAAAACACCTTCTCTGCCTGAAACAAGCAAAGAGATGTCCTTATTCCTTTTCATTGTAGAGCTCCCTTTATACCGACAACAGAACTTAAGGACGGGAAGGTCATTATTTAACACTTGAAAGAAAGATATGTAAGGGCACTCTGGTGGAGCTGGATGGCTGGTCTTGGGTGATGATGGAGAGATTGCAGCGCTTTTTGGCAGAGAAGTGTGGTATTTAAGGATTTAATTCAGTGCACAAGGAGCTAAAAACTCTTACAGGACCGTGGAGTTAAAAAAGCATTTAAAGTGGTGTCCTCATGTGTGTTCCTAGTCCTTCCTCTGTCTGCGGATGGAGAGCAGGGAGGAGCCATCCAGCAGCTGTAAAAATTCTCCAATACACACAGGATCGAGGAGGCATCGAGGCGGCCTGTGTTCCGGGTGCACGCTGGAATGCATTAGGCTGATGGCATCAGTGAAGAGCAGTGGGAGGCAATGCATTTCGGAGCATGCACGGCTCCTTCGTCAGACCTACACCCATATTTTCCAGATGGACTTAAGAGAGCTGGGGGGGAGGAGTAAGTGGAGTAGTGTTGACTTGGTGAATGGAGGAATGATGGAAAAGTGGATTGTATTGTTGCAGACATGCCGCGATTGCGGCCAGGGTGCCAATACACACACAGTTGGCCTCACTGGCTAAACAACATCCCCAAAAACCAATTCTGCTGCCTCAGACATGTATTGTATGGTGGCATGTGTGGCTTATGCGTAATTAGTATATTATCTGGTTATTGTTGAACTATTATTCTGTGATTCTCAACATGCTGCATTATTCCAGTAAAGCTTTTGAAACTTTGCCTGTTCTGGTCTGAAGTTATTAAGGATGTGTAATGCAAGTAGCCAGCAAGCATAGTCTACATTTGGGTCAAAAGCACATTGGGATATAAAGACAGCAGTACAACGAGTTAATACAGTGTGAATATAAAGTAGTTGCCAAGGATAATGAAGGTTTGGCAAGCAAGTAGCCTGTTTTAAGCATGTACAGGTGATATAGCCTCTTGCAGAGAGGGATATGTTTTCTACACTCATTCTGCAACCATTTGTCTCCCATAGCAACTGGAGCAGATCTGCTTGTGCACAGGTATGGACTAAGGAAGAGTTAATTAACCACTTAAGGACTGCCCCACGCAGATATACCGCTGCCGGTTGGCCCTTCTGCTTGAAATCACATACCGTAACGCAGGGGTCGTCAACCCCCGGGCCACGTCCCACTACCAGGCCGTGGCCTTACTACAGCCGGGCATGGGTGGCATGAGAGAGCTGGTGGCCAGTATGAGACAGCCGGGCGGCCGGGATATTAGCACTGGGTGGAAGAGATAAGCGAATGGACCAGCAGAGATGACTGGACCAGCAGAGCGGAGCGATCCCCGCTGAGCAAGCAGAGGTTCACGAGGTGGATCATCACTGATCCGCCCTGTGTGAAAGAGGCCAAAATCTGAGCAAATTAATGGGGTGGGCAACTACATGGAAAATTAGGTTTAATGTAGAAATATGTAAAAAAATGCATTTGGGTGGCAAAAATATGACTACAATCTATACACTGTGGGAGTACCTCTGGGGGAATCTAGGATGGAAAAGGACCAGGTCCTAGTAGATATGCTCAGCAATTGCATGCAATGCCAAGCTGCTGTTAACAAAGCAAACTGAATGTTAGCATGCATTAAAAAGGGGATTATCTCCAGAGATAAAATGATAATTCTGTCCAGTAATGGGCACCAGTCCTCAGGAAGGATGTACTGGAAATGTAGTGAGTACAAAGAAGGGCAACAAAGCTACAAAAGGGTCTGGAGGATATTAGTTATCAGGAAAGGTTGCGAGCACTGAACATATTCTCTCTGGAGAAGAGACGCTTGAGAGGGAATATGATTTCAATTTACAAATACCATACTGGTGGTGACCCCACAATAGGGATACAACTTTTTTGTGGAAAGGAGTTTAACAAGACACATTATTAAAATGAGAAGAAAATAGGTTTAACCTTAAACTACGTAGAGGGTTATTTACTGTAAGAGAGGCAAGGATGTGGAATTCCTTTCCACAGGTGGTGGTCTCAGTGGGGAGCATCAATGGTTTCAAAAAACTATTAGATAAGCACCTGATGACCACAAGATACAGGGATATACAATGTAGTACTGACAAACCACACACATAGGTTAGACTTGATGGACTTGTGTTTTTTTTTCAACCTCACCTACTATGTGACTATGTAATTATGTAACTAACTATAGTGAATTTATTCACCATTGGAATGAGGTAATGGGAGGCTATGATCACCTTGCATAATTACATAATGCTTAAAAAGGGATTACATGTGTTTTAAAATACCGTATTTTCCGGTGTATAAGACGACCTTTTACACCGGATATACACAGCCAAAAAACGGGGGTCGTCTTATACGCCGGGTGAAGCAGATGCTCGATCGATATCAGCCCGCCGAGTGCTCTGTAAGGCTGTATGTGATCTGTATTCTGCGCCACTCAGCCAATCCCGATGGACTCCGTTGATGACAGAGCATGCTAAGCCTGCTTGGATTGGAGTAATAACCTCTGCCAATCCGAGCAGGCTTAGCATGCTCTGTCATCAACACAGTGCATCGGGATTGGCTGAGCGGTGCATATACAGACTACATACAGCCTTACAAAGCACCCGGCAGCGGCCTCTTCGCTCTGCGTTTTAAAAGGCATTACATACAGCCTTAGAAAGCACCCCGCGGCGGCGGCCTGTTTGTTTTAAAAGGCATTACATACAGCCTTACAAAGCACCCAGTGGCGGAGGCGGCCTCTTCGTTTTAAAAGGCATTACTACCGCACAAGGGGGTCGTCTAATATGGTGAGTAGACCACAAAACCACCGTTTTCAGCAGAATATTAGGGGATCGTCTTATATGCCGAGTTGTCTTATACGCCGGCAAATACGATATACAAAATATACAAAACATTCTTAAAAGATCAGATTGTAACAATTTTGACAATGCAGGTGTGACCTACGTTACACTAAGTGATCGATGTATGGGTCCTTGACTACTTTAAATACTGTATAAAAACACGCTGAGATACTTTGGATTGAAAATCTTTAATAAACATTATTGAAACCAAAAGATCAGATTGTAAAATGGTAATCCAGTGAGTTATCCAATTGCAATGATGGGTCAAGAAGATATGTTATCCCCACTGGAACTAGTGTTTTTTTCAGGCTGTAACTACCCCTAAGACTGGATTCACGCCTATGCATTTCTTGTGCTTTTTGCATTTTGCAGATTTTCACTACAGTCCATTTAACATGGTTTTCTTTGGAACATGTTCTCTGTAGTACAAATCTGCAAAATGCAAAAAGCACTAAAAATGCATAGGTGTGAATCCAGCCTTACTTCAATTGCTGTTGCATAGAGGTTCTGTGCTTTAATACAGGGGGATGCAATCTGCTATCTGACCTCTGCTTAATGGTTGATATAAAGAAGGAAGGAATCCAAATGAATTTGGCTAAATTCATTGCACATTTTGGTTTGGGAATTATAAGTTGCACATCACTAATCAGTTCTTCTAATTAGTAAAAGGAATGACACATGCAGCACCTGTGAGCTCCTACCTTCTAAAATCTGGCAGATGTCATTAATAGACACGTCCAAAGAACTAACTGTGATTCACAGTCTTTGGATAACTTTGCATTGTATTTTATTCCCTTTTTTCTACACATTTATAAGGTATGTACAGGTGCATGAAAAACATTTCTTTTTCTATAGTATGTATATAAAGAACGACAAGGACATTTCAACAAGGCTATACAACATTTTTAATGTACGTTAAATAATTATTTGTTACCTCAAGCATAAAATGATGAGGCAACAGTTGATGTTTATGTCCTGCAGTGCTCAGTGAATAGAACGATTACTTTTAATGTTTTCTTGGATGTGGATGCTATTAAAAATACATTGGTTCTAATAATTAGTGCATATGTGGGTGACTCCTTTATGCATCTTTCACAAAAATGTACATTAGCTAATGTGTTTTAGTTCATGGTTTATTGAGCCATATATCATGTACTGTGGCTTACTTTATACAGATCTTGTGGAAGTACTGTGAATTTATTTTCTACCATTCTCTATTTAGTTATGCTGTATATCTATCTAACTATCCACTACCATGTAGCTAAAACAGCCATACGCTAAGTCAAATGTAACCAAAGGCAACCGGTCAAATGTAAGTCAAAGGCAACCGGCCCACATAAGCCTGTCAGACCCTCCCACCGTATGGTGAGTAGAGGGTCCACCTTGTCTGGTAAGGGTACCTTATTCACACTTACTATGCTGTTGTAACCAAGGGAGGATCACATTCCTGAAATTGTATTGATGCCCAATAGGAGGAACGTATCCACATATTGATTATATGGACTTACTTTCCCCTTCATTTACACAGATCAATTGAGTAATTGTGGGTGACATCACGTATAAAGGAATTGCTTGAGTAAGGGTGCTATGGACATTCTTTCTATAAACCACAAATATATGGACTAAACACTCATTATATTCAAGATTGGTGTTTATAACTTTTAATAGTTGTTTTACACATGTGTTTTATTTTTTGAGTTTGTCACATGTTTGTCACAGATGCACTTAGCATAATATTTGTATGCTTACATAGTACTCTCTGTATGTTTTTTTCCACTATAGAATACGAACTGGGTGTTCTGACAGATATATACCCTTTTTTGAGTTTTTTATTGTGGTTCACTGACCTATTGACACATTATTTGTATATATACACAACTGAGAAACCTTTTCTTCAGTTGTGGTTCACCAACCTAGACCTTCTGCTTCTAGCAGAGCGGTTTATGCTTTGTAATCCACTTCCCTCCTTTCAACAGGTGGGTCTTCACTGGCGCCACAATTTTTTACAACCGTCCTTTTGTTGTGTTGGCAGCCTAATTTCTTTTGTTCTTTCGTTTTGCGCAATTTTTTATTTTTTATTTTTTTATTTTACATATTTAATTCTATACACCCTTGTAAAAAGCTATACATCATACAATACAGGCATAGTACCACTGCATTGGCATAAGGCCAATGTGGTGCCTATACAGTGGCAGCCCATCCATTAGGGGCGCACGGACCACCCCCCTATCCATGCATCCAGCCCCCTGAACTACATGCAGGGCACCAGACCATGGATTCCAATTCCATGTGGTTTTTTCTTACCACATGATTAGAGCCTGAGACTCTAATAGGCTTCAAAAAAGAGTGGGCTCAGTGAGCAGAGCACTGCGCTCTGAACCCACCCAGTTGTGTGACAATAGCGAATGAATATTTGCTATTGACACACTGATCCTCCTCCTGGCCAATCAGGAAGCAGGTCACCCAATTGGCTGAAAGGACAGGCGATCCTATTGGATGCCTAGGAGGAGGGAGAAAATGCATGGTGGAAGTCGCCGTGATGGAGGAGAGGAAACAGTAGCCACTGCCCACCGCATGTTCAGTTTTTCAGAAACATACCGCAGTCTATTTAACATGGTTTCCTATGGATGTAGTTCACATCTGTGCATTTTATGGAAAGGGCCAGGGACTTTTTTCTGGTTTTTGGTTCCATAGACTTTCAATGGATCAAAAATGTGTATTGAAAAATAAAAAATGCACCTGCAATACGCAAATATGCAAACTGCAACCTGCATAGGTGGGAATCAGGCCTAAGTGCATTGGGAAGATACTGAAGAGCTTTAAAAAAAAATGTGTTTAAAATATTTTTTCGAACAACAGACAGCGTGGATTAATAAAAGACAGAAGCTGTCAAACAAATCAGAGGCCCTCATGGACATCGCTGGATAGAGAGGGGGCTCAGGTAAGTATTAGAGGGTATTCAAGGGTGTTGGGAGGCTGCTGCAAACAGAAGGCTTTTTATCCTAATGCATAGAATGCATTAAGATACAAAAAAACTGGCTTTACAATCACTGTATGATTGCATTTTCAACAATACTTTGTTTGCATGTCTATTTAATGCAATTGTTCTGTAGTTGTTGCATGGCCTTTCTTCGGTATCGTAACGATCAGTGATTTTTTTTCTCCAGTTTGTTGGCCATGTTTTTTCCAGATCCATTGACACAGTTGAGTAAAGGCAATGATAGTTCCTTCAGAGCCTCTGATTAACTCATCGATACTTGGTGACTTATTGTTCGATAAAGATGTAATTGCTGCTATGATATATTCCTTTGGTTCATCTTCAGCGTCACTTTCCGATTCATTTTTTTACAATGTTTTCCATTATTGCTTTTTTATATATTTGGTATAATTTTTTCATCTCTTTTTGATGTTCTCTGACTCATTCAGTATCATTCTGTCATTCTATTGTTTTGTTTGGAATTTCTTCCTTTTTCGTGCTGTGATTCATTTTTCTGATAAAAATCTTTTAGATTTAGTTCTTTATCTTTCTGAACTTCGCGACAAAACAATTGATTCATTTGTGATACATTTACTCACCAGAAATTTCAGCTTGTCCTCTTTGTGCTGCAACTTTTTAATTTATTTTTCTGAAATCCAAGGTAGCTTCTTGGCTTTTTCTCTCATCTGTAATGTTTTTAAGTTTCTTCACTAATTAAGCTTTTGATGTCATTCCATAAGTTTTTGGGCTCTATATCTTCTGTATCGCCTTGATTTTGCATGTCAGAAGCACATGGTCACTTCCACAATCTGGTCCTGTCCTAGTCCTTGCTGTCAAAATTGCGGATGTCCACCTCTGTGCTATGCAGATGTAGTAAGTTTGATATCAATACATTCTATTTGGGGGGTCCATGTTTATAGCCAGTGCTTGTGGTGCTGAAATGATGTGCTCATGACAGACAGTTGGTTGGTTTTGCAAAACTGTACAAAGTTTTCTCCGGCTTCATTTCTTTCTCATAAGCCATACTTTCAACCACTGTGTCTATGAATGCACATCCTTGTTTTGCTTAAAGTCCCCCATGATGATCTGTAGATCTTGATTCTTTGCTTGATCTATTGCATTTTGAAGTGGTTCGTAAAACAACTCTACATCCTCATCTTCTGCATCTGTTGTTAGAGCATACACTTGGATCAGAGTGACATTGATCAACGTTCCCTGTAGACGGATGTACGTGACTCTATCTCTAATAGCACTGTACTTTAGTACTGTCTTTCAAAGCATATTGTTGAGGATGAATGACAAACCATTTTTCCTGTAAGTTTCATGACCAGAATAGCATATTCAATGTTTATTTGATTTAAAGTGTCTCTGTCCTGTCCATTTAAGTTCATTAATTCCTAACAAATCGATGTTGGTTTTATCCATTTGATCTTTAACAATTTCTAATTTTCCTTGGTTCATATTTCATACATTCCATGTTCCCATGTCAATAATGTCTTAACAGCTTTTCATCTCCCTTTTCTGTCCAGCAACATCAGCATCAGGACAGCCTACTGGCTTTGATCTATCAGTTTTTAGTACCAGGCTTATTCTTTGTGAGCATCAGATAGAATGATGTTCCCTGACAACATGGTGAGTGCCTTTCGATCTATGGGACCACCTTCCAGTGCTATTCAACAGTTCTATTTGTTGTCCCAACTTTATTAAAGTGACACTAAAGGTTCACGTTTTTTTTTAAATAACAAACATGTCATACTAACCTCCACTGTGCAGTTAGTTTTGCACAGAGTGGCCCCGATCCTCATTTTCTAGGGTCCCACGGTGGCTCTCGTGGCTCCTCCCCACATTAGATAACCCCCTTTGGGAAGCTCTCTCCCGAGGGGGTTACCTTTCGGGTGCGCTTCTCAGTCACACACTTGGCATCCATAGATGCCGAGTGTATGACTCGGCTCCTGCCCCCAGCATCCATAGTCATTGGATTTGATTGAGAGCAGTGGGAACCAATGGCTGTGCTGCTATCAATCTATACAATCAAACTCCATGGAGAGGAGGACAGCAGGGACGCGACCACGGAAAGGGCCCACGGGCTCAGGTAAGTAAAATGGGGGGGTGGGGACTGGGGGGCCAGACACTGCAAGGTGTTTTTTCACCTTAATGCATGGGATGCATTAAGGTGAAAAAACACATAGGTTTACAACCCCTTTAAGTTTTTTTGGCATACAACAAAAATATATTGCTAAGCCCTTTTGCGCTTGAGAAGTGTGAGTTCTATGTGTAAGTTAAATTTTGTCACCGTTGTCACATCAAACATGATGCTGCTGCCCAGAAGAGTGACACATCATTAGTCTGGTATCTCCACTGGAACATGTGGCAGCCCTGCTGATATTAAACCTACTGATGGAATAGCTTTCAGCTTCGTAAATACATGCAAGCCCCAGTGGCTCAACAAGTCTATTTACCATGTCTGGGGAATATCTCTACTAGACAAGCAAAATGTTCACTGGTGGAACATTTTAAGCACTATCATACATCATTAATGAATATATTCAGATTTCATGATATTAACCATATAAAAAGTGTAAAATGCAGCAGAGATGAGTATACAATTTGTTTATAAAAAGAGGCCTGGTGAAAATATATGCATTGGGTCCACCTATGCCATCACATACGCTTATGCCAATTTCATGCATACTAAAGAGAGGGAAAGATTGTGACGTTTCTATAGGGCCCATGCACGGCGGTGACGTCACATGACTCCGGCCAGTCACAGAGCTGGAGTCCACGGTCCTAGAAGGAAGAGGGATGTAGATAGACGTGGCCAGAAGCGGGGACATAACAGGCTTCGTTTGCAGGTGAGTGCAACATACTGGGCTAGTATGCATCGCTTTTACTTTACAGGTGAATAAAGAAGTAAAACCCATCAGGGTTTACTTCCTCTTTAAGAGGAATACTTTATGTAAGGTAGCTTATTATGTAAGGTAGCTTATAATGTCGTGGGATTTAAATAATTATTTTTTACAATAAGATTATGTTAAAGATATTTCAATATTGTTTATGTATGTATGTGTGGTCTCATCTGTGCTGGTAAAGTCTGACTAATTTCTGTATTTAGACTCTGTAAAAATAATTCTTTTGGGAAATGTTTGAAGTGGTATCATTGGTTCTTTCTTGTATATGCAAATATGCCACATAGATTTTTTTAACTACCCCAGGAAGTGTATACGTTTTGTATTGGAATTGACAGCTTGTATGATTGGAAGACATTAGGAATAACCTGTGCGGTGCGGGACAGGTCCCACACCAAAGAGCACAGTAGAGTGGTGAAAGGCAATGGGAACAAGCAGTACTTTAAAGCCCAACTCTGGAAGGAATTAAGATTCTCTCTTGTGCCATGAGTCAGCATTGAAAAGGTTAATAGCTTGTTTAGGTCTAGAGGGGGTAAAAGAAGTGTGGAGGAGCAAAAGGGACATCTCTTAACCACTTGAGACCCGCGCTATTGACAAAAGCACGACTCTCAGGTGCCAACTGGACGTCTTTGGACGTCTTTTTAAAAGCATTACCCGCGCGCGCCTCTGGGGGGCGCACAGCGGGTAAACGCTGTGCCGCCACATCGCTGGGGAGCCGATGCGTGTACCTGGTGGCCGCAATGTACACGTGATCGTCGGTGACACAGCCGGTAACAGCAGGGACTTGGAGCTCTGTGTGTAAACACAGAGCTCCATGTGCTGTTAGAGGAGAGGAGACCGATCTGTGTCTCTTGTACATAGAGACACAGCATCGGTCACCCCCCTCCCCCCACACATTTAGAACACACCCAGGCTACACATTTAACCCCTTCCTCACCCCCTAGTGTTAACCCCTTCCCTGCCAGTCACATTTATACAGTAATTAGTGCATTTTTATAGCACTGATCGCTGTATAAATGTGAATGGTCCCAAATTTGTGTCGAAAGTGTCCGATACGTCCGCCGCAATATCGCAGTCCCAATAAAAATCGCAGATCGCCGCCATTACTAGTAAAAAAATCAAATAAAAAAAAAATCATAATTCTGTTCCCCATTTTGTAGGCGCTATAACTTTTGCGCAAACCAGTCGCTTATTGCGATTTTTTTTTTTTTACAAAAATACGTCGAAAAATACGTATCGACCTTAACTGAGAAAAAAAATTTTTTTTTTTAAAAAATTGGGATATTTATTATAGCAACAAGTAAAAAAATATATATATATTTTTTTTAAATTGTCGCTCTTTTTTTGTTTATAGCGCAAAAAATAAAAACCGCAGAGGTGATCAAATACCACCAAAATTAAGCTCTATTTGTGGGAAAAAAAGGATGTCAATTTTGTTTGGGAGCCACGTCGCACGACCGCGCAAATGTCAGTTAAAGCGACGCAGTTCCGGAAGCTGAAATTTTGCCTGGGAACGAAGGGGGTTTATGTGCCCAGTAAGCAAGTGGTTAAAACAAGATTCACTTTGCTTTATGGCAGGACTGACACTGAGCTGGTTTTAGGATTATTCAAGCTTTCCCACACCAGCTAGTCAGAACCAAGTAATATAAATGAACTACTGGAAAAGGCACTGGAGACTAAATACAGGGAGTGCAGAATTATTAGGCAAATAAGTATTTTGACCACATCATCCTATTTATGCATGTTGTCTTACTCCAAGCTGTATAGGCTCGAAAGCCTACTACCAATTAAGCATATTAGGTGATGTGCATCTCTGTAATGAGAAGGTGTGTGGTCTAATGACATCAACACCCTATATCAGGTGTGCATAATTATTAGTCAACTTCTTTTCCTTTGGCAAAATGTGTCAAAAGAAGGACTTGACAGGCTCAGAAAAGTCAAAAATAGTGAGATATCTTGCAGAGGGATGCAGCACTCTTAAAATTGCAAAGCTTCTGAAGCGTGATCATCGAACAATCAAGCGTTTCATTCAAAATAGTCAACAGGGTCGCAAGAAGCGTGTGGAAAAACCAAAGCGCAAAATAACTGCCCATGAACTGAGAAAAGTCAAGCGTGCAGCTGCCAAGATGCCACTTGCCACCAGTTTGGCCATATTTCAGAGCTGCAACATCACTGGAGTGCCCAAAAGCACAAGGTGTGCAATACTCAGAGACATGGCCAAGGTAAGAAAGGCTGAAAGACGACGACCACTGAACAAGACACACAAGCTGAAACGTCAAGACTGGGCCAAGAAATATCTCAAGACTGATTTTTCTAAGGTTTTATGGACTGATGAAATGAGAGTGAGTCTTGATGGGCCAGATGGATGGGCCCGTGGCTGGATTGGTAAAGGGCAGAGAGCTCCAGTCCGACTCAGACGCCAGCAAGGTGGTGGTGGAGTACTGGTTTGGGCTGGTATCATCAAAGATGAGCTTGTGGGGCCTTTTCGGGTTGAGGATGGAGTCAAGCTCAACTCCGAGGCCTACTGCCAGTTTCTGGAAGACACCTTCTTCAAGCAGTGGTACAGGAAGAAGTCTGCATCCTTCAAGAAAAACATGATTTTCATGCAGGACAATGCTCCATCACACGCGCCCAAGTACTCCACAGCGTGCCTGGCAAGAAAGGGTATAAAAGAAGAAAAACTAATGACATGGCCTCCTTGTTCACCTGATCTGAACCCCATTGAGAACCTGTGGTCCATCATCAAATGTGAGATTTACAAGGAGGGGAAACAGTACACCTCTCTGAACAGTGTCTGGGAGGCTGTGGTTGCTGCTGCACGCAATGTTGATGGTGAACAGATCAAAACACTGACAGAATCCATGGATGGCAGGCTTTTGAGTGTCCTTGCAAAGAAAGGTGGCTATATTGGTCACTGATTTTTTTTTGTTTTGTTTTTGAATGTCAGAAATGTATATTTGTGAATGTTGAGATGTTATATTGGTTTCACTGGTAAAAATAAATAATTGAAATGGGTATATATTTTTTTTTGTTAAGTTGCCTAATAATTATGCACAGTAATAGTCACCTGCACACACAGATATCCCCCTAAAATAGCTAAAACTAAAAACAAACTATAAACTACTTCCAAAAATATTCAGCTTTGATATTAATGAGTTTTTTGGGTTCATTGAGAACATGGTTGTTGTTCAATAATAAAATTAATCCTCAAAAATACAACTTGCCTAATAATTCTGCACTCCCTGTAAAGCTCTGACAACCTTGACATTATACAAGAAAATGTGAGCTCAACCATTAGCCCAAAATAGGTTTTCCTTTTTTATCCCTCAGCATACAGAGCAACAGACACATCATTTGAGTGCCCCACAATCATAGTGTTTGTTTTATTTTCTTCTAAACTTGCTATCATGTCATATAATTTTAAGATAGGTATTCTAAGAAGTTCAGGACAGCTTCTGTGTGTGATAAACATAACGCAATGTGTTATTGTAAAATCCTGCCATTATTTTATCATTCCTGTAAAATGCGACAAAAAGGATAATCATAGTTCAGACACATTTCATTTGATAATTTCATCCTAAAGGTTCCTTTTTTTTGCAAAAAAAAAAGGACAATTGCCATCTGTGTGGTCAATGCATACTTTATCTAGTGAGAGAGAAAAGTTCAGTACATTTTGTTGAAGGTAATAGCATTTCTTTGATTTGCACCTGTTATATTGCTAAGTGACATTTACCGCAGAGATCACCTCATGTCTGTTGATTATGTTTGACATTTCACTCCCTTGCTATAAGTGTTACATCTGAAGCAACACAGTGTTATTTCCTATAGTGTTTTCAAAAGCCATATTGATTGAGATCACCTGAAAACATAACATTGAGTTCACAAACTTAAAAAGGAAAGTAATAATGGTGCTTCCCAAGATACCAGAAGTCCTTTATTCAGCTTACAGCATAATTCTGATGAATTCAGTTCACTTGATTTTGTTTCCATCAGAAGAGATCAATGAAAGATAACAGAAACTTTACAGCACTAGGCTTCACGTTTCCTGTTTTGGGGTCCGAAGGGTTTAAGAAAAACCTATAACCTCCAAAGCTTTATATTCTTCAAAACTGATATTTGTGCCTCCTTCAAAATAACTTTTTATTTGGCACTGGAATATTTAAAAATTAATGACTAGAATAATCAGAACATGTAATGTCACATTTTGCATTCAATAAGAGGCGCCCCTATGCTCTTGCTGGTATGGCTTCTCTATCAAGACAGTGATCATCTTGGAGGTGTGTTTGATATGTATCGGCCTAAACTGAGCAAAAAAAAAATGTTTTATATATTTTTTGGGGATATTTATTATCGCAAAAAGTAAAAAATATAGCTTTTTTTTTCAAAATGTTCCCTCTATTTTTGTTTATAGCGCAAAAAATAAAATACCACCAAAAGAAAGCTCTATTTGTGGGCAAAAAAGGACGTCAATTTTGTTTGGTAGCTACTTCGCACGACCGCAAAATTGTCAGTTAAAGCGTCGCAGTGCCGAATCGCAAAAAATGCTCTGGTCTTTGGCCAGTGAAATGGTCCGGGCTGAAGTGGTTAAAGGTGAGCTTATCTTTAAAGGGGGTGTGGTATTGCCACATAATTGATTGTGTGCTTTGACCCATGAAGAAAATACAGTGGCCAAGAGACATTTCTGGGAGTCTTGTAGCATCATATTATTGGCAAACCTAGATTTTAACCACTAATGGCAGTGATCAATAAGGGCTATCATCAAAAAATGTATTAAATCTTTCAGGGCAGTGAGGCTATTGCTATGTACAGTGTAGAGATATTAGTATTGTAGAAATACTTAGCTTAGATCACTAGAGGTAGCAGTCAAGCATCACAATATATTTATTTCACTTTTTATGGGGCAAGGAGGCAGTTGATAGTTATTATTGATACCTTGTGTTTACTAAATTACCAATAATTACTATCAGCATACAATAAATATGCAGTATCTTGAAAATGTTATGGGGAAAGGCATACTTTGTAATCATGTTGCAAAACTGTAGAAAAGAGAAGAAAAAAAGACTACATTGGCTCAAAAGAAAAGTACAAACTGAATCTGAATAAAAGGAACACTGTATTACACAAAATTAATTAGATCTGTCAGCTTCAAAAGTATTGCTGTTTTGTTTTAACATCACATTTTATGTGAAATGACAAATAGAGGTGCGGAATACGATTCTGTTTTTTGTAGAGTATGTTATCTTTTTCATTGAATCCACAACTCTATTTGTGCTTGTTTTTTCATCAGTAATTCTATACATTGTTGACTCCTATTATATCCAAGTTAACAAGCTTACAGAAAAAAATCTGGTCATTCAAACTCCAAGCAAATTATATTTGTATTTGTGGGGTGTGCGCCTGCATAATTAGAAATTAGATTAATGTCTATAAACAAGATATTTTTGCTGTATTTGTACAGTAATTCTATACAGCGCCTTGCAAAAGTATTCACCCCCTTGGAATTTTTTGTGCTTTGTTGCCTCACAAAATTAAATGTAATTTAAAAAAAAAAGAAATGTCCCTTTAGGCGCTATGGGTGAAAGTGACAATTTGATGTTGCTTCCGCCCTGTAATAATATGGAGACAGGTGGGGGCCATCTTCCCCTCACTCCACTCCATACCAAGCAGGAAGAAGAACCTGGTCGCCTCTGCTAATACCGATAGCTCTGGTAACCAGCGGAGGGCACTGGAGAGCGACGGGAGGGGGGCCCCTCTCCCGCCACTGAAAAAAGTGATCTCTCTGTGAATCCACCGCAGAGACCACTTTTATCTTGAAGCAGACCACCCGCTCTTGATGAGGATACTGGGGTTCTGGTAGCTTGCTGCTACCATAGCAACGGTATATCTCTTCAAAATAGCAACTTAAAACAACGGCGGGCGGTCCGGGAGTGGTTAAGGTGAGTCATGGGTGGAAGGATGCCCTTTGCAGAGATACTAGTGACAGTGGGGTTGATTTACTAAAGGTAAATATACTGTGCACTTTGCAGTTGCTCCAGGACTCGGTAAACGAGGAAAGCTTCACTGGAAATGATTGGATGATGGAAGTCAGCAGAACTTCAGCACATTTAATAAGCTCTGGAGCAACTGCACTTTGCCTTTAGTAAATCACCCCCAGTGTCTCCTTAAATTTACAACTATCAAACTGAGAAGTTTTTGCATATATTAATTGCAAATTTAGCTTTGGATTTAGGAAATGCATAACGGCAATAAACTATTTTCTCGTATATTTTATTGCATATGGCGGGAGATGAACATGAAATTGCATTTTATTGTTCCAATTTGATGATTTTTCACCGCTCCATTTTATCTTCATGATTTAATTAAATTACTATTTTTTTTTTTGCTGTATGTAATTTTAGGACCCTGTGCAAATCATATTTGAATGGTAATATCATATCACAGATGCTCAGACATCTGTTGTCTATTTTGGTTACAGGTCTAGAGGCCCACCCAACCCTCTGTTGTTTTGGCTAGTGGCTGCAGTGCCTACAATCATCTGTCTAACAGAATGAAACAATTCCATCTACGCAGATGATTCTGTAGTTTATGAGTTTAGGTTTGTCATATCTAGAAACTATACCTGCAAATCTTTAATGGATTGCAAAGGCTTATTGCCACATTACAATAAAGCTTGGCAAGGAAAATCGATTTTAGTTTACAAATTTAGGATGCCCCAGTAAAAACGGTAAGCTTTTCTAGGCTGTCACCACCAGTGACCATTTACTGGCATTGTATATGCAATGAAAACTTTATATTGTTGGTTGATTAGCTTGCAGTTCCAGTAGCCAGCTATAAAGTATATGTTTGTAAATAGAATCACTGCCATAAACTGCTTTAGGATTCTTCACATCTTTCACTGGGAATTGAATGTGGACATCCAGCATAAATCCCTATTTTTCTTCAGTAAAGTAGTAGCCGTGAATCACAATGTCACGCTAAAGTGATCATAATCTAACACTTCATGCCTCAGCCAACAATTTGATTTGTCTGGGGAAGAAGCATATAGATATCCAATGCCAAAGATTCCCAGTAGGATATACTCTAGTGCATTTGATGAATTGTTCTTTATTTATTTTAAGTATAATTATGAATGTGCTTGTTAGAATTTGTTCCTTTATTCCTAGGGTTTACAACCTATATTGGAAAAGTTAGGTACAAGCAATGATATAGCATAATAGGGTTGATTTACTAAAACTGGTACACACAGAATCTGACGCAGCTGTGCATGGTAGCCAATCAGCTTCTAACTTCAGCTTGGTCAGTTAAAGGGGTTGTAAAGACAAAAATATTTTCCTCTTAAATTAACGTCTGACAGTAGCTGATAAAGTAAAAAGTAATGTTTTGCATTATAACTAGTTTGATACATGTTGAAATCGAGCTGTTTTATTCACCTCCGTCACCCCTGAATCATTATTCTCACTGACTTCCTGGTTTGCGGTGCGCATTCATGCTTGCTACATCACGGCCTAATGGGAACTACAGTGACAGGAAATGGCATTTTCAAACCTGGATTACTGTATTTTGAGGTCAAAAGGAAAAATGAGGTAAGTGATATTTAAATGCTCTAGCTTACAGCAATCAATTGATCTAATAAAAACAAACCTTTAGTGTTCCTTTAAGCTTTGACAAAAAACCTGGAAGCTGTTTTCTATGAAGAGTTGCACCAGATTTTGTACTCTCCAATTTTAGTAAATCACCCCTAATGCTTGTTAGCAGAGATGATGATGATGTTCCAAATAAAACTAATAAATTTGTATTTAAAATTTTTAGTTAATAGAGATAGATTGTTATTGCTATTTTTGTAATAAATATTATAATTAAAGTGTATTTAATGCAAATGTGTTTTGGTGAAGTTTGGCCAAGTTTATATTGCTAATTCGCTGGGGAGATTTACTCTGTATATTTGTCCCGCTGGGCACTGTCAGCTGTACTAAAAGTAAGATAACATTTTGAGTTGTTATTGCAACAGGAATAGGGGAGAATTCTTCCCATGTGGACACATCCAGTGACAGTAAAGCAGTTCCCATCCTTTCAAAAGATCGTATTTAACTTGTTGGAGTGCCTTGAGACAGACAATGAAGGAAAATCTACCCAACGGGATGCTGTTGGCAAAAGAAAAATAAACCCTAAAAAGATTTGAACTATTCTCTACTACAATATATATATATATATATATATATATATATATATATATATATATATATAGCACTACTCCCCGGAGGAGCTGCTGGTTTTTTTTTGGGTGGCATGTTACCTCTATTTCCTCGCCGTCTAGGGTATCAGATGAGAGTTGAGAAAAAGTTCAATGTCCACACTTTAGACTTCTTTTTCTTTGATTTATTTGCTGAACCTGGTAAAGGAATAAAATAAAATAAAATAAATAAAAGTAGTTGAAGAGGTGGAAGGGGTAACAGGTAATAGGTTCAGGTGCACAACTTCTGTCCGGAAACACTCCTGCTTCCAGCAACACAGCTTTCGTCGCCACTCTAGCCAGAGTGGGTATTGCGCACCTGGATAGGCCTCTCTCACTAGCCTAGCAGCCGGGATGGCGCACGGAAATTGGTAAAGTCTATGCCACAGACCTTTCCACAGATGGAGGTATGTTCGGTCCAAAATCCTCTCAACACAGGATTCAGCACTTGCATCTCTCCCGATTTAACTTCTTGTAAACTTAGAACTGACAGACGACCATCATTCAGCCTTTCAGTAATGGTGTGTTGTTTAATGTAGTTCAAGGCCTCTCCGGAGATACCAGCCTCGTGCATGGTGCTTTCCAAGATAGGTTCTTCATTGAGTGGCTTCCTCCCTCCAGGACGGACAGCACAGGACCACTCTGAAATGTAGACCCAGTCTGACTACCAAGCCTACTTAGTAGATCACAACCACGTACCAACGTGGTCCCGGATCCAGGAACATATGAACATGCACCCCCCGCCAGGAGGGCCACTCAGGCGGGGGGGTGGTGGGATGACAGACCAGCGATTGATGACCCCGGTCCAATGGCGTTTGTCCCTTAAATACTTCTCCCCAGCATACACAGCGGGACGATCAACCCCCACTAATTGGCTGCCAAAAGGGGAACACCCAAAACACCTTGACCTGACTGCTGCCACCCTTGGCCTGGGGTAGTAATGGCACCCCAGACAACAATAGTGGTCACTCACAGTACAGCCATGGTTGGAACAGAGGCCCAAAATTTGGAAAAATCATACAAACTGAGCTAACTAACTATCAGACTACCCTCTAAATTTAAAGCAGCGCTGGCTAAAAAGTAGAAGGCCACTACACATATATATAAGCAAAGTAAAGGGATTAGTGGGGATTATCACGGTGCCTAGCAACAAATTATAAGAAGAAAACGGTATATAAAAGAAGACAATGTTTTATTACAATCAATTAACCAGTTGATCAGACAATGTTCATGTGAGATATACATTAATAGATGGGTATAACACAATTTCCCAACATGTGTCATTGGCTTTTTTCTCGGCTCGTCATAGTGTTGTATGTCACCGCATTCTTGACAATCCGAATTTGGTGTGACAGTGTGTATGCAAGACAGCTTGAACGGAATTCCGTCGAAAAAATCCATCTGAGTTTATTCCGACGTAAAATCCGATCGTGTGTACAAGGCATTAGATTTAGAATTCCTCAGATTCACAGACAGTTTTAAATCTTTTTATAGAACCCTGCTTAAAAAAAACAAAAAAAAAACACATGCTTTCCAAAGTGAATTTAAAGCCCAAACTTATATATATGTAGCAAATTAAGGTGTTTGGTGTGTCCTCTATTAGATACGGCACCGCATTCCTAATAATGGTAGCAAAGTAAAGGGATTAGTGGGGATTATCACGGTGCCTAGCAATACATTGTAAGAAGAAAACGGTAAATAAAAGAAGACAGTATATATACAGTATACAATGTAATCTATAAAAAAAGGGTAACAATATTAATGACAGTCATCATAAGGCTGGAAATCAACAAAAGTGACAGAGAAACAGTTCCCAAAAGAAAGAAAAGCATCACAGATACACCAAGCGCATACATCAATCCCACCTATCCACAGAAACGCAGATCAGGTCAAACGCCGTGCCCGGGGGAATAAAGCGGACAGCAACCCAAGTGTGGCTGCAGGGGACTGTGATATAAACTAAAAAAATACAAAAAAATCAATCAATAAGTTAAGGGTTAATCACCATGAATACAATTATCATGGTCAACAAACATCCCCAAACTTAGGGCTAAACATAGCCTCTAATACCTACCTTGTTTAAAGTGTTATATAAGAAAGAGGGGGGGGGGCTGCTGAACTGCCATGCTATGTATAGTCGTTGGTATTGGCAGATTAGTAGATCTGAAAATAAAATGAAATAAATAAAATTTAAATAATGTATAGCAAGGTGGAAAATAGACCACCTGCGTTAAAAATCAAAAAGTGATGACGCTAATTGCCTAGGAGTAGTATGAAATAACTTATCAAACAGGAATTTGATACACAAAAAAAAATGATCTGCATTCAAAACCCTGAAGGGTGAACTGATTTTGCCATCTGACACGAGTGGGAAGCAAAACCTAATGAAAGGAAAATTGCAGGTTGTACTTAAGATTCCCCATAAAGAAATAAGGTACCGATTTGTATGCAAAAAGTATAAAGTTATCTTCACTGAGCAGAACCTCTAATATGCGCGCCCCCAGTGAGCCAGCAAATGACGCTGGCTCAGCCAGTTTAAATGGTCCCCCACGCTGCTCAGCGTTGTACGTCACTGAGCGGCTGCGGACAAAAAGTAGCCAGTGCGCATGCGCGAGGCCCATTTGCGCCTACAAGTCCCATCATGCTCAGCGGCGAAGAGCCAGGATGACGCGACACAGCTGGGATGAATGGGACCAGCCCCGCAAAAGAGGCAGGCATCGTGGCAGCAGGTGAAAAAAGGGCAGATGTTAAATGCTGCAGAGGCGTGGCTAAGGGCAGGCTGAAGGGCAAAAAACATAGACGGCGCTTGGGTGTCCATGCAGCCACAGGCTAATGTCCTGGAACCTCCCAGGGCACAGCAATGACCCAGAATGAGGAACCAGAGGAGGCAGATAATCAGCACCCAGTGCAAAACAGTGATGCCATCATGGGAAATACAATTGAAAACTGCATTGATCAGTTAAAGAGAGAAAAAAACAGCCTAAAAAAAGAGATATACAATGCTACGATTATGAAAACTTAATAATTGAGAACAATAAACATAAATAAAGAAAAAACATATAATCATTAATATATACATTTAATAAAGCACAAAAAGAATAAAAAAACAAACAAAATTGAGCGTTATATATATATATATATATATAAATAATCGACATGCACTAAAAAAAGTACAGTATCAAAAAGGGGGGAAAGGAGAAGTTATCAAAGCGTGTCCACAGAATGTAGGTAAGGTACAGTGGCTCGGGAAGGGCACAAAGCCACAAAAGAGGAGAAGCAGAGAAGAGGAGGCCAGACCATCAAAAGACTATGAGAAACAAATGAGAAAAGATGTATCATAAAAAAGGACTTAAAAGTGATATATTCATTGAGACCTGGATAGGTGACCGCATCCAGGCTATGTATCCATCTCATCTCTAGCTGTAAGAGGGTCACATCTATACTGCCACCCCGAACATATGAAGGCACATGTTCCAGAGTGTAAAACCGTATAAAAGTCGCATCATAATTATGTTGACAGCCAACGTGTCTATTAAATGCAGTAGTGGTTAGTTTCTTATAAAGAGGCAAAATATGATCTCTAACTCTTTTAAAAAAAAGGTCTCTTGGTTTTGCCAACATAGAAACAACCACATTGGCATAAGGCTAGATATACCACCCCTAAAGTTTTACAGGTAAAACAGTGTTTGATGTTGTGGGTGTAGCCTGTAGGAAGAGGTGTATCAATAGAATTGGCCATAAAACAACAAACGTTGCATCTTACACATGCGAAGGTGCCCGCTTGTTTAGGTAAGGCCGGTGAGTGAGGACAAAAATGACTAAACAATAGGGTTGTCCCGATACCACTTTTTTAGGACCGAGTACAAGTACCGATACTTTTTTTCAAGTACTCGCCGATACCGAATACCGATACTTTTTTTTAAATGTGTCCCCAAATACAGCCATGTCCCCCACAAATGCAGCCATGTCCCCCACATATGCAGCCATGTCCCCCACATATGCAGCCATGTCCCCCACATATGCAGCCATGTCCCCCACATATGCAGCCATGTCCCCCACATATGCAGCCATGTCCCCCCACATATGCAGCCATGTCTCCCCATACCTAGATGCCGCCGCCTAGTTAATCAGCGTGCGGGGAACATTACAGCTTTCATTTGAATAGCTGTCTGTTCCCCACCGCGTATAGACACTCCCCCTTGCTCGGGATTGGACGGGTGATCTGCACTTTGATAGACTGATTACCCGTCCAATCCCAAGCAAGGGGGAGTGTCTATACGCGGCACAGTGGGGAACAGACAGCTATTCAAATGAAATCTGTAATGATCTCCGCACGCTGATTAAATAGGCGGCGGGGGCGTTGCGGTATGCGGCGGCATTGCGGCGGCGATGGCGGCGGAGGGGGGGTAGTATCGGATCTGGCATTGGTGGCATTTGCGGGAGTACAAGTACTCCCACAAATGCTCAGTATCGGTCCCGATACCGATACTGGTATCGGTATCGGGACAACCCTACTAAACACCAAACGATCTTTGATCGATGGAGCACGATGAAAGGGTATCTCCGGATAGGGTTTAATGTGTTTTTTAATGGCATTATCTGCCAACAGAATGGGCCAATATTTTTTAAGGATATCTTTCATTTGATCCTGTTGTTTGTAAAATCTTGTAATCACCCGAACAGATCGATTTTGCTTAGGTGCTTTAATAGAGTGAATCAGATCTTTGTTGTTGAGTTGTGAAACTCTATTAAAATATTTATTTAAAAGGGATTGACTATATCCCCTAACAATTAGTCTGTCTCGTAACTCATTAGCAGCTTGATGAAAATCAGAATCAAGAGTACAGTTTCTCCTAAGCCGAAGAAACTGGCTATAGGGAATGCTGTTTAGAAGGGGTTGAGGATGGGCACTAGAAGCACGGAGTAGAGTATTACCCGCTGAGGGTTTATGATACAAAGAAGAGTGCAACATACCGGTCTGGTCAATATGAACTTCTAAATCAAGAAAGTTGATACATGATTGACTGCATTCCATGGTGAAACTTAGGTTGTAATCATTCACAGCCAATTCGTCCATCAGCTGCAAAAGCTCATCAATAGTACCTGACCAAAAAATCAAGATCTAGTCTATGTATCTAGACCATGTAAAAACATGTTAAAGTAGTGGTAACAAACGGTCATCAGAGAAAAGTTCTCTCTCCCACTCCCCCAGGTACAGGTTGGCATAGGCGGGGGCACATATGGTCCCCAAAGCCACACCCTGTACCTGGAGGAAGTGGGAGTTACCAAATAAAAAGTTATTATGGGTAAGGATGAACTCAAGCAGCCAAATGGCGAAAAGGCTGTAACCAGCAGCAGATGAGCCGTGTTCGTTTAGCTGCGTTTGAATGGTAGCAATGCCCTTAGCATGAGGAATGGAGGCTTTCCACATCCAGTGCAACTAACCAGTTACCCTGAGGAAGTTGCTTTCCATCAGTGCCCCCCCCTCTTTCTTATATAACACTTTAAACAAGGTAGGTATTAGAGGCTATGTTTAGCCCTAAGTTTGGGGATGTTTGTTGACCATGATAATTGTATTCATGGCGATTAACCCTTAACTCATTGATTGATTTTGTTGTATTTCTTTAGTTTATATCACAGTCCCCTGCAGCCACACTTGGGTTGCTGTCCGCTTTATTCCCCTGGGCACGGCGTTTGACCTGATCTGCGTTTCTGTGGGTAGGTGGGATTGATGTATGCGCTTTGGTGTATCTGTGATGCTTTTCTTTCTTTTGGGAACTGTTTCTCTGTCACTTTTGTTGATTTCCAGCCTTATGATGACTGTCATTAATATTGTTACCCTTTTTTTTTATAGATTACATTGTATACTGTATATACTGTCTTCTTTTATATACTGTTTTCTTCTTATAATTTGTTGCTAGGCACCGTGATAATCCCCACTAATCCCTTTACTTTGCTACCATTATTAGGATGAGGTGCCCTATCTAATAGAGGACACACCAAACACCTTCACTCACTGCATATATATATATATATATATATATATACATATATATATATATATATACATATATATATATATATATATATATATATATATATATATATATATATATATATATATATATAAGTTTGGGCTTTAAATTCACTTTGGAAAGCACATGTGTTTTTTTTTTTTTAAGCAGGGTTCTTTAAAAAGATTTAAAACCATCTGTGAATCTAAGGAATTCTAAGTCTAATGCCTTGTACACACGATCGGATTTTACGTCGGAATAAACTTAGATGGATTTTTCCGACGGAATTCCGTTCAAGCTGTCTTGCATACACACTGTCAGGCCCCGTACACACGACCAGTTTCCTCGGCAGAATTCAGCTTCCGACCGAGTTTCTGGCTGAATTCTGCCGAGGAAACTGGTCGTGTGTACACTTTCAGCCGAGGAAGCCGACGAGGAGCTCGACGAGGAAATAGAGAACATGTTCTCTATTTCCTCGTTGTTCTATGGGAGCTCTCGTCCCGCCGAGCTCCTCGGCGGCTTCAGTGCTGAACTGGCCGAGGAACTCGATGTGTTTGGCACGTCGAGTTCCTCGGCCGTGTGTACGAGGCTTCACACCAAATTCGGATTGTCAAGAATGCGGTGACATACAACACTATGTCGAGCCGAGAAAAATTAAGTTCAATGCTTCTGAGCATGCATCGATTTGATTCTGAGCATGCATGGTGTTTTGTCCGTCAGAGTTCCCTACAAACGAAGGGAATTTCCGATAGAAAAAATTCCGATGGGGCACACACACGGTCGAAATATCTGATGAAAATATTCTGTTGGACTTTTTCCATCGGAAATTCCGTTCGTGAAGATAAGAAGGTCCGCATAAGAAGGTTTTTGTTCGTAGGAGTTACTACAGATCTAGAATTGTAAAATTATGACAATAATGATAACATTTCAGAACTATTGTCAAAGAAAAATGTTAACTAATAAAATTAATATACATAGTTGAAATCTTCAATTCTCAGTGTTCCCTTCAAATTGTGCACACCGTTTTTTTAAAAATTCAGTAAGAAAAATAAACTCATGACTGTTAATTATACAATCCAGGCAATGCAGTCAGCAACACAGCCTCTCACAGAAATTGGATTTTAAACATAGTTAATTGGCTATTTATCAAATTGGCCTTAGTATGTGCAGGTGGCATTGGGACCTTAGAGTATAAGCTTTCCACAGTTTGTAATTGCTGTGTAAATTAGTGGTATATTAAATTCCTGCTAGTAATAAATTATTATACAAAAATAAGGGTGGGTATAGTGTCCCTAAAGAAAAAACTAATTTGGAGTGTGGGATGAAACCAGAGCACCTGAAGATGGAGAAACCCACACATGCACAGAAAGAATATGCTAACCTTATGAAGATAGCACCCTGATGGGAATTAAACCTGGGGACCCCAAAGCTGCATGGCAGAATTGCACAAGAACTTTATAGCTCTTCACTATCCTGCTGGGAGCTTACTTTTTCGCTAACCTTGGGACAAACTGATGCTAATTATCAGTCTAATAAGCAGAGGTCACTAAAGAAGACGTCATTATTGTGCTAATACTACAAATATTGAATATGGCATTGGTGACTTGTTTTTAAAGGCACAAGGTCCCCTGCCATCATACTCAGCCTGGGTTCACTTCTGAACAAATATGCAAGTTCTGATTTCTCAAACCTCCCTGACTGCAATCGTGTTCCAGGTCAGTGCCCAATGACAAAGTCAGTATCAGGATAAAGAGCTTGAACTTTAAAAACAAATCAGTAATGGCAGCTTCCATGTTTCTATCCTAAAAAGCTTTCAGCTAAATCTTTTTCCATTAGTGGTCTATGCACATGCCAGGAATGTCAGAGAGCAGAAACGTGTTCTGATTGCCAGGGGATCAAGATATAATATTGTAGCTGGGTGCTGCCACTGGGTGCAGCCACCAGCTGCGTGACCTTACCCCCCCCCCCCCCCCCCGCTGTAGTCCTCAATGGAGGCTAGTGGAGCTGCAGACTATAATACCCACAATTGCTTGTCACAGAGGGGAGGAGGCCACATAACTTTTCCTGGGCTGCTCTGGTGAAATTGGGGTTTTATGTGCAGAGACAAGAGAGCTAGAAGACCTGTTTCAGTGTCTGTCTGAGCCTGTAAAAGACTGATTATTTGTGAGCACTCATAGAACCTGAGCACTGAGCCACAGAGAGTCACTGGGCCAGATTCATGTAGCACTTACGCCGGCGTATCTCGAGATGCGCGGCGTAAGTCTAAATGTGCACCGGCGTATCTATGCGCCGTACCCACAGAACCAGATACGCCTCAAAATAGACTTCTTCCTACCGGCGTAACTTTTCTACGCCGGTGCGGCGTGGGCGCATATTTACGCTGGACGCATCTGGCACACCCATGGTTTTTTGTTTTAAATATGCAAATGAGGAAGATACGCCGATTCAGAAAAGTATGTTTGGCCGGCGCAGGCTACTCCCGGTGCGCGTAACTGGAAATTCCAGCGCAAAGTTACCCCTCATAAAGCAGGGGTAACTTTGCACCAGACTTGCTCAAGTCAGCTGGAGAGGGCCCTGATGGCCCAGATGGGAACCCCCCTTAAAAAAAAAAAAAAAAAAAAACATTTTTTTTTTTTAGGGGTCCGGAGGCCACCAGGGCCCCAGATGGAAACCCCCCCTTTTTTTATAAAAATAAATTACCAAATAAAGGGGGCTTTCCATCCGGGACCTCTGGGCCCTTTAATAATAATAATAATAATAATAATGATAATAATAATTATATATATATTTTTGTCCGAAAGGCACTGGCCGTGAACTTGTTCTGCATACAGACGGCAGAACTTTTTCAGCCAACATTCACGAAACTACGTAGTTTTTCTGCTCTTTTGTCCGATGGAGCGTACAGACGGTTTGATTATACGAAAAAACACGTCCATCGGAATATTCGATCGTGTGTGCGATCCTTTAGCCTATAGGGTTCAATATTGGGTTGGCTCACCCTTTGCAGCTATAAAAGCTTCAACTCTTCTGGAAAGGCCGTCCACAAGGTTTAGGAGGGTGTCTATGGGAATGTTTGACCATTCATCCAGAAGTGTATTTGTGAGGTCAGGCACTGATGTTGGACAAGAAGGCCCGGCTCACAGTCTCCGCTCTAATTCATCCCAAAGGTGTTGAGGTCAGGACTCTGTGCAGGCCAGTCCAGTTCCTCCACCCCAAACTCACTCATTTATGTCTTTATGGTCCTTGCTTTGTGGACTGGTCCAAATCATTGGATGAAAGGGGGGTTATGGTGTGGGGTTGTTTTCAGGGGTTGGGTTGGCCCCTTAGTTCCATTGAAGGGAACTCTTAAGGCGTCAGCATACCAAGACATTTTGGACAATTTCATGCTCCCAAATTTGTGGGAGGGGTTTGGGGAGGGGCCCCTTCCTGTTCCAACATGACTGCTCACCAGTGCACAAAGCAAGGTCCATAAAGACATGGATGAGCAAGTTTGGGGTGGAGGAACTTGACTGGCCTGCACAGAGTCCTGACCTCAACTCGATAGAACACCTTTGAAATGAATTAGAGCAGAGACTGCAAGCCAGGCCTTCTTGTCCATCAAAAAAATATAAATAAAAATATAAAAAAAAAAAAAAAAATTATATAAAAAAGGGGGGTTCCCATCCGGGCCCCTGGGGACCTCCGGGCCCCTTACAGGTGTACTGCCTGTACCCCCCTGATGGCGGCCCTGGTCATAAGTCTCCATAGCTGTTATGAGGGCTGACATCTCCTGGGTGTTAAAGTTTTTTTTTTCCTCCTCTGCCTGTGGGGAACAGGAGCAGCCATCTCACAGCAAAAGTACCTTCCCTGGGGGGGAATAAAACTGGATGTACTTTTGCATCGGCTGGGCGTAAGTTGGGCCGGCGTATCTCTGTAAGTTGGGCCGGCATAGTTGTGAGCATGCTCAGAAGGGAACGAACGTACTGAGCATGCTCCGTTCATGATACGCCGGGCGTAAATCACTGCTCCACGTTCAGAACATCATTTGCATAAGGTCACACCCACTTCCACTTACGCTAAGGAAATTAAGTTAGGCGGTGCAAAGTTTGGCACAAGTGCTTTGTGAATACTGTACTTGCCTCTCTGAGTTACGGCGGTGTAGTGTATCTGAGATGCGCTACGCCCGCCTAAAGATAGGCAATTCTATCTGAATCTGGCCCCCTATGTCTTAAGACCTGCTGCTGTGTGAGGGCCTACACCAGAGCTGAGAGACTGAGCCACCAGGACCAGTTTCCGAAGCCACCAGACCTCCTGTAGGTGGGGTGCAGTGTGGTGGCAATAACAAACATAGTGGAATTGCAAATAAAGAACTTAAATTGAATGTATTGAAATAATGCAACAACAGTTCACAATAAACCCAGTGAGAAGGCAACCCAGCCGGGAACACTCACAGTCCAACAGCATGTAGAGAGCAGGTTTCAGTCGAACTGACAGCGCCTGTTAGAAGAGGCAGAGTGCAGCCTGGCCATCTGGTGCCCATGCAGGAAGATGTCCAGAGAAGTTGTGAGCTATACGCTTTCCCTCCTTGTCAGAAACTTAAGGCTAGGATTCAAATGTATAATTGTATTTATTTGTTACATGTACTTATAAAGCACCATCAATATTACGCAGCACTTTACATATATATTGTACATTCACCTCAGTCCCTGCCCTCATGTAGCATAAAATCTAAGGTCCTTAAGTTACATTCATACAGTACATACAGATACTAGGGCCAATTTAGACAGGGGCCAATTATCCTGCCAGCAAATTTTTGTGTGGGAGGAAACCAAAGTGCACAGGGAGAACATGCAACCTCCAGGAAACCTCCAGGAAAACAGTGCCTAATGTATTCTAATGTGATCTTTGCCCTTTTATTGGTTTATGATTTATGTACCTTGCCATGCCTTCATCAGTGATGTCAGGAACAAAGCACATTCCTAAGGACGTAGTGAGGAGACACGTTGCTGGATCTGGGGGCAGAGGAGGTAGGTTCCGTTTGGATCTTATGCTGTGCCTATTCTGATCATCCAGGTGGATGGGTAGTATTCATTTATATTGTTCATCTGTCACTGATTAGCGCTGCATTCCTTTTTCGTTTTTTTATGTTTGTAAGATTGTTGTACACAATTTAATGCTAGCAGCTCATTATTAATTTTCATACTTTATATTTTTCAATCACTTAACCATTCAGCGCAGCGCCAGCCTTAGGTTTTTTTTTGAATTTATGTGTATATATATATATATTTTTTCTAACACCATAGAGAATAAGAAAAAATGAAGGGTTCAGGGAACCCCCGTAAACCATAGAGAATAAAATGGTGGCTGTTGCAAAACTTTATGTCACACCGTATTTGCACAGCACTTTTTTTGTAAAAAATATACTTTTTTTAATAAAAAAATAAGACAAATGTAAAGTGAGCCCAAAATTGATACCCAACGTGTCACTCTTTAAAATTGCACCTGCCCGTGGAATGGTCACAAACTTTTACCCTTAAAAATCTCTATTAAAAATGTATACAGGTCACCAGTTTAGAGTTACATACTAGGTCTAGGGCTAAAATTATTGCTCTTGCTCTAACAAATGTGGCAAATTATTGCTGTCAAATGAGGCGATACCTCACGTGTGGTTTGAACACCATTTTCATATGCGGGCTCTACGCACGTATGCGCTCGCTTCTGCGCACAAGCTCGTCTGGACGGGGTGCTTTAAAAAAATATTTGTTTTCCTATTTATTTTATTTTTTATTTTTACACTGTCTTCCTATTACAAGGAATATAAGCAAGCATGACATAGCCTATTAAATATGAGATCTGGTGTGAAAAAGATAATCTCCTTTAAGAGCTATGGGTGTGAGTTACAGTATGTTTGACCTCGCTTCCGCCCTCCCATGCTATGGAGCCAAGCAGCCTGGCATCCATGAGAGGGACGCAATTGTCTCGGTCGCTATCGGCAGGTCCAGAAAGCGGCAGTGATGACTGAAAAGTGGCGGGAAGAGGGTGGGCACCAATCCCGCCACCAATAAAAGTGATCTTGCGGCGAAACTGACACATAGACCGAAAATACCGGGTTATGGTGATATTTACAATAGAGACGTGTGCCGATGTCTAAGGCACATACACCATAGACAACGGTGCAGGGGCACTTTAGAAACACAGATCGTGCCGTTTCTAAAGGAGGTCATGCTGTGACTGGCGGCTCCCGCGTGCATGTGTGGAAGTGACGTCACGCGGCTCCGGCCAGTCACAGAGCCGGAGTTCGCGGCCCCGGAAGGAAGAGGGGTGAAGATGGATGTTTGCTGCTAGTGGGGACAGCAGTGACATCACAGGCTTTGGTTTCAGGTAAGTGACACATAATGGGCTACTATGCGATGCATTGTAGCCCATTATGCTTTACCTTTGCAGAGAAATAAAGAGGAAGTAAAACCCATCAGGGTTTACTTTCTCTTTAAGATTTGGTAAATTGCAATATGATACAGTAAATGTTTGCTTTTGGGTTTAAAACCACTTTAAGATCCACTTTAATTTTTTTTCTTTAAAGTTTTATAATCTTATTTTCTTTAAAGTTGTTCTCACACTTCCCATTAAGAACTCTCAAATCTGGAAACTCAAGGACATTGTAATATGTAGTGCCTCTGCCAAATTCTACTTATGATATATATTAGACAGGGTATAATGTGTCACGCAAAAAAGCTTTCTAAAATATTGAATGTCATTTCACAAAATGGCCAAATTTTATGCTAATTGGTTTAAAAGATATAAGTTGCCAAGAACAATTTTGGGAATGCTCATTGAAGTAATTGAGGTTATTGGTAACAGGGACTCAGCCCAAACATGATTTCATCCATCCCCAATGCTGTTTTTTAAAGAAGAACTGTACCCAAAAACTATAATTTAGTGTGGAAGATAATCAGTGTATCGTATCAAAAATATATTTACTACTGCAAACAAGATGTAATTATTATTCAAATAGGTTCATCAGCTGATTTCCTCATCTCTCAAATTTCATGTTTAATGTAGTATTTGTTTTATTAAATACAAAATCAGATCATTACCATTTCTGATCATACAGTAGATGCCTGATAGAGCTGTTTACAAACAAAATTAAAGTGGCACTAAACTCTGGTTTAAAAAATATATATATATTTTTTTCAAGTTTGTTTTCTTAAATCAAAAATTATTTTGCTCTTAGGCCGGGTACACACGGACAAACATGTATGGTGAAAGCGGTCCGTCGGACCGTTTTCACCATACATGTCTGCCAGAGGGCTTCTGTACGATGGTTGTACACACCATCGTACAGAAGTCCGCGCGTAAACAATACGCGGGGCGTGTCCGCGGTGTCGCCGCGTCGATGACGCGGTGTCGCCGCGACAATGACGCGGCGACGTGGGCGGCCCGCCTTTAAAATGCTTCCACGCATGCGTCGAAGTCATTCGACGCATGCGAGGGACGGCGGGCGCCTGGACATGTACGGTAGGTCTGTACTGACGACCGTACATGTCCGAGCGGGCTGAATTCCAGCGGGCTGTTTTAAAACAAGTCCAGGAATATTTGTCTGCTGGGAAAAGGCCTGGCGGGCAAATGTTTGCTGGAATTCGGCCCGCTCGCGCCCACACACGACCAAACATGTCTGCTGAAACTGGCCTGCGGGCCAGTTTCAGCAGACATGTTTGGTCGTGAGTATGGGGCCTTAGCCTCCTCAAAATTCATGTTTGTATTTGCTGCTATAACCTGATTTTCTGTTAGAGCAGTGGTCCCCAACCTTTTTGACACTGGGGACCGGCTGCTAGGAAGAAAATTATGCTAAGGCTTGGGGCGGTGGATGCGTTTTTTCGCAGTCGATTTGTTGGGGAAATGGCTGGTGTTGGCGCTTCAATCATCACAACACCATGGTTGGTATGGTTTCAGGATGATTGAAACGCATAATTTCTATTATTACATTGTAATAAAAAAGAAATAGTTTAACTCACCATAATGCAGAATCAGTGGGAACCCCAAGTCTGTCACTTGCCACCATCGCCTACTACCAGATGTAGCTTTTCACTTGCCAGATGGGGAGTGTCACTTGCCATCAAATGCGGATTGTCACCATCTGCCAAATGTGGACGTCACTTGCCAATTGTGGATTGTCACTTGCCAATTGTGGATTGTCACTTGCCAATTGTGGATTGTCACTTGCCAATTGTGGATTGTCACTTGCCAATTGTGGATTGTCACTTGTCAGATGGGGATTGACACTTGTCAGATGGGGATTGTCACTTGTCAGATGGGGATTGTCACTTGTCAGATGGGGATTGTCACTTGTCAGATTGGGATTGTCACTTGACAGATGGGGATTGTCATCTGTCAGATGTGGAGTGTCTCCTGTCAGATACGAACTGTCACTTGTCAGATACGAACTGTCACTTGTCAGATACGAACTGTCACTTGTCAGATGCGGACGGTCACTTGCCAAGTGAGGGTGGAACATGTGACAATGCGGGTCGGGCAGTGAGAGATTTAATCTCTCGCCCTCTGCACTTCAGTGTAGTATTTGCGTCGGCTGTGAGGACTGGACGATGGTGGAGCAGGGCAGGTGGTGAGAGATGACATCATATCTCTGCTCTCACACACCTCAGACAGAGTTGAGTTTGCGGCCGGCTGTGTGGGCAGAACAGCTGTGATGCGGGGCGGGCCATAAGAGGTGATGTCATCTCTCTGCTTGCCCGCTCCTGGCAAACCTCCGAAAGTGCAGCCTTCACGGCCCAGCTACAAACAGGCTACAGCCCGGCAGTGGGCCATGGCCCGGGGGTTGGAGACCCCTGTGTTAGAGGGGGCTATGTTCATTATCCATGGTATCACTGTATGTAGGAACATAGTCACCCTCTCTTGTTTCCAAGATAGACTATGGACTATGGGAGTTGTAGTGTGCATAGAGCAGTGCACATGACCGTGACTAACACTCACTGTTTATTACAAACAAATGGGAGTGGGGGCAAAAATGTTCAGGAGTTTAAAGAGGATATTACAAGTAGACAGACAAAGTAAGAAAACATTTAATTATAAATACATAGATCAATATATGGGCTGCTTGGGCAAATTTGAGAAGTTTTGTTCCCCCTGGCTGGACAACTCTGGACTCGGTCTATTTCAGATGTGACTCTTGCAGGGTCTATGAAGGGGGAACCTGGGGTTATCTGTATGTTTTGGTGGATTTGTCACGTTATTATACTGACTGAATATTGAACATTTGAATGTGTGATTGGGAGTTGTATTTCTTGTATCTTTTGTTTTGGGTGCCTACTGGCACTAAACTGCTGTAATGTTGTCTGTTTTCAAAATAAAACCTTTTTTTTTCTGATAAAAAAAATAAATAGATTACAGTGGATGTGTATGGATGTTTTTTTTTGGAGGATAACGATAGAGTTTAGCATCACTTTAAATCTAAATGATCAGAATCGTTATTAAGATATTAAGATATTAAGAAGAATTCATTTGGTTTTTACATTCTGTAACCTAGCCACCCAAAACATGATAATTTATAAACAACAGTCTAAACAGCTTCATAAATTCACACATGAATATTTTATTTATTTGTTATTTTTTAAGCCACATTTGAAGGAATACATTTAACAAAAATGTATATTTCTGTACTGTAAACACTAACTATTTATAGCTCTTCAGCACTTCAGCAAACAGATTTCCCACTGCACACCTACAATAAAATTATGACAATGTTGTTACATTTTAAAAGAAAATAGATAAGCTTAACATGATGAATTTTCCATTTACACCACTGGAGAAATAACCTTTTGATGGGAGTAGATATAATGTATTAAAACAAGCCTATATTCTGTGTTCTACATGAATAATATTTTTATATTCTGCCAGAAAAAGAGCACTTACAGTATACTATAAACACACCAATGTATTTGATAAGAGGCATGGTGAGTATTTTTAGATCTCATTTTATTTGTCACAAGGTTTTAAACAATTAAAAAATTAAATAAAAAATACATTTTAGTTTCCTTTATTTTCCAAAATTTGTGTAGCAACAAACAAGATCTGCAAAATATCCGCAATGCCTCTTGGCAAATATATCGGAGTGTCTACTTTCCAAAAAGGGTTAATTTCGGGGGAGGGGGGATGTTTGTACTATCCTCGCATTTTATGGCCTCTGAAACTGTGATAGTAAGTCAGGAAACCAAATGCGCAGGTTAAGCCCTTTGAAAGCCTTATGCAGCGTACAGACGATCGGACATTCCGACAACAAAACCGTGGATTTTTTTCCGACGGATGTTGGCTCAAACTTGTCTTGCATACACACGGTCACACAAATGTTGTCAGAAATTCCGAACGTCAAGAACGCGGTGACGTACAATACATACAATGAGCCAAGCAAAATTAAGTTCAATAGCCAGTATGGCTCTTGTGTTTGATTCTGAGCATGCGTGGAATTGTGTGCGTCGGAACTGTGTACACACGATCGGAATTTCCAACAACAAAACTTGTTGTTGGAAAATTTGAGAACCAACAAATGTCCGATGGAGCCTACACACGGTTGGAATTTCCAACAACAAGCTCCCATCGCACATTTGTTGTCGGAAATTCCAATCGTGTGTACGCAGCATTAAGGTGCTCATTGGACTCTCCCACATGTGGTATCTCCATCTACTACTTCTCCATGGAGAAGTAGTAGAATGTGCTCTGGGGTGTCTACTTAAAAAAATGGGTGATTTGGGGGCATTTGAACTGTCCTGGCATTTTATGACCTCCAAAAAAAAAAATATTTTTTGTTTTTTACTTTTTTTTAGTAAGTTAACTTTTCAGAACAATAACCAGTTCTTAAAAAGGATATCGGGGAGCTGGAGAAAGTGCAGAGAAGGGCAACCAAACTGATAAGAGGCATAAAGGAGCTCAGCTATGAGGAAAGATTAGTGGAACTGAATTTATTCACTCTTGAGAAGAGGAGAATACGGGGAATATGATCAACATGTACAAATATATAAGGGGTCCATATAGTGAACTTGGTGTTGAGTTATTCACTTTACGGTCAACATAGAGGACACTCTTTACGTCTAGAGGAAAAGAGATTTCATCTCCAAATACGGAAAGGTTTCTTCACAGTAAGAGCTGTGAAAATGTGGAATAGATTCCCTCCAGAGGTGTTCTGGCCAGCTCAGTAGATTGCTTTAAGAAAGGCCTGGATACTTTCCTAAATGTACAGAATATAACTGGGTACTAACATTTATAGGTTGATCCGGGGAATATCCGATTGCCTCTCGGGGGATCAGGAAGGAATTCTTTCCCCTGCAAATTGGAGCATGCTCTGCTGTTTTTTTTTTTTTTTTTTTCCTTCCTCTGGATCAACTGTGGGTATAGCATTGGGTATATGGGATTGTATGATTTTTTTTTTTAATGGTTGAACTGGATGGACTTGTGTCTTATTTCAACCTGACTAACTATGTAACCCATCCAGCCTTTAATGTTAGGGTCTCTTAATATGTCATAGACAATTTCCTGACCAGCTAACATCTTTAGAGTGATGCTGCGCTGTTATAGAACTGTAAAGTGTAACCAATATGACAAAAAATATGCTTTAATCACACACAATGAAATACATTTTGAAACTAAATCAGATGACAGTGTAGATAAAAGTGCAAATAGATCCTTCAGATTTGCAAACTCCTCACAGAGATATATGTAAAAACAATCTCAGTAACAAAGAGAATTCAAGCATAACATGCAAATATTCAATCAGTGCTCATATTGATAAAATGCCGTGGCTGATACATAGATACAAATGTGAAGTAACAATTAATATGAGAGAAAACGTGAAAACAGCTAATAAGTCTAGAAAAAAATCTTTTCTTAATGTGGAGGGTGAAATGAAAGTGCTGAGATCTTTTACCATGCAAAAAATCTTTTAATAAAAGGTAACAATAAAAACATTCAAATTTGGCTAAATGAAAATACTGCATATAATCCACGAGCAGCAAACTCGTACTCCCGCGTCCCTTCCGGTGTGCCTATCAATCCCGACGCGTATCATCACATCCACATGACTTCATCAGGGCCCTGATTAATCTTTTATTAAAAGATTTTTAAACGTTACTAAACCATTTGGGCATTCACCTTCTTTCCTCCCACCTCCAACTGACAAGCGTGAGAGGACTTCTATATATATATTATAGAGGAGCCACCATCCACCATAAAGCATTTACCACTGGGGCAAGGAGAGAAGGACCCCTGAAGGTTATTGGGATTACCAATACCTGAGAGCCATCAGGCATCCATTGGAGGACCCATAGAGGATATTGGAATACTCATTCACCAATGCTGTTACCTTACAGCAGTAAGATAAGAGGCCGCCTTGCACAGAGGTGTCACTGGATGGAAAAAAGATACACCTGCTGCACTTTTCTCATTTGCATGGTGAAAGATCCTAGCACTTCTATTTCACCCTCCACATTACGAAAATCTTTTTTAGAGACTTATTCATTGTTTTCACATTTTCACTCATATTAAATGTTACTTGAGCACCGATTTGCATGTTATGTTTGAATTCTCTTTGTTACAGAGATTGTTTTTACACATACCTCTGTGAGGAGTTTGCAAAGCCAAAGGATTTAGGTTATCTGTTTGCACTTTTATCTACACTGCCATCCGATTTAGTTTCATCATTTATTTCATTGTGTGTGATTGGTGCACATTTTTTGTCATATTGATTTCACATTACAGTTCTATAACAGTGCAGCGCCACTCATTATTTATTTACATATCATTGGTCATGGATTCACCTATCAGTGTTTTCAGCAGCATTTTTCAGTAATAGCGCGGGAGTATCTATTTAATAGTTTAACATCTTTAGAGAACCTTCTTGTGCCATGCTATCAATGTGGTAGCAACGGAAGCGTACCTTGATGCTGAGGCCAGGTTGGTCTGGACAGAAGGGACAAAAAAATGGGTGTCACTCCTTATTCTGGGTTTACCACAGGCACGTCATCTTTTTTGGGGAGACATTTGTTTTGGGGTAGGTTGGACATCTGGAAAATGCCTCTCATGCAGCTGGCTAACTGCATCTGGATTTGGGCTTTGGGCCACAGAGCCTTCTGGAAACAAAAGGGCTGGGGCGGTTGCTTCCTGAAATTTTAGGTAGGATCCAGTTCTTCCAGCAGCGTTCTAAATAACAAACATATTGTATAGCACATCTGGAAGGCTACTATGGGCTGTACGGGCTTGTGCTTGAATTCTTGGTGGCTGTGGTTTCATTAAGCCACTAGTGCTAACTACCTCGCCAGCTTGTACTTCACTGTTGGTGCTCGCCACTTCAACATGAAATACTGCAATGCCGCTGTTTAAAAGGCCAGGATGTACTGCGCTTGCCAGATCACCAAGAAGTAGTGCAGCGCTAGTACTTGCGCATTGCTGTATATGAGTATAATTGTGTTCCTAGCACTTCAGCAACATGGAGTCGGGTACATCTGAATTTAGCAGGCATCTCTGATTTCTACAGATTCATATTCTGAACCTAATTCTGACTGTGAGGCCTCCCCTTTGCTAGTGCTTTCCTTTGTCATCCTCAGACTCCTGTATGCCTCCTTACTAGTATACCTTTTCTGTACATTTTGGACACTAACTTTACAGGTACCTAGTGGCAACTATGGGAAAAATAGCTCCTGGCTAGCAACCTGGGAGTGCTTGCACATTAGAAATAAATGAACTGCTAGTGTTATCAGAGATCGGGTCTGATCTTGCTAATACTACGCTTTTTCAGGCAATGTATCATAGGTGGCAGTGATCAGAAAAATTATACGGACACTGCATTTGTTGGGGGGGGTCTAAATGCAAGTGCTGGCAGTGATTGGGGCTGATTCTGCTAACACTGCATTTTTTTGGGGACACTATACTATTAAGGAGACTAGTATAGTTCTGACCATGACCAGGATACTGACACTGATCCGGAAAGACACTATACTAGTAATGGTGGTGATCAGCGACTAGTGTGACTGTAATCATGTGGCGGGCAATCAGGGACTGGCACTAACTGACACTGGCTAGGATGACACTAACTGACATTGACTGACACTAACTGACTTTGACTGACACTATCTGACATTCCTTAAGACACTAATACAGTGATCAGTGATAATACTGCACTCTGTCACTGTACTAATGACACTGGTTGGGTGACAGGGGTGATCAGGAGGGCAGTCATGGGGTTAAGCGTGTGTCTAACAAGTGTATGTGTGCTGATTTTACTCACAGGCTGGATGGCTTTTCTTCCTGATTTTAGTTCGGAAAAGTGAATCAGAAGGTAGAACCAGCCAAATTTGGGTTGTGTGTGTTTACTAACACACTGAGCTGTGGTTGGCCACAATCATCAGCAGGTTCACAGTCAAAATCAATGTGTGTGGGCCTGCTGACAAACTTGTGATGGGTCCAACCACAGCTCGAGCAGAAGGGGGTGCATGTGCACCTGAAAACCCGGAACAACAGACCAAATGTTCGTGTGAACTTTAGAACCCTGTTAAAGTCTATGGGACTCAAACATTTGAAATCTAAAGTGTTAATTTTAAAGGCTAATATGCAAGTTATTGTCCTAAAAAGTTTTTGGGGACCTGGGTCCTGTCCCAGGAAACATGTATCAATGCAAAAAAAAAGTTTTAAAAACTGCCGTTTTTTCAGGAGCAGTGAATTTAAAGCCCGGTCTTTCCCAGTGACGTACGAGGGTGCGTCAGAGGGTGCGGGGTCACGTGACGGGTGGCCACTTCCCCTATATAAGAAATGTCAAAGCTCCAGCTCGTCATTCCGCTAGGCTGTGTCCAGCCGAGAGAGGAGCTTGCCTGCTGCGCTCTGGACGGATAGATCTTCTCATCGCTGGACCAGACCGCTGATCACCCGTCACTGGAGAGAGATCATCCGTCGCTGGATAGAAGACAACGTTGGAGCAGGGAGCCGCATCGAGAGTGGATTACCACCGCTGGATTTTTTTTTTTTTTATTAATAAAGGATTTTTTTCTACGGTGTCTGTGTGTTTTTTTTAACTATTTACACTTCCTTCGTGAAATGGTAGAGGTACAGTGTACCCCATTACCAATTCATATGGGGGGGCAGGATCTGGGGGTCCCCTTTGTTAAAGGGGTCTTCCAGATTCTGATAAGCCCCCTGCCCGCAGACTCCCACAAGGGCAAGGGTTGTGGGGATGAGGCCCTTGTCCCCATCAACATGGGGACATCCTCCCCATGTTGAGGGCATGTGGCCTGGTGCGGTTCAGGAGAGGGGGGGCCGCACTCTGTCCCCCCCTCTTTTCTGTGGCCAGCCAGGTTAACGTGCTCGGATAAGGGTCTGATTTTTGGGGGAACTCCACGCCATTTTTTTTATTTTGGGTGGAGTTCCCCTTAAAATCCACACCAGACCTGAAGGGTCTGGTATGGATATTTGGGGGGAACCCCACGTCATTTTTTTTTAATTGACGGCGGGGTTCCCCTTAATATCCATATCAGACCTGAAGGGCCTGTTAGTGGAATTTGGGGGGCCCCCCACGCTTTTAAAAAAAAAAAATTATGAATGAATCATCTCTAAATTGCCAGAGCTGACAATTCATTAGAGCTGCAAAGCCGGTTTTAAATGCCTTTTTTCCTTTCAGAAATGACACTTTGTGTAGGGACAGTTCTATGTACGGGAAAAATGCGCTTTTTCACATGCTGACTTTACACCCCCCCCTAGGTACGAAATTTAAAGTAATATTACACTTTTATTGTTTCACTTTTAGCATTATTAAATTCACTGCTCCTGAAAAAACGTCCGTTTTTAAAACTTTTTTGTGCATTGATACATGTTTCTTGGGACAGGACCCAGGTCCCCAAACACTTTTTAGGACAATAACTTGCATATTAGCCTTTAAAATTAACACTTTAGATTTCTCCCATAGACTTTAACAGGGTGTTCCGCGGCTTTTCGAATTTGCCGCGAACACCCCTAATTGTTCGTTGTTCGGCGAACAGGCAATGTTCGAGTCGAACATGAGTTCGACTCGAACTCGAAGCTCATCCGTACCGCCTACCACAGATATACTGTGGCAGGTCAGCTCTATTTCACAAAACGATGTAGCTTTATGTCTTTTGATGCAATAGACACTGGGGGGGCATGCCGATTAGACAGAGGGTGAGCCAATCAGCGGGTCGGGCGGACCCGATGTCTGTCAGCCACTCACGATCGCTCCCCAGAGAGGCAGAATGAGGATCTGCCTATGTAAACAAGGCAAATCGCTGTTCTGACAGGGAACAAGATAGAGATCTTGTGTTCCTGCTAAGCAGGAACACAGATCTCTGTCTTCATCCAGTCAGACAATCCCACAAACAGTGAGAAATCACCCCCTAAGGCAGTGATGGTGAACCTTGGCACCCCAGATGTTTTGAAACTCCATTTCTCATGATGCTCATGCACTCTGCAGTGTAGTTAAGCATCATGGGATATGTAGTTCCAAAACATCTGGGGTGCCAAGGTTCGCCATCACTGCCCTATAGGGACACACTTAAACCTTTGATCACCCCTGATGTTAAACCTTTCCCTGCCAGTGTCAGTAACAGTGCATATTTTAGCACTGATCACTGTAATAATGTCACTGGTTCTCAAAAAAAGTGTCAAAAGTGTCACTTAGGTGTTCGATTTCTCTGCCGAAATGTCGCAGTCCCGCTAAAAATTGCTGATCGCTACCATTTCTTGTAAAAAAATAAATTCTTATAAATCTATACCATTACTATACCAGTTTGTAGATTGTATAACTTTTGTGCAAACCAATTAATATAGGCTTATTGGAGTTTTTGTATCAAAAATATGTAGCAGAATACATACTGGCCTAAATTAATAAATATGTTTGTTTTTTGTTTTTCATTTTTTTTAATATGTATTATAGCAGAAAGTACTTTTGTCACTCTTTTTTTTGTTTATAGAGCAAAATATTTAAACCACAGAGGTGATCAAATACCACCAAATAAAGCTCTATTTGTGGGAAAAATAGAACATCAATTGTCAGTTAAATTAACGCAGGAATCCATGGCTGTCATCCAGGCTGAAATTTAAAAAGTCTTCCTTTCATCATTTCCATTACATAGATGGATTAGTTGCGCGGTGTTTTCCCATATCAATACGCACGTGACTGGTGAGAAACAACGCCTTAAGAAGACGTCATTACGAAACACGCATCAGGCGGTGTTGCGCATTACGTCACTTCCGGGTAAGCGCAGGGTGGAAAGCAGCTGGAGCGCATGCTGCAATCCCCGTGATAGGCGCTGTTTATTATACCCGGCGAGATAGTTTCATGTACACCTGACTATCTTATACAGCCAAGCTTTTTTATTTTATTTTATGGTGCTTGTTTTTAATATTTTAATTTTTGGGCTGTTACTGTCTATTTCACAGTGCTGCTACATTATTGTATGTACTTGGCACTTTTTGCCTAATAAACCTTGCCTAAGTACTACACTATGGGATCCGAATTCTTTTTTATCTGAGGGATTATCACACTATTCGGTGCTGGAAAGCCTCTACCATAGACGATCCTGAGTAATAAGGAGACACCTGGAGCAGTGGAGACCTAGGATACCTATACTAAATGCTGTTTACCCCTGACAGGGATTTGGATCTGGTGAGTGGGACCCTTGTGGGGGAGCACCGGGACCACTGCAAATTTTTTCCTGTGATATAGGAACACTTCTCCTCACTGCAAGATTCCGCATCTTTAAAGTCCTGATTGGAACAGTTGAACTTTTTCACAAGAGACTATTGTTTACTCCCATGCGATTTATTTCATGCGACTCATCACCTGGTGTATTACCTAGCCCAGTATTGAAGTTGCCAGAAGAAAAAATGTGTAGCGCTACGGTCAAATAAATATGAAATAAATGTTCCTCATAGGAACATGAAAATAGTGACAACAAATTTTTGTGAAGAAATCGCTGGGTGAAATAAAAGTCCAATACGTATAATAATAAAATAACATAAAGTCCTTATGTGTAAAAATCACCACGTGCAGAGATGAAGCAAATCTTGATTAAACTCCAATCATAATTAATTCAATTGTGAGTGATCACCGCCATCAATAGGAACAAATGGAGGCTTACCAGCGCTGGTGGACCTGAAATGACATACGTCAAACAAGTCTAAACAGCTTGGAGTACCAGGCAAGGTACACAGAACCAATGGTTGCAATCATCCAGGGCATTTGCTAGAAGTTAGATGTTATCAATCTATGCATAACCATGTATCTGATAACCTTAGGTCCTTTCAACTCAGCAATGAGTCAGATAATTGGAATGAGCAAGGAAAGAGAATGGCCACATAGTGTAAACCGGTAAAAACTGAGTAATTTATTATATAAAAAATATCAAGTACACTCACATGTAACCTGAGTATAATATTGCATAGTCTATGGTATGAGGCGGCAGTGGAGACGACCCGACGGCGTTTCGTGTTAATCACACATCATCTGGGGTGTCTCTCCACTGAAGCCCTGTTATATTTATAGTTGCTCATAAGTGCATACCTCCAATCATAAAATATGACCTCCCATCAACATGTGTGCAGTGTTCGGCTGTTAGCTACTTCCTGATTTACATACGTTGTCTTTGTGTATTTAATTATAATTAAATTCACTGGTATTTCAAGTGAAGGTTCACCGATTGAACTATTTTTTTCAGTTCACTCATTAGTAGCTCACATTCTTAGGATCCTAATATTTGAATCCTCCTTATGCACCTGAACGAACCTACCTACCCTTCCACCCCTTATCCTTCTTTTCTAAAGTTCTGCTAAATAAATCCAAGAAAAAGAAGTGCACTGTGTGGAAAAATTCTTCGGACTCTCCTTTTACCTTAGACAGTGACAACATAGAGGTAACGTGCCACCCAAAATATAACCAGCAGCTCCTGTGGAGGTAGTGTATAAGAAATGTTGGATTGTAAAGAAAGTATTTTACCCTAAGTTAATTAGCAAGTCCATGATGATTAGTCAAAAATGTTTGAATTTTAGACACATGAAATAAATTGACAGAGACTTAAGAAAGCTTTATTCTGCCCTTGCTAATGTTGTTTGCAAGAGGATGAATTAAACCAATGAAAGGGATGACAAATCTGTTCGTTTGATAATTAGCAGCTTTACACAGGTAAGGGACAATTTTCTTTCTTTTGTATTTATAATTGAAGATTTACTTTGGTGAGCAGCTGGTCTACTAAAACATTCCATAAAGGTTAAAAACAGAATTGTCATTCCGCTTCTTTAATTTTTGTAGTTCTCAGCTACACTGAGGCACCATGGGCTAACAACTCACTCCATTGCTCCAGGACTGGATAAGGTCTATTATACCTTTCCAAAATTATGAAAGAGGCAAGGGTGGAATATCTTTTAAACAATGCAACACATTTGTAAATACTAAACACACTTTGATTTATGACATGTACACATTAAATGTAATTAGAGTTTCTCCTGTTCCAGTAGGTGTATAGCACTTTTAAAAACGTCCTTGCTTGCCTAGTGGTGAGCATATGGTGTTACTCACCTCTGTCACATTTTAAGCAATGGCAGGCTGCTCCCATTCACCCAGATGCAAGCCAGATATGGTTTGTCAAACAAAATATACTATCCCTGCCTTCAATTGCAGCACACCATTAAAGTGCAAGCATCCTTACAGCAGGAGGTGCTATCTCCCACTCCACTTTTCAATGTGATGCAGCAATCCACACCCACTAAAGGGTTCATCTCCAAGTGCTATGCGATGCTGCTGCCGGAGCATACCTGGATAATTTTCCCAACATGGCTATGGAAAAATGGGTGGAGGATGTGGGTGATATAGATGGAGATCAGTGGTCGGAGACTCTGGAATTGGTCCACGACTGTTATGTAAACGCTTGCCACCCGCCACACACAGATATACATATACATCTGCAGCATGGAACGTGCATTTTTATAGCACTGATCGCTGTAAAATGACAATGGTCCCAAAAATGTGTCAAGTGTCCGATGTGTCCGCCATAATGTCGCAGTCACAATAAAAATCGATGATCACCACCATTACTAGTTAAAAAAAAAATATTAATAAAAATGCTATGAAACTATCCCCTATTTTGTAGACACTGTGGGCCAGATCCACATACATTGCGATAGTTCTAGGCAAGCAAGGACTTTTAAAAACGTCCTTGCTTGCCTAGTGGTGAGCATATGGTGTTACTCACCTCCGTCACATTTTAAGCAATGGCAGGCTGCTCCCATTCACCCAGATGCAAGCCAGATATGGTTTGTCAAACAAAATATACTATCCCTGCCTTCAATTGCAGCACACCATTAAAGTGCAAGCATCCTTACAGCAGGAGGTGCTATCTCCCACTCCACTTTTCAATGTGATGCAGCAATCCACACCCACTAAAGGGATCATCTCCAAGTGCTATGCGATGCTGCTGCCGGAGCATACCTGGATAATTTTCCCAACATGGCTATGGAAAAATGGGTGGAGGATGTGGGTGATATAGATGGAGATCAGTGGTCGGAGACTCTGGAATTGGTCCACGACTGGTATGTAAACGCTTGCCACCCGCCACACACAGATATACATATACATCTGCAGCATGGAACCATTACTAGTTAAAAAAAAAATATTAATAAAAATGCTATGAAACTATCCCCTATTTTGTAGACACTGTGGGCCAGATCCACATACATTGCGATTGGCGCAGCATATCAGAGATACACTACGCCGCCGTACCTTACCTGGCGTATATTCGAATCCTCAGCGAGTTTGCGCCGTAAGTTATGGCTGTGTAGTGTATTTCTGGCGGTGGATTTGAAATTGGGCGGGTTGGGGGCGGGTTGGGGGCATATCCCCGCGCCGAATGAACTGCGCATGCGTCGTCCCGAAATTTCCCGCCGTGCATTGCGCTAAATGACGTCGCTAGGACATCATTTTTTTAACTTAGACGTGAGTTACGTCCATCCCTATTCACGGACGACTTACGCAAAAAAACAATTTTTAATTTTGACGCGGGAACGACAGCCATACTTAACATGGCAAGTCTATCAATACGCCGCAAAATACCAGCTTTAACTATACGCCGGAAAAAGCAGACTGCAGACGATGTTGGAAAATGCGACGGCCGCGCGTACGTTCGCGGATCGTTGTAAATCGCTAATTTGCATACCCGACGCGGAAAACGACGAAAACTCCACCCAGCGGGCGCCGAAGTATTGCATCTAAGATCCGAAGGCGTACGAAGCCGTACGCCTGTCGGCTCTTACCCAAAAGCCGTCATATCTTGGTTTGAGAATTCAAACTAAAGATACGACGCGGGAAATTTTAAAGTACGCCGCGTATCAGTAGATACGCCGGCGTACTTGCTCTCTGGATCTGGCCCTGTAACTTTTGCGCAAACCAATCAATAAACGCTTATTGAATTTTTTTTACCAAAAATATGTAGAAGAATACGTATCGGCCTAAACTGAGGAAAACATTTTTTTTTTATTATTTTTTTGGGGGGGATATTTATTATAGCAAAAAAAGAAAAATATTGTTTTTTTTTCACAAAATTATCGCTCTATTTTTGTTTATAGCGCAAACAATAAAAACCGCAGAGGTGCTCAAATACCACCAAAAGAAAGCTCTATTTGTAAGAAAAAATGGACGTCAATTTTGTTTGGGAGCCACGTCCCAAGACCGCGCAATTGTCAGTTAAAGTGACGCAGTGGAGAATCGCAAAATGTGGCCCGGTCATTTAGCAACAAAATGGTCCGGGGCTTAAGTGGTTAAATGTAACCCAAAGACTGTCCCAACTATATATATTATTTCAGGTTCATCGTACCCCACTTAAATTGTTTGCTCTTGGACTCAGCCCAGACCCATTGTGTGCGAGATGCAAGGGGGCTAATAGGGACCTGATACATCTCCTTTGGTGGAACCCAAAGTTGCACCACTTTTGGACTGGCATAGTAAACACTACCAACAATACTTTTCAAGTATCTGTCTCTTTTAACCCTTAACCATGCTTATTGGGTATACTGGATGAAGTTATAGAATGAACAAATATGTCAGACAGGTGGTGTCCAGAGTAGGGATGAGCCAAACACACCCCTGTTCGGTTCGCACCAAACGTTCGTGTGAACTTTAGAACCCGTTAAAGTCTAAGGGACTTGAACGTTTGAAATCTTCAGTGCTAATTTTAAAGGCTAATATGCAAGTTATTGTCTTAAAAAGTGTTTGGGTCCTGCTCCTGGGGACATGTATCAATGCAAAAAAAAGTTTTAAAAACTGACGTTTTTTCAGGAGCAGTGAATTTAATAATGCTTAAAGTGAAACAATAAACGTGAAATATTCCTTTAAATTTAGTACCTAGTAGGGGGGGGTGTAAAGTATGCATGTGAAATAGCGCATGTTTCCCATACTTAGAACTGTCTCTGCACAAAGTGTCATTTCTGAAAGGAAAAAAGTCATTTAAAATTGACTCGTGGCTATAATGAATTGTCAGCTCCCGGCAATTCAGAGAGAAATTATTCATAAAAAAAAAGAAAGCATGGGGGTCCCCCCAAATTCAATTACCACGCCCTTCAGGTCTGGTATGGATATTAAGGGGAACCCTGCTGTCAATTTAAAAAAAAATACGTGGGGTTCCCCCCAAATATCCATTTCAGACCCTTCAGGTCTGGTGTGGATTTTAAGGGGAACTACACCCCAAATTTAAAAAAAAAATGTAATGACAGGTAAGTGTCCTAATATTAAAAGTCAGCAGCTACAGTCAGGGCTGTCTTAATGAGAGGGCACACTTGGGCACTGCCCAGGGGCCCCATCTGCATGGGGGCCCCTGCACTTTCCCCAAAGCTGCTGGTCCTTGAGCCCATGCTGCCCTGAAATTGGTGGCCCCACGATGCTACTGAGAGTGATAGATACACAGGGGAGGCAGTCTGCCACCTACCTACTTGATGTCTGTTTACCTGCACTGTCATAGCTGTAGGGGCCCCAGAGCATTTCGTTGCCCAGGGGCCCATGATGCTATTAAGACCGCCCTGGCTACAGTATGTGTAGCTGCTGACTTAATCTTTGGAAGGGGGGGGAACTTTGCTTTACATTTTATATTTTTGTAATTTTCAGTATTAGAGTATAGTACTGCAGGAAAGACATCGCTGAGTAGAACTGGAAGGATACTAGAAAAGATTTTCCAAGCACCCCCCAAGAAGGGTTACTGTGATATTTGATACATGTGGGTCTTCAGATAGACAGGGCAATAACCATCTACTTCAGGGGTCTCAAACTGGCGGCCCTCCAGCTGTTGCAAAACTACAAGTCCCATGAGGCATTGCAAGGCTGACAGTTACAAGCATGATTCCCACAGGCAGAGGCATGATGGGACTTGTAGTTTTGCAACAGCTGAAAGGTCGCCAGTTTGAGACCCCTGATCTTCTTGATGGTTGTATGTCAAATAGATGAATCCTCCTACTGTTAGAAGTAAAATATTTTCAATGCTGGTATGCACTTAAAAGTAATCCAGTGAAGGTTGCATGGCCAGCTGCTTTTTTTGCTATATGCAGCAGGTCTAGATGTCATGGCTTCCACTGCAAAAGCCAATGATTAAATGTCTGTGTCTTAATGTTGATAACTGTATCTTTGCAAAAAAAAATAAAAAATACAATACAGACAGTAAAAAGAAAGAAGTATGTTAATGGGTAAAAGGGAGATTTTTGGATCATCCCACTGGATTGAGAAATAACTGCCAAATATAATTATGGCACCATGATGTAAAACACATTTACATTGATTGTCCTTGCACTAAGAGAATGATACGATTTAAATAAATGCAGATAGCTCACACAGACATGGTCTATTTTAGACCAGCGGATTTCACATAGCAGGGAGGCTTGAGGAAGCTGCTATAAAATGTAATCTCAGGCTTACTATCAATGCTTCTGCTTGATTTCTGGCCGCTTTGCTGATACAAATCTGGTCCCGGAAAAAGATTCATAAATAACAATGGGAATTATGCAATTCATCTTACAAATCAAATTGGGATGAAGGCAATGAAAAAAACAATTCAATAAAAATTGTAAGATAATAGAGTTTGATGTTCACTGCCTTATCTTCCAGGGAAATGTAAAATATCTTCACTATTTGCTGTTTGCAAAGTCACCGCGATAATAAAGATTAATTTTACGGACGACGGTGCTTGTTTGTGTTAGGGGTCGGATTTTTAATGGCAAACACAGCAATAATTTTGGTCAACAAAGCAAGTGCTTCATAATTTCTGGAAGCACATAAATTGAGAATAATTATACTGCAGATGTACAGTGAAAACACATCTGTTCACTTGTAAGCATTTGAATAATGCTATGTGATAAAAACTTAAGACCAAAAGGTAAATTTGACAGTAAGATTTTTCAGGCTGCAAAATTGTTTTCACAAACCACAAAATAATAGGGAACAGCTTGACTTTCAATGGGAACAAAGACCTTTCTCATTCTCATTTTTCAATTGAAGTACTGTAGTACACCATTTTGAAAATGCTGCAATTTTGTGAGATGTTTGCCATGCTATCTATTTTTTATTGGTAGATCTGGCATACAGTATAAGGGCCAGATTCTCAGAGACTTATGTCGATACGCCGTCGTAAGTCCGAATCTACGCCGTCGTATATTTAAGCGTATTCTGGAAACCAGATACGCCTAAATTCGGCTAAGATACGAGCGGCGTAAGTCTCCTACGCCGTCGTATCTTAGGGTGCATATTTACGCTGGCCACTAGGTGGCGCTTCCGTTGTTATCCGCGTTGAATATGCAAATGAGCAAGATACGCCTATTCACGAACGTACGTACGCCCGTTGCAATTAGTTACGCCGTATACGTAAGACATACGCCGGCGTAAAGAAAAAGTAGGTCTCTAGGTGTCATAGCCCATGCAAAGTATGGACGTCGGAACAAGCATATCTTTTTACGTCGTTTACGTAAGTCGTACGTGAATGGGGATGTGCGTAGGTTACTTTCACGTCACAGGCATTGAGCCGGCGTATCTTTGGGCGTAAATACGACGTGATACTGAGCATGCGCGCGCTTGCACCGTTCGATCAGCCATGCATCCGCATTCGGGTCACGCTTAATTTAAATACAACACGACCACGACCTGCCTACTTTGAATTACGCGCGCTTACGCCGGCCAATTTACGCTATGCCGCCGTAAATTAGGACGCAAGTGCTTTGTGAATACAGCACTTGCCTCTCTAAGTAGCGGCGGCGTAACGTAAATAAGATACGCTACGCCCGCACAACGTAAAGACGCCCTACGTGAATCTAGGCCCAAAAGTGCATTAGACTGCTGAAATACCTTCCAGCAGGTGGTATCTTCGATTGATGGAGCTGTGGTGGTGCTGTCTATGCTTTGAAGGGGCAGCTTAGACCTTTTGGCAGATTTATGCAACACACATGAAGATCATAGCAGAAGTACTGCTGCATCTGCAAGCTAGTGTAGGGTAACAGAGCAATGATTACAAACACTCTTTTCAAAGAATTAACCTGTCCAACAGTCTGCATAAAAAACATGGGTTTAGTTAGCACACATTTGCAAACAAATGCATAAGCTTCAAGGCCTCTTCACAGCACCCTATGTATTGCTTGTAGTCCTAACACTACTAAGTTTATGAGCATCTCCACAGTGGGAGGACATACATTCTAATAGATAGATAAGGACAGGTGGGCCTGGAGGTAGCCCAGTCCCCCTTAAAGGAGTTGTAAAGTAAAAAATGTTTTCACCTTAATGCAATCTATGCATTAAGGTGAAAAAACATCTGATGCTGCTGCCGCCCCCCCGAGCCCCCGTTATACTTACCTGACTCCTCGAAAGTCCCGGGCACGGTCCCGAGATCCTTTTCGCCGCTCAGCCTGGCCTCTGATTGGCTTGAGCGGATGGATTGAGATCAGCGCAGCCATTGGCTGGCGCTGCTGTCAATCACATCCAGTGACACGGCGCGCCGAGGGGCGGGGTCGAGTGATACAGTGAGCGGCTATCGCCGCTCGCTGTATCACGGGAGCGCGCCCGCAATTACTCACCACCATGCAAGCTCCCTCACATGACTGTGGTCAGTACTTGCGGGAAGGACCAGAGACAGCCACTGAGGGACTCCAAAAGACGTGAACACTTTTCCTTTACTAACCATTTAAAGGCAAAGGGGGCACACTGGACACACAGAACATAGCACAATGGCAGAAAAGGTGCCCAAAAGGGCCCCTGACCAAACTTACACTGGTAACAAAGAGATGGCTCCTGCTCCCACTTACAGCAAGAAGCACATGGAAGGGCAAACGTATGAAAGACAAAACCAAAGAAAATTCCCAGCTCAACTCAGCAACTAGACTGCCTTTCTAACCCCTGTTTTTAACGCAGACTTTTAGACAGGTTAATTTGGTTGGTAAGCAGACTGGTTAGTGAGTTGAGCTGTCAGGAAGGGCATGCCAACATCCAATATGGCAGCCCCAGAAGACAGCCTGTAACTTCAGCTCATGCCAGAATGCCGCTGGTGCGCATGCGCGCACCTCGTGACAGTCTTGGAGCCAGACAGGCTATTTAAACTGGGTCAGTACCCAGACCCAGGTGCTGTTTGTTCTACAGCATGTGTGTGTTCTGTTCCCCAGTATCTGATTCCTGTTATCTGATCCTTGCTTGTTCTTGACACTCCTGCTTTCTGCCTGCTCCGGCCTGTTTGACTTTGCATCTGCCTGCTCCTTCTGCTTCCTCACTGCCAGCCCAATACCGACCCGGCCTGTAACTTGACTCCGCTCCAGCATACGCTTCTGTTCCAGACTTGTCTGCCAGTGTATGACCCGGCCTGCCTGCACCTGCTATCTCTCCAGCCCTTCGGAGTCCAGTTGAGCATCCACCCCACCCGCAGCAACATCTGCTCTCCTGTCTTTGGTGTTCCTGTATCAAGCCAGTTCCTGCTATCTGCTGACAGCTTCTCCTGGTCTTCTCCTGTACAGGTGTTCCTCCGCAGTCCCTTCAGAGGTTCCAGTCCAGCGACATTATCAGTGATCCTGCCAGGCACTCGTGCAACTTGGCACTCTTACGCCTCCTGTCTGCTCTACCAGGGGCCTGGAGTCAGAGTTGTAAGAGAGGCCGTCCGCAGCATATCAGGCTCTACCGCCAGGCATGTGATATGAGCTCGAAATTTTCTCTGGTTTTGTCTTACATGCATTTGCCCTTCCATGTGCTATCTATCCATTAGAATGCATGTGCTCCCACTGTGGAGACGCTCATAGATTTAGGACTGTAAGCAATAAACAGGGTGCTGTGAAGAGGCCTTGCAGCTTACGCATGCATTTGCATTAAAAAACAGGGGTTTAGTTAGCACACATTTGAAAACTGTTGGACAGGTTAATTCAGTTAGTAAGCAGACTGGTTGGTGAGTTGAGCTAGAAATTTTTTCTGGTTTTGTCTTTCGATTGTAAACGATTACCTTGTAAAACCACCCATTCAGTTTAAAATAGAAATCAAAGGCAAAACATTTGTGTATGGATATATACATAAATGTAGCACCCTCTAGTGTGCTAGATGGATAGTGCATGTTTTTTTTTGTGAGAACATGCACTGGTAGCCAAGCCTGGGTGTGTTTTGATTTGGGTTGGGAATAACTCAGAGCAGAGCTTGGTGACTTACAGGCAGCATCACCAAAACCTCCCACTTCTTTCCAGAATGTTCTGGTGTTTTCTGGAAAGGGAGGTGGAGAGGGGAGGTGGAGATGTTTAGGGTGTTCTGAGGAGCCCTGATCAATCCCCAGTCTGGATTAGCAGGGGACAGGCCTTCTTAAATACCAGAGTAAACACAGCTTGGGAGGAGTTTTTATAGTGGAAGATGGAGTGTTAGGCTGTCGGGGTCTTTGAGGGAGCTCCCATCTGGGGGGGTTGGCCATGGACCTGGGGCTCGGGTGTGGACAGGACCCTTCTGAAGACACATGGAGGTGTCCTGGACAGGTGGCACACGAGCAAGAGAGGACAGTGGGAGAGCACTACCAGGCAAAGTCTCCAGGAGAGGAAAAACAGGTTGCATCCAAGAAAGCTGGTGAGTGTCACACAGTCAGGAGATCTGGGAGGCATGCCTGAGAGAACTGGGAGAGTGCAGTCTGAAATGGGTGCAGAGCCAGTGGAGTAGACTGGGGTTTCATGGACAGTGGAGAAAGGCAGCTGCAGCCATGAGGGATGGTAGGGCCTGAAGATGTGGTACTGGGTTCAGTAGCCACGTGGACAGCAAGCACTGGGATTATCTACAATTTTGCTACACTAAAGGAGCTCACAGTCCCTGCCTTCAAAGGGAATTTATCATTGGCCTGGCTGAGCCAGTGTCAGGCCTGCAAATCAGTGCTAGCTGGTCCTGGAAGTGCAAGTACCGTATTTATCAGCGTATACCACGCACTTTTTTGCCCTTAAAATCAGGGCAAAATCGTTGGTGCGCGATATACGCCGATACTCGCTTCCCGCACTGTGTTTGAACCACTGCACCGACATATACTGAGCGCAGTACACTCGGGTATACTCGGGCAGGCTCGACTCTGCTCGCGGTCACGTCCTGTGCGTCCTGTACGTCTTTTACGCGAGAGGAGCCGAGCCTGTCCGAGTATACCCGAGTGTACTGCGCTCGGTATATGTCGGCGGAGTGGTTTAAACACAGCGCGGGAAGCGGGGATTCGACTCGGAGACAGCGCGGGAGGACACCACAGACACCACGATGGCCGCAGAAGGACGCCGGACCGGACAAGGTCGCCGATGGACGCCCTTGCAAGACACCAAAACTGTAAGTATAAAACATTTTTTTTTCCAGGAATTTCAGGGCTACATTAGGGTACGCGCTATACGCTGGAGCGCATAATAGGGTGATAAATACGGTAAGTGATGTGCTGGTGGTGTTGAGGAGAGATAGTCTGCAAGTAAATGATGTGCTGGAGTTGAAGATTGGAGTTATAAATACCGGAGGTGTAAGTAGTCATCCCATGTATTCTGCAATAAGTTTGGGCATCTCATGAATATCCCATCCAAGTTTATTCCCCTCAATAAAAATACAAAAAGTTTTAGGACTGGTTTTCAAGAGGGTACCGCTACATAAAATATACATTATATATATAAATATATATATATTTTTTTGTGACAGCGGGCAGGTAAAATCACCTGGTTGCGTCCAGATTGGCAGGTATGTTTGTCCTAGAATTAGGCTCTATGCAGATTTGTACCACTAGGGGGAAGTGCTGAGAGTCCTGCAGGGGAAGAGTTAATGAGCCCAGCTGAAGTAAGTGGGCTCATTAAGACCTCTAAAAAAAAAAACAGCATGTTTAGGGAAGTGCTCCAATCTGGAACCAGTTCTGTGTTTGTGTAGACTGGGGAGTGTGATACTTGTCCTGTGTGGTGAGACAATGCCTGTGTAGCAAACCTCTAAAACAGGAAGATAGGTGCTGGGGGCAGCACAAGGCTGCACCTACTGTAGTTGATAGATAGGGAACCTGCGTGTGTAGTAAGTGGTCAAGTTGACAAGGATTTATTTTCATGCTTCTTTTTGTTTTGCTAATGTTTTTCCATTGTATATAGTGTAAATAAACCGCACCTTTGTTTTTTCACCTGCAATGCTGTTTGCTGTGCCTAATTTTGTGTAGTTAACTCATCCAGGGGGTCACACACACACCCGCTACCGAGCTAACCCCCTCACAGTTGGTGAAGACGCCTGGGCATTTTTTTTTTTAAGGCCAGCATGGAGGAGATACTGAGACAGCTGGATCTAGCAAATGCAAATCAGCAGCAGACAAATGCGGGTTTGCAAAAGAGCCTTGCATGTGTAAATGTCACTGGCAGGGAAGGGCTTAACACTAGGGGGAGATCAAGGGGTTGAATGTGTTCCCTGGGAGGTGTTTATAACTGTGGGGGAATGGGACTGACTGGAGGAGGAGAGAGATCGCAGTTCCTAATCACTAGGAACAGCACATTTGTCTCTCCTCCCCTGTCAGAATGGGTATCTGTCTGTTTACATTGACAGATCCCAGTTCTGGCCCTCATTGGAGCAACCGCGGGTGGCCGGCAGACATCACCGCCACCAGCCACGCACAGTGTTGAGACGGTGGCAAGCACGCCCCTTAAAGATCTTAAAGCAGCCGACATACAATTATGGAGATTCACACAGGAGAGCCAACCTGCCGCAGTACAACTGCAATGGCTGGTCCTCAAGCGGTTAAAGTGTGGCATTGTGAGAGATGGACAGTGAGGAGATTTTTCATCAGAGATCATGGCCCAGTGTATTAAAGTGGCTGTAAACCCACTCTTACAACTTGCACCTACAGGTAAGCCTAGATTAAGGCTTACCTGTAGGTACAATAAATATCTCCTTAATCTACATGGTTAAGGAGATATTTGCAAAAAAACACTGCACCGATGTCAATGGCGCAGATGCACTGAGCGTCCCGGCATTATGATTGTGATCATGCCGGTCCTGCGCGCATGCACGGAAGTGACGTCATCGCCGCTCCGGCCTATCACAGCGCTGGAGTGGTGATACCAGGAAGAAGAGCGGAGGGGACATGGCGGCGGCAGAGGAGGGGAACGAGAAGCGCTTCGGGGCCTCGATCTCAGGTAAGTCATTCATAATGAGCTAGTATGCTATGCATACTAGCTCATTATGCCTTTCTCTTGCAGGTTCTTTTTTAGAGGAAAAAAAACATCTTTACTTTACTTTACTTTCATATATGAACAGTATATCTACAAGTTATTATCTATGATCTATAGAGAAATTGATGTAATACCATTTCACTCAGTTTAGTGGGGAAGAACATGTAAATCTGATTTTCTGATAACATTTATTTTAGTATTAATTATCATGATATAAAATAATGAATGTGGGGGACTTTTCATGGGCATGATTTTTTGGGGAGGCCTCATTCTTGGACCCAAGCAGCACAATGTCTTGGGCCTACCCCCCTCTGTGCCATCACACCACTCTTAGGGGGAAGGTCCATGATGCACTGCACTTACAGTAAGTTCTTAGTCTTTCAGTCTGAATGACACTGGGCATCATGCAGTGAAAAGTGATTGCTTTTTTAATGGACCCCCCTCTGTGCCATCACACCACTCTTAGGGGGAAGGTCCACGATGCACTGTACTTACAGTACGTTCTCAGTCTTTCAGGCTGAATAAACTGGGCATCATGCAGTGAAAAGTGATGGCTTTTTTAATGGCTATCTGCTATAGACATTTAAAAATAGCATGGAGCTGGGCTTCAAGTTGTTAACATACAATATGGTATAATGAACACTGCTCGGCATAATAGTGTTTGTGAATCCAAGGCCAAATATTAATGAATTCAATGAGTAATTTATTGCCAAAGACATACCAACATACAATATACCAATGTACCAATGTAAATGATAGTCATGCAATAATACTTCTAAATTAAAATATTCATAATAGAAAAACTCTTGATATTTAATATGGTCACATAGCAATTATCATTCCCCAGCACTATCTCATCATCATGGCCAATGAGCATCTTCGAACAAATCAAAAAGTATACCCATAGAATGATTTCTTTATATTCACACATAGTCAAGAAAATGTAGTAATGACTTACGTGCCGTTGTCATTTTTCTAGATTAGCGTGAAAAATGTATGGGAAAATGTGCCAGCTTTATTTGTCACCATGACATCTCATTATTTTAGAGGGTAATTTGCAAGGGAAGCATAAGTTCAATTATCTTCTATGCAAACATCTCCATGATGAAACACAAACACAGTCATGATAACAAAGTAGATTCATTCCATTTAGAATTACCTAACGTAAACTAAAACTTTACCCATATGCTTCTAAATGTAAATAATAGATTAGATCATTTGTTCAGGGTGTTTTAACCTCCATTGATTTTACAGATGACCACAGATAAGCTTCAAAGGATTTGCAGATTGAAGTCCCTTTTTAGGGTAAAATGACATTGGGTGCCGAGGGTATGCCTATGTGGGTCTTGTTCCCAGGAAGGACTGGTGACTTCTTTTGAGAAGTGATTCTCTCAAACAAAATAAATGCCTGGTTAATTTTCCTATCCGTTGATAATCATGTTCCAATTAGCAGGCAGGCTTGGATTTTAGAGTTCTGTTAGTAACAATACCAATCCTCTAGGTTCCTGATGCCCAGACTGCAGCCAGGGTACCCCATGTGGCCCTTTGGAACTTTTGGGGCCCCACAGACAGTAATCCATGTTTATCAGAAAGAAACATTGCGCATACCACATGTGAAAAAACAATAACTATAAAAAAAGCTGCGTCTCAAAAATGTCACACAACATAAATAAACAAATGGAAAAAATTATAGGAGTCGCGCGAAATATTCCAATCTTGAGTGTCATACACAACCGTGAATGAGTGAAAAAATAATTCTAATTAGTCCAATGATAGTGAAAAAAAAAAAAAAAAAGGCTGAGGACAATAGTGAAGATACAGAGTCCATAGGAGCACAACACAGAGTAATGGATCCCAAGTGTGAATAGAGTTCATCAGTAGGTGATTTAAACATACAGGAGGCCTCCACCACGAGAAACACAGACCCTTACCAAAGTCACAGATCTCTATGAGATCAAAACCAGCATATTTGTGCAGAGAAACACTGTCACAGCAGGGATGTGAGCGATCCACCATCCAGTAGTTTTACAGTATAGAATCAGTCTCCCGTATGGCCACCAGATGGATCAATCCAGAGCATGGAAGAAAAGATCAGGGACAGCCCATAGCGTAAAACCATATATAAAATTGAATAGGTACAAAAAGAGATACACTTACAGTCAGGTCGACAAATGTAGGCAAAGATAAAAAAAGCAGCCGGCCGGTCTGCTAGAGCGAGGAGGAACAGGAAGTGAGAAATTCAGACAAAGAAAAAAAAAATTTGAAGGGAAATCGAAGGAGAAGGTAAGTGAACCAACAATGCACTAGCTTAAAGGAACCTATTTAGAAAATAAAAAACAAACCTTTACAACCCCTTTAACCTTGCACTGGCATGAAAATGCTGAGAACAGTTCACTGCTGGAGCATAGGAAAGTGCCAGCTACTGCAGGAGCAGTCCCCTATCCCTAAGCATACATTTAATCCCTGCAGTGAGGAGACAACTCCACTGCAAGGGAGGTAGTAACTTTCCATGGAGATAGGCTTTAAAGGGGTATTAAAGGTACAATTTATTTTCCTAAATAGCTTCCTTTACCTTAGTGCAGTCCTCCTTCACTTACCTCATCCTTCCATGTTGCTCCTTTAATGTCCTTATTTCTTCTGAGAAATCCTCACTTCCTGTTCTTCTGTCTGTAACTCCACACAGTAATACAAGGCTTTCTCCCTGGTGTGGAGTGTCGTGCTCTCCCCCCCCCCCTTGGACTACAGGAGAGTCAGTACGCTCTCTACATTGCAGATAGTGAAAGGAGCTGTGTGTTAGTGGGCGTCCTGACTCTCCTGTAGTCCAATGGAGGGGGAGAGCACGACACTCCGCACCAGGGAGAAAGCCTTACATTACTGTGTGGAGTTACAGACAGAAGAACAGGAAGTGAGGATTTCTCAGAAGAAATAAGAACATTTAAAAGCAAAATTGAAGGATGAGGTAAGTGAAGGAGGACTGCACTAAGGTAAAGGAAGCTATTTTGGGGGAAACAATTGTACCTTTACAACCCCTTTAAGTCTCCCAGCCTTATTTTCCCTAAATCCTCTTGTATCTCAAGATATTGTTAGGGAGCTACAACTCTGTTTCCTTTTATGATCATTATTGTAAAATGACAATACATTTTCTGATTTTGATTCCAATATGAACACAATACTAATTTGTGTTTATGTTCTGTGCTAAAGATAAATTATATGAGGCAGTCTTGATCAGAACCTGAAGCTTAAGAACTGATGTTTTCAGATCTTGGGCTTATTTCTGGATCCTGACTGTCATTGACAGCTGGCAATTCCAGCATTAAAAGCTGATGAGACCAGCAGCAACTGCTTAGTCCTGGTGCTGTTATAAAATGGTGATTGGACAAATTGCCACTTTCCCTGCACCATCTTAAAATGCCACCTGGGACTCAAGTGATTGAGAATCTTTTAAAACTTGAAAAGATGGACAATCATTACAGTTTTGGGTGAAAGACAATCAAGCTAAAAGTATGTTTTTAAATGTGGAAGGAAGCCTAGAAAAATCCCAAGCAAATTCATACAAACCATTTCATTTACTGTCTTCCATGGAAATTGAACATATGACCCTGGCACTGCTAGGCAAGAAATTAACTGTATTGCTGTGGTAGTGTCTATTGGCATATTAATGTTTTTTTTTTGCATTGTTTATCACTTTTCTAGAATTATACATGTACTGTATAACTTGAATAAACATAATTTCTAGAACCAACAAATAAAGTACAGTAAGTACCCTCTTAAACTACAATTTAATAATATTATCTAATTTACACTATATTTATAGTACAATCTGCATTGAATTTTTAAATGCAGTAGCTAATTCTATTCCTGTTTGATAAATACAATTATTTTGTTTTTGATTGTTGTGAGTATACTTGAAGCAAAATTACCAAACACAAGTATACATCCTTGAGTGTATGGCTCTGGCTGATTTCTGAGCAAGGGGCGGAGTAGAACCAAATTCAAAATAAAAAAACAGATGCAACAGCATACTATTAAGTATTCAAGAAGGCAGCATAGAACAAGAATGATGTAGTCTCAGAACAGAATCAATAATTCACTGTTTGGGAATTACAAGTGAATAAAATGTATACTCAGAAATGAAAAAAGAAAGTAGACACATAATGAATACAGGAGAGAATATTGGGAAGAATTTTTTATGACTTAACAATATTATACAAAAATAATTAATATGCACAAGTGTCATCCATGGGAGCTTATATAATGAATCAGTCATGTTAACATGAAATAATTTCACTATAATTAAAGCGGGGGTTCACCCGAAAAACACATTTTTAACATTAGATTGAGGCTAATTCTGGGAAGCACAATCGGGTGTTTTTTTTTAAATCAATGCAGTACTTACCGTTTTAGAGATAGATGTTCTCCCACCGCTTCTGGGTATGGTCTGCGGGACTGGGTGTTCCTATTTTATTGACAGCCTTCCGACCGTCGCATACAGCGCGTCACGAGTTGCCGAAAGTAGCCGACGTTCGGCTTCTTTCGGCAACTTGTGACGCGCTGTATGCGACGGTCGGAAGGCTGTCAATCAAATAGGAACGCCCAGTCCCGAAGACCATACCCGGAAGCATCGGAGACCATCTATCTCTAAAACGGTAAGTACTGCATTGATTTAAAGAAAAAACACCCGATTGCGCTTCCCAGAGTTAGCCTCAATCTAATGTTAAAAACATTTCTTCGGGTGAACCCCCGATTTAACAAGGAATTGATCTAAAAGAAATTTGAATGTAGCAAAGTGCATATAGTTGTCTGTTCGGCAAACACACAAGTTTGAAGGGCGTTCAGTGGGTGTTAGCCCCACCAAATGCCCTGCAATGCACTGTGCGCTGCACAATGGATTCTAAGCACTGACTTGGCAAAGCTTTTCCCAATAAGGGTGCAGTGAATAGCTGGTTGTTAAGGAGCGTAACCAGCATAACCAACCGATATAATGGGCTTAACGCTGACAGCTGAATATAAAAAAAGATTGCCGGCAATAGAAAGTAACAAAAATGGTTTTGGGTCCCCCCAATCCATACCAGATCCTTTGGGTCTGGTATGGATTTTAAGGGGAACCCTGTGCCACAATCTTTAAAAAAAATGGTGTGGGGTCCCCCCAAAATCCATACCAGAGCCTTGTTCGAGCACGCAGCCTGGCAGGCTAGGAATGGTGCCCTCCTGAACCATACCAGGCCACATGCCATCAACATGTAGGGTGGGTGCTCTGATGGGGACAAGGCCCCCATTCCCACAACCCTGGGCTGTGGTTGTGGGGGTCTGCGGGCAGAGGGCTTATCAGAATCTGGAAGCTCCTGTTAACAAGGGGACCCCCAGATCCCACCCCCCTATGTGAATGAGTATGGGGTACATATTACCCCTACCCATTCACCAAAAAAGTGTCAAAAAGTTATGAAAACACAGAGACAGTTTTTGACAATTCCTTTATTTAAAAAAACAATGTTCCTCGATGTACATCCATCATCAATCACGCCGCTGCTGCCAACCTAAAAAAGAAAAGAAAAGAACGCTCCGCCATCAATGGAGGCAAACCACCAAATGCCTGGCTTGCCGTTTAACATGTCTTTTATAGGTAAGGGGCGTGGCCACCTGGCAACATCACCTGGTGACACCACCCCCTTGTGACGTCACTGACCGGTGCATGCTGGGCTGGAGACTTCACAAGGGGCCGGCGCCACCAGGTGATGTTGCCAGGTGACCCCTTACCTATATAAGAACTGTTATACAGCAAGCCAGGCATTCAGTGGTTTGCCTTAGTTGACAGCAGAGCATTTTTCTTTTTCGGGTTCAGCGGCCATGTTTGTTGATGGATTTACATCGAGAGACATTTATTATTTTTAATAAAGGAATTGTCAAAAACTGCCTCCTGTTATATTTATATTTACACTTTTTTTTTACTATGTACCCTATACTCATTGACATGGGGGGGCTGGGATCTGGGCAGAGCTCTCGCTGACCCAAAGCACCTACCCCCCCATGTTGAGTACATATGGCCTGGTATGGTTCAGGAGGGGGGCGCTCACTCACCCTCCCCTTTATTGACCTGCTGGGCTGCATGCTCTGAAATGGCTTTGTATGGATTTCGGGGTGGAGGACCCCCACGCTGTTTTTTTAAACATTTTTCTATTGCCGGCAAAGGCATTGTATTGCTGGCAATTTAAATGTCGCTTCATTCATTATTATTTTTTTTCTTGAGAAATGTTAGTTTTGCTGCAGTAGGTTCTATCCATGGTAAACATTTTCCACTTTACAGGCAGACTAAGTGGAACCCCCAAGGCAGGAATTTTTCATTTTTATTGTTGCATTTTAAGCATGCTTAAAATCGCTGCTCCTGTAAAAAAAAATGCATTGATAAATGTCCCCCAGGACAGTACCCGGACCCCCATACCCTTTTTATGGCCCATTACTTGCATATAAGCTTCTAAAATGGGAACATTTGATTTTTTAAGTTTGGGCCCAGTAGACTTTAATAGGGTTCACCGTTCGGGTCAGAATATTTTCTCTGTTCGGGAGGTCTGGTGCAAATCGTAAAAGGGGGTTGTTTGTCCCATCGCTAGACATAAAAGGGTTGATTTACTAAAGGTAAAAAGACTATGCAAGAGAATAATCCCCAGATTTTGTAAACTAGGTGAAGCTCTGCTTTCATCAACCAATCGCGTGAATGCAAAAATGATTGAGTATTCTTTGCAAAAATTAGATTTGACCTCATCCACTAGGCTTTGGAGAAAATTGCATACAAAAAACAACTTCCTTTACAAAGTAAGCAGTCTATTTGTTTTTAGTAAAAGTGTCTCTTGTGATGTACAGTACACCCATTTCCATGATCTGAACAGCAGTTGAATAGATAATTACTATTATTATAATTTGTGATGAGCAAAATTGTTTGCTTGAATTAGCCTTCATGGAAAATTAGCGTAATCTGCGGTGGTTGGGTATTTGTGTCAAACATTCTCCACTGGGTCATTTTGAAGCCCTTAGCAGATCACTTACATAATGCAGAGTGTGCAAATTTTCTTGAAGTGCAAGTCGTCCACTTACATTTCATTAGGTCACTAAATGAATGAGCCAATAAAAAAAGTCCAGATTATGCTGATTACACAGCATACTGCATTATGTAATTATTACATAATATTCTTATTTGGACTTATTAATGATATCCTACATAATCATGATGTGACAGACATACATTGGAGCATGCTTACCTAACGCCAAAAGTCCTCAGTGACCTCTGATTACCAAGATAAAATTGAGGAATTGTGCTTTAGAAGGAAGATGCACCTAAAGAGGTCCCAAGAAGTGATTTGGCGATTTGTGACAAACACCTAAAACGCCATTCACAAAGAATGCACAGAATTTTGATGTAGGGGTAACCCTGTGTCAGGAAAGAATTTAGGCTGCATCAGTGGACAGGCAATGGGTTTCTACAGCAGTTCATGTAGTTCCAGCAATCTGAAGCATATAAACGAACCTGAAAAGCCAATCAAATTTGAATTTGTGGATTATCAACAGAACAAATGTGATCAAATGCATTATGTAATTACATTAAGTCCATAATAGGGAAATCTGTCAACATTTTATTAATGTTCTTGTTCCTATTTGATGATTTCTTCTCCCTTCCTGTCTATTTGATGGGTCTTAGACTGAACAGTAACCAAGGTTACATTTTTCCATCTCCTGTCTAATTAATAGGTGTTAGAAGTGAAGAAATCCCCCCTTCTTTTCCATTTTTGTAAATATTTTATTATATCTTTTCATGTGAAAACATTGAAGAAATTACACTTTGCTACAATGTTAAGCAGTGAGTGTACAGCTTGTATAAGCTTGTATAACAGTGTCAATTTGATGTCCCCTCAAAATAACTAAACACTGAGCCATTAATGTCTAAACCACTGGCAATAAAAGCGAGTACACCCCTAAGTGAAAATGTCCAAATTGGGCCCAATTAGCCATTTTCCTTCCTCGGGGGCCTTGTGACTCATTAGTGCTACAAGGTCTCAAGTGGGAATGGGGAGCAGGTGTGTTATCGCTCTCGCTCTCTCATACTGGTCACTGGCACCTCATGACAAAGAACTTTCTGAGGATCTGAAATAAAATATGTTTTGCTCTACATAAAGATGGTCTAGGCCAGTGATGGCGAACCTTGGCACCCCAGATGTTTTGGAACTACATTTCCCATGATGCTCTTGCACTCTACAATATAGTGGAGAATCATGGGAAATGTAGTTCCAAAACATCTGGGGTGCCAAGGTTCGCCATCACTGGTCTAGGCTATAAGAAGATTGGCAAGACCCTGAAACTGAGCTAAAACACGATGGCCAAGACCATATGGTGGTTTAACAGGACAGGTTCCACTCAGAAGAGGCCTCGCCATGGTTCGACCAAAGTTGAGTGCTTGTGCTCGGCATCATATCCAGAGGTTGCCTTTGGTAAATAAACGCATGAGTGCTGCCAGTATTGCTGCAGAGATTGAAAGGGTGGGGGGGTCAGCCTGTCAGTGCGCAAGAAAGCATGCAAACAGTTTGCTGAAGTCAAGCAGACTAAGGACATGGATTACTGGAACCATGTCCTGTGGTCTGATGAGACCAAGATAAACATATTTGGTTCAGATGGTGTCAAGCATGTGTGGCGGCAACATTCATGGTGGTGGGAGTGTCTGGGGCTGCATGAGTGCTGCTGGCACTGGAGACTGGGCCGCAGGGCAGTATTCCAACATGATATCGACCCCAAACACACCTCTAAAGCCGATCACTGCCTTGCTAAAGAAGCTGAGGGTAAAGTTGATGGACTGGCCAAGCATGTCTCCAGACCTAAACCCTATTGAGCATCTGTGCGGCATCCTCAAACAGAAGATGGAGGAGCGCAATATCTCTAACATCCACCAGCTCTGTGATGTCATCATGGAGGAGTGTAAGAAGACTCCAGTGGCAACCTGTGAAGCTCTGGTGAACTTCATGCCCAAGAGGGTTAAGGCAATGTTGGAAAATAATGGTGGCCACACAAAATATTGACACTTTTGGGCCCAATTTTGACATTTTCACTTTAGTTACCTGCTGTTGAGACAATAATACCTGTGTGTTGAGTTATTTTGAGGGGGCTGAAAATTTACACTGTTATACAAGTTGTACACTCACTATTTTACATTGTAGAAAAGTGAAATTTCTTCAGTGTTGTCACATGAAAAGATATAATAAAATATTTACAAAAATGTGAGGGGTGTACTTACTTTTGTGAGATACTGTACCTGCTCTGTGTAGTGGTTTTGCACAGAGCAGCTCAGATCCTCCTCTTCTCGGGTCCCTCGCCGAAGCTCCTGGGCCCTCCCTCCTTCCTCCTGCCCCCACAGCTCGCAGCTTACAATGGGGGCACACGAGCCGAGCCGTTGTGTGTGTCCAGTAGTGACACAGTGGTGCAACTCAGCCCCTCCCCTCTCTCTCCTCAATAGATTACTGACTTTGATTGACAGCAGCGGGAGCCAATGGCACCCCACTGCTGTTTCAGATAATGAGGAGGTAGAGTCCCAGACAGCCGAGGCTCTTGTGCAACATCGCTGTTTTGAGATGGGGCTCTGGTAAGTATTAGGGGAGCTGAGGGGGGCTGCTGCACACATAGAATGCATTAAGATAAAAAAAACTTCTGACTTTAGAACCACTTTATATTTTCTCTCTCTCTTATACCTATTGATTGTTTTTTTTTTTTTCGACATGCAATGGTGTAATGTGAGTATTAAAAGTCCACATTTAAAAATGAAGCAAATTCTACTGAATGATGCAGACCATTTTTCTTAGTTGAGATTCGCTAGCGCTGAGATTATGAAAGATGACTTAGTAAATAGTTATGTCTCCAGGTCAAAAGGCTAATTGCTGTAAGGTATGGTCCATCAAATTTAATGATGGAAGAGAAGCTTCAAACAGTTTGTTGTCTGTGTTTTGCTAAGAAAGTAATTTGTCAGATTACTGCAGAGGGCTCATCTGAAAATGTATCTTGTTAATAAAATCTGTGACTGTGACCAGTTCTTTCTTTCAAAATTAAAAATGTTAATTTGCTATGATCTGGTGTAAAAATAAAAAATTTGCCCAACAAAACATCTTATACTGTGATGCAGAAGATTTACTTAAAAGTCATAAATTATTAGTGTCAAGTGACAAGTGACTGGTATTACTCAACTCATTCAATTTATTGTCATATGGAATGTTTACAAACAGCCATTTTGCTAATCCATAGTGTTTTAATGAGATTCAGCAGTTAGGGTGGAAGGTCAAAAACTGTTCACACATTACTGAACTGGACATCTGCTGATGCTTCAGGAGAATTTAATTCGGCACACTAATAAAGCCCACTAGCTGTGAACATGCTTCAGAGACTGTGAAAATGGCTCAGTGCTATCACATTTAGAAAGCAAATTCTATTGTCAACCAACCGTGTGAATCACTGGTCTTGAGGGTGCAGCTATCTTTTTTGCATCTGTGATAAAGCACTTGCTTCACTTTTCAATACAAATGGAAAACCTTTCTTAAGAAGTTTACATTTTTACTTTTTCCTCTAAACTAAACAAATAAAAAAAATAATCATCAAATTAATCGATATGATAAAAGATTGCAAAAAGCAGAAACAATGGTGACTGCTGACATGGGAAATGTTAAAGGGGGCATAAAAATCACCTGCACAGTTTTTCCAAGTTCTCAGGCAAAATAGTCTCATGCATGATTTACCAAGCAAATACTTTATGCAGTGATAAATGAATATGCAAAATAAGGTGCATTCCAGCAATTAATACAACACTCTGGACCAGATCCACAAAGAGACTACTCTATCTACTGATACGCCGGCGTACTTTCAAATTTCCCGCGTCGTATCTTTGGTTTGAATCCTCAAACCAAGATACGACGGCATCTGGGTTAGATCCGACAGGCGTATGTCTTCGTACGTCTTCGGATCTTAGATGCAATACTTCGGCGTCCGCTGGGTGGAGTTCTCGTCGTTGAGTATGCAAATTAACTATTTCCGACGATTCACGAACGTACGCGCGGCCGTCACATTCTCTTACGTCATCTCTAGTCGGCTTTTTCCGGCGTATAGTTAAAACTGCTGTTTTGCGGCGTATAGTTAGACTTGCCATGTTAAGTATGGCCGTCGTTCCCGTGTTTATTTTGAATTTTTTTTTTTGCGTAAGTCGTCCGTGAATCGGGATGGACGTAATTCACGTCTATGTTAAAAAATATGACGTCCTTGTGACGTCATTTAGCGCAATGCACGGCGGGAAATTTAGGGACGGCGCATGCGCAGTTCATTTGGCGCGGGGACGCGCTTCATTTAAATGAAACACGCCCCCTACTCGCCGATTTGAATTAGGCCCCCTTATGCCGCGAGAGATAGACTACGCCGCCGTAACTTACGGCGCAAATTCTTTCAGGATTCAAAGTTTAAACAAGTAAGTTACAGTGGCGTAGCGTATCTCCCATACGCTGCGCCGGTGCAGATCTCTGTGTATCTGCCCCTCTGACTATACACACTAGTAATCTAGCTGCTATGCCTGCAAGCTATCCCCAGGGGTGGACATAAATTCAAAATGATAATTTATAGACATCATAAAAAATAGGTAAGTGGACAATTAATGGGGGCACAATACCATTTCCCAAAGGTTTATATAAAAGTAATTTTTCATGAGGCAGTGATGCTAAGTGATGCCCTGAAGACAAATAGGTGGTTTGTATTTAGTGGCTATTTGATCCCAAATGTTAGCAACATGAGCAATATGGTCATAGGAAGTTTGTCAGTAAAATAAGGAATTATAGCAACAATTTACAATATTTTGAACCATTATCTTGATTACTGCCCAGCATTACAATAATTAAACTCACCACTAACTTGTTATTCTTCTCTTAGATGTAGTTTAACCACTTGTATACCAGCCTGCAATACCCCTTCATTACCAGGCCATTTCCCTGTTTTCAGCGCTTTGATGGTTTGACTGACAATCACTTCGACATGCATCAATGTACCTAAATGAATTACATATCATAAAAAATAAAATAAAATAAAAATAGTCCACCCTCCCCCCCCCCCAGTCCACACACACACAATTACCCGTTTTGTAAAATAGACACCCCAAGGTGATCAAATTTTTTGGCACTTTCTTTGGAAATGAAGAAATGAAGATGTACAGAGTACATACAGTGGCGGGATGGAGGTGAATGGGTTAATGTACAGGTGGGCAGGATAAGGGAGGTAAAAGGGTAATTTAGAGGTCACTGGGGACAGTATTGGAGATAGTATGTGTTTCAATCGGAGAGGAGGGGCAGGAAAGGGTTAAAAAATACTCCTGTTTTACAGCAATAGGATGAAAGAAAGCTGGAGCTGCTGATCCATTGAATTTGTCTCCATTCAGAACTACAAGATCTCTAGTTCCCCATTGTTAAGGGAAAGTTGAGGGAGGAGCAGTGTAAATCCATGTGAGCATGTAATCGCTGTGTTGACCAGTTGTGGGGGAAAAGGCCTGTGGTCAGTGGGGATCTACATTGGTTGCTATAGTGGTAGTTCTGTTAGCGGACATTTTGTAAAAGGATACCTTGATATCAGGACAAAGTTTCATGGTTCATACTGTTCTCACAAACAAAAATTGCTCATTAGGGGGGCGCATGCGTGGCGCGACGCTGATGGGAAGTGCCTAGTCACATCTCCTCCACACCCGGGCACATAACGGCCGATTCCCCAGGGCTATAACGCTCGTTTTTGGATAAAAATCATCAGCACCCCTGCGGGAACTCGAGGTGCATGCCTGGCACAAAAAAGAAAAAAAATCGGAGCCAGCAACACACGCTGACCAACTTTCTTCTGAACGTGGAGCAGAGAGCAGGGAAGATGTCCCAAAATGGCGCCAGCAGCAGCATGTGGGGAGAAGATGAAATCATCTCACACCCTCCTAAAAGCTTGGAAAATCGTGAGTACAACTCCCCCCTCTCTAAAGCTGACTTAGATGAGAGTCTCACATTAATCTTTAATAAATTGGTGGAAAAGATTGAAAAAGAAGTGCATAAATCCACCGCTGCACTTTCCCAAGAAATTGCTAATATAGGAGGACGCACGGATCTCCTGGAGACAAAACATGATGAACTCTCCTTAGCACATAATGACCTGAGAAAGGACTATGAAAATCTGGCTGATAACTTTGCCTTTATGCAGGCCCAGGTTGAGGATTTGGACAATCGCAATCGCCGCCAGAATATTAGATTGCGCGGCATACCTGAAACCATTACAGATTTATTACCAGCAGTGTCCCAGATATTTCATGGTCTCCTACCAGAGAAGCCATTATCCGCCTTTGCCTGTGACAGGATACATAGGGCCCTCCGTCCAAAACCCCCCCCTGAAAACCCCCCCCAGGGATATCATCATGTGCATGAAGGATTTCCTGGTAAAGGAAGACATCATGCGTGCTTCCAGAAACAACCACAATATCTCCTATGAAGGGAAGCGTGTACAAATCTTTCCTGACATCTCCCCAGCCACCTTAGACAGAAGACGCAGGATGAAGGAGGTCACTTCTGTTTTACAATCAGCCAGGATAAGATACCGCTGGGGTTTTCCCTTTAAACTGACAATCCCACACAATGGATCCACATATACAGTTTACAATGTGATTGAAGGTAAAGAGCTGCTGATTAAGTTGGGTCTTCTGCCCAACGAACCCCACCCAAGGCTTCCAGCCACTCCAAGACCCTCACCTATTTGGTCTACACCTTCCAACAGGCGCAGCCAGAGAGACCAGAGAAGATTATTCAACCCACATCAAAATTAACCCATACAAAATCTTCAATGATCTCTTCATGTCTTTGCACTATCCCTACTAAAAGATCCTGCAATCCAAGGTACTACGGCTCACTTAAAGTACAATTTACACATTTAGCCAAAGTAAATGATATTTGCAGATTCTGCAGAGTAGACAGGGGGCTGCCTGAACTTCCTTACTTCAGCCTAACTTGAATACTCGGGATTTACATATCCCCCACGAGAGCTCCACTCCCCCCTACTGGAAGAACTTCAATTCTCCTCACTGAGCCACACAGTTGTTTCAGAAGATGCTGCAACAGACACTTCAAGAGCCAGTGCTTTTTGCACTGAACTACTCCACCCAACAGATATTTTCTCCCATGATTTTTTTATTTTTTGTTTTTTTCCATTTTTCTTGTTTTTTTCCCCCCCTTTTTCTGTACAATATACACAGCTATACAAGATGTTCCTATACTGCAGCCCTGTGCAACTCATGCACAAAAAGGAGAATCATTCTGAACTTCCTCGTTTCCCAGGGTGCTGCACGGGACTGCCACACATTCGTCCTGGACCTCCCCATTCTGGCTGAAATGAACATAATTCTATCCCCAGGATCACATCCCTCTCCTACTCCCTCCTAAACAATTTAATGCTATAGTCAGTTGTTTTGACCCTGTTCTCTGTTCTCTATTATTAGAGTGTTATTGTTGCTGCAATGCAGTTTTAAGTTGCCATGCACTGATATGCGGATTTTCTTACAGTTTAACCTGTTCTTTTACCCGGGTGTGTCCGCCGATGCTAGTTTGACCCCACTCCTGCCTCGATCCATATCTAGATCACTTCTGCGATGGCCTGGCTGGATCTGACGCAGGATAAGGATAATTTTTTTTTATTATCCGTCATGTTGTTTTTTTTTCTTTTTCTCTGTAGTATGTTTATTTTGACTAAAACCAGTCCAAAAGGGTTTTCACCCTTTTTACTGAAACTGGTCCACACCAGGAGTTCTATCTCCTATTACTCACTACTGAAAAAATCATATTTGTTTTGCACAAGCATAGAGTATAAGTTCTCTTGTTCCTTTCTTCCCACAGGTATACATAACCTATATTTTTTGTATCTACGTCCTTTCTACATATTGACATGTACTGCAGAGATGCTAGGTCTATACAGATTTTTCTCGCATTCACAATATTTTCTACACTATAGGGATAGGTCTTGCAGGGTTCACAGTTACACAACCCAGTTAGACCTCCCTCTATATGGCTGGCTGTTGAGAGTATTGGATGTTCTGTTGATAGTTGACCATAGATCTGATCATGGGTATTAAAATTATTTCCCACAACACAAATGGGTTTAATTCCCCCAATAAACGGAAAAAAGCCTTTCAGCAATACAAAAAGCTTGGAGCAGACATTATCCTTCTCCAAGAGACCCACTTTGCCTCCTCTAATCACCCCAAATATTTTCACAAATCTTATAACCAAGTATACTTCACCACCTATGATAATAAAACAAGAGGTGTCGCCATTCTTATACGAAACACAATTATCTTTGATGTTCAGCATGTATTCAGAGATCCTGAGAGTAGATACATAATCCTTAAGGGCACTATTAATAATAGGGAAATCACCATAGCCTCTGTATACGCCCCAAATGATACCCATACATCCTTTTTTCTCAAATTTTTTGAGACACTGGATAAATACCACTCACCTCACATACTAATTGGTGGGGACTTTAACCTGGCTGCCCACCCAATCCTCGATAGAAGTTCCATATCCCCTCATACAAAATCCTTTTCTAAGACTATAAACAGACTAATTAACAAAGCACAATTATTAGACACATGGAGAGCTCACAACACGGGGATCAAAGCCTATACCCACTACTCACATCCGCATGACTGCTATGCTAGGCTCGACTACATACTCTCCACTCCTGTCCTCCTAGCCAACTCCATTCAAGCACAGATTCACCCTTGCCCTTGGTCAGACCACAACATATGCACATTCACTACATCATACATCATACATCTCCCTCTCCCCGCAACTGGCGTCTTAATGACACCCTCCTAACAAACCCCAACAGCAAGGCTACCATATCCACACACATAGAAAACTATTTTACAGACAACATAAATCAAGAAACTCCACCCCTCAAAGCAGTTTTGAGGGGCCATATAATTAGCTTAGCGGCATCCAAGAACAAAGAAAGACAGGCAGATATCAAGCGCCTCACTAATGAGTTTCACCATCTGTACATCAAACTACACCATGCAGTAGATCCTGCTACTACTGAGCAAATACAAGAAAAACGCAAAGCCCTAGACACCCTCCTCTCAAGCAATGTTGAAAAATCCCTCAGATTCTCCAAAGCTAAATACATGCTGCATTGCAATTCCCACTCAGCCATGTTTGCAAGGAAACTTAGACAAGACAACAACCCCACACACACATACAAACTTAGAAATAATAACGGTGACCTGGTCTCCCATCCACAAAAAGTTATGGAAATTTTCACCTCGTTTTATCAAGACCTTATGTCGAACCCCAACTCCCCTCCAAACGAGGCTGCAAAATCCTGGCTTGAAAACCTTAACCTCCCCTCCCTCAATCGTGAACATGCTGACTCTCTTAACTCACCCTGCACAGTAGATGAAGTCTTACATATTATCAAATCACTCAAATCCTCTACAGCACCAGGCCCTGATGGTTACACCTCCTTGTACTATAAGAAATATGCCCCCTTACTTGCCCCACATTTAAAAAACCTTTTCAATCACATCCTAGAAGGCAATTCCTTCCCAAAAGAAATGCTATTAGCTAATCTATCCTTGATTCCCAAGCCCAACAAAGACCATTCACTACCCCAAAATTTCCGCCCCATATCAGTCCTAAATAACGACCTTAAGATTTTCGGTAGGATCCTAGCAGACAGACTCGCCAAAGTAATTTCCCCCCTTGTACATATCGACCAATCCGGTTTTATACCCAACAGACAGATTACAGACAACATCAGACTAGTGGCCAACGTAATCCAGGATGCTAACCTTCATAAACGACAAACCTGTCTCCTTAGTCTTGACATCCACAAGGCGTTTGACAGCGTTAGCTGGCCTTACCTGAATTACTTACTCCCCAAATTTGGAATCTCTGGGGCATTTCTGCAAGGATTTAATGCCCTATATAGTTCCCCACAGACCTGCATCCGTTTGCCTGGCATTAACTCCGATTTCTTTCCACTAGGTAAAGGTACCAGACAGGGCTGCCCCCTATCCCCACTCCTCTTTGCCTTAGCAATAGAGCCCTTAGCCCAGGCTATCAGAGATAACCCGGATATAAAGGGGTATACCAAAGACCATCAAGAATACAAAGTTAGCTTATATGCTGACGATGCACTGATATATACCACAAACCCACATACCTCTCTACCTGTACTTCTCAGACAACTAGACCTCTTCCATAAAGTCTCAGGTCTTAAAATTAATTTAAGCAAATGTTCAGTATTACCCATTAACATCCCCTCACAGGAACTCAGCCTTCTTCAATCCAACTTCCCCTTTACGTGGATTTCTTCCTCATTTAAATATCTCGGTGTAAACATCACTCCCCTCTACAATGGTTTATTTAAAGCCAACTATACCCCATTATTCGCACGCATTACCTCTCTTTTAAAAACTTGGTCCTCCTACCAAATTTCTTTTTTGGGCAGAATTTGCGCAATTAAAATGAACATTCTCCCCAAACTTTTATATTACTTTCGCACTATACCAATCAACGTTCCTAAATCTAAACTTGAGGCACTTCAAAGACTCATTAATAAATTCATATGGGCTGACAAGCGCCCAAGATATAGTTACGCCCTACAATATAAGTCACAACCCAGTGGTGGTCTGGGTCTTCCCAACTTATGGAAGTACTTTTTAGCAGCACGCCTCTCACAGATAACTCAATGGTTTTCCCCAAATAGAAATGTTCCCTGGATAAGCTTTGAGTCCTCATCTATATACCCATTATACCTACAAGGGATACTTTGGTCCAAATACGTCCTTTATAAGGACCTCATCAAACGCAATATAATAGTAGCTCATGCATTTAAACTTTGGCAAAATATACAAGACATTTTCTCGCTTGCATCAACCATCTCCCCATTCACATCATACCTAGGCGATCCTAGACTTCCTCTTGCATATAAAAACAAACATTCGTTCACCACCTGGATAGATAGTGGACTAATTTCCTTAGGATCACTGCAATCCAAATGGACTTTTAGAAGTTTTGAGTCCCTTCAGAAAGACTTTAATCTCCCCTCTTCGGAAAAGGAGAGATTCTCCTTAATTAAATCGTTTTTCCAAACACATTTTTCACTCTCCACGAACCCTAATATTACAATTTTTGAAAGGATGTGCAAATCTTCCTCCAGAGACAAAGGTACAATCTCTAGACTCTATAATTATCTCAATGACTTCTCTACCCCCGAAAAAACCCAACCCATGCTACACTGGGAATCAGATCTAGGCATTGACCTTCCCCCGGATACATGGTATACTATGTCAGAAAACCTCAGGAAAAGCAACAAAGCAGTTTCCTTTAGAGAAACCCCAACAAAATTATTTGCAAGGTGGTACCTTACACCATCCAAAATACATACTTTCTACCCGACGGTTTCCCCTGACTGCTTCAGGGGTTGTCGGGCTGAGGGTACTCTGCTTCACATCTTCTGGAGCTGCCCACGTCTATCACACATCTGGCATGAAGCGGCTCGCAAATTTGAAGACTCCTCCAAACACAAGGTCTCCCTCACCCCATTAATTTGCCTTCTATACGGAAACGTTCCAGATATTCCTCCACCATGCACCAAACTCCTCCATTCACTATGCAGTTCAGTGCAATGGATGATTGCATTCAACTGGAGATCTGGCGAAGTTATATGGTCACAGGTACTCGATAGGATGGAGTTATTGAAACTCTCGGAGAGAATTTACCACACAATACATGACAGTCTTCACATCTTTGAGGCCAAATGGTCATATTGGTAGTTCAGTAAGTGATGCTTATGTTTTATTTCTTCTTTTTTTTATATATACACATTAAACTTTGGTGATATGCTGCTAGATTACCCTATACTCACCCAGGGACCAAACATTACAATGTGCCTTATATATTACCATGTCATTGATATACCTCTAAAGAAGGTTATGTTTCTTCTACCTATGCTTGTACTCTAATTTTTATTCTCACAATAAAAAACTTTTGTAAACAAAAAAAAATAATTGCTCATTAGAAGATTTTTTTTCACTCAGAAGGTAGGCTGAATGAAAAAATACTAACAGATAACTAGGGTTGCAACGATACCGATACTAGTGTCGGTATTGGTGCAGATACCGAGCATTTGCACGAGTACTTGTACTTGTGCAAATGCTCCAATGCCTGATTCGATATCTGGGCAGCCTCAGAGATCATCAGTGTGGCGGTGGGGGAGTTACAATCACTGATCTACCTGTGTGGCTTTCAATAAAGCATCTGACAGCCACTTCTCCTCCTCTCCCTCCCGTGGCTTTCAGCTGCTTTATTGAAAGCTACACAGGGGGATCGTGATTGTAACTCCCCCCACGGCTGCACCGATGACCCCCAAATGTCCGCTGTATCCTCCTCAGGCTCCCCAGGTCATATGTGTCCTCTTCCGGTCCCCCTCCATGATCTCCTCCGGTCCCCCTCCGTGTCCTCTTCTGGTCCCCCTCTGTGTCCTCTTCTGGTCCCCATCAATGTCCTCCTCCAGTCCCCAACCGTGTCCTCTTATGGTCCCCCTCAGTGTGCTCCTCCGGTCTCCCTTCATGTCTTTCTCTGGTCCCCCCGTCCCAGATCTGTCAGGATGGAGAGCGGAGGAAGGAGCCGGTAAATATGTAACTGAGCATTGTAAACAGTTTACGATGCTTCAGTTTATGATTGAAGCCTCCCGTCTATTCATCTTCAGCGCAGCTGAGGCTGCTGAGAAAGATACTGGGGAATCTGTGTCCTTAGTCTATTTCTCTGTCTCAAAGACAGAGAAATAGATGTCAGGGGTCTGTTTAGACCCCGTATAGCTCACAAAAGCCATTTTCATGTATTCGGAGGAGGGGAAGAGAATGCTAGATGGGTCACCTGAGGAGTGAGGACTGCCCAATATGAGGTGCGTGCTTGTACAAATAACACAATAGAAACGGAACCCCTCCATCTCTTTCAGGGAATGGAAGGGGGTGTTTTTTTTTGGGGGGGGGGGATATTTTGTAAAGAATTAAAATATAGAGGAGGAATAGAGAAGCCATTTATAAATACCTTTAAGCCTTTGGATAATGGAAATGGTAAAAGAGAAAAATATATGTGAATATACAGGTATAGATATTGTGGATCACTTTGTTGGCTTGAATATACTAATGATGGAAAAAATGTGTGTGTGTAGATAGATAGATAGATAGATAGATAGATAGATAGATAGATAGATAGATAGATAGATAGATAGATAGATAGATAGTGAATGCTATAATGTGCTTCCTTATACCTCCTCTTTGATAAATAAAAGATATTAAAAAAATATATAAAAAATAAAATTGTAAAAAAATAATAAAATAAAAAACTACCGACACAATCCATGCCTCATCACTGCTGCATATTAGTGCCACTGTCACATGACATTAAAAAAATGGCTTTTTTTTTACTTTTACCTAGCTCCTCTAAATTTAGCAACAACTTTGAAACACTATTACAAACTATATAACAACAAACACAATATCTCCCCAGGGTGCAAAACTCCTGGGCAGGAAGAGCAGCTGTTGCCAAAATGACCATTTTGCCTACGATCCTATACCACTTTCGTATGCTGCCTATACCAATTTATGGCTCACATCTACAAAAACTACAAACCACCCTCAATACCTACATATGGGGGGGAAAAAAGCTTGATTTCATAACAACACCCTGTATAGGCCCAAATCCTATATAGGTCTGGATTTCCCCAATGTAAAGGGTTATTATCAATCAGTACTCCTGGATCAAGCCTCAAACTGGTGGTCTCCTACAAAACATAAGAAATGGGCTGAGATAGAACAAACCATTATAACGTGATTGCTCAAAAGTCTCCTGGGTGCGCTCCTCCTTGAACTCAAACCACCATCTTCTCCTTTCTATACGATTCAAGCAACTATATCACTTGGCTACTCTCCTGCTCTTGCTACCCTTAGAAAATCTCCTGTTGACTTACAATCTTTTCCTCTAACAATCCTGGAATTCTTCACTGAAGATATATCCTTCAATGAATGGCACAAATCAGGAGTTCACTCGATCAAGTAAATTCCAATCTACCCTCCTATGAAGATCTACAGAAGAGCTACAACCTTACTCATAGAGACTTTTACAAATACCTACATATTCGCCATCCTCTAATCAGTCACCTCAGTACGGCAAGAAGTCCTTTCCTTCTATGCTTCTCCTACACCCTGCAAAAAGGGCATTACTTTCTTCTACCGACAACTCCTAGCTCCCATTTACCAGGAGGAAACCCCATCAATGAAATCCTGGGACTTTTCGGCACCTTCAGTCTTGCTTAATGGAGCAATGCAACCAATAATCTTCTAAAAGTTTCCCACTGTAACTCACACTGGGAAGCCCACCTAAAACTTGTACACCACTGGTATCTCACCCCCCAATGGATCTCCAAATTCTCCAGAAATACATTGCCATCCTGTTGGAGGAATTGCGGTGAGACAGGCTCCCTCTTGCATGTCTGGTGGCATTTCCCCAAAATCACCCTCTTTTGGGAGCAGGTGTTCCAATTCATCTATACAAATACTGGCTACAGAAAAAAATCCTGATCCAGCTATGGCCCTCCTTCAACTACAGCATGAACGATGGCCCATGTTCCTTTTATAATTCATAGCTTGATTGTTGCAAAAAAAGTGATTGCCTCCAGTGGGATATGCCGAAAACCACCCGATGTTTCCTCATTTCTGCTACACCTCAACATTCAGACCCAATACAAACTCATGTTCTCTGCTAAAAATGGCAAAAGCCAATCCTTCTGTGCACAGTGGCTCAACCACACAGCTTGTACTGATAACTCCACTGGTACTCCACCTATTGGGAAGTCCCCCACGATGTCTAAATCGCTTCCATTATTGTAGATTTATCCTATGTTTCTTAACTTATGAGATGTACCCAGCCTTGTTTAATTTGCTTTCATAGTTGACCTTGCTACTCATTATCTACCAACTTTGATACTGTAACGTTGCTAAAGCGTGTACATGTATAAAAGTGAAATCCATGTATATCATATTGTTAAATAAAAATATTAAGTGCAATTAAAAAAAGTGGTATTGGTGCAACCCTATAGATAACCCATCCACACAAGTGAGGTGGATGGAGGGGTCTCCCCTCCTGAAACATGGTGTTCTGACAGCAGAACTCACAGATGTCAGAATATACTTATTTGTTGCATCAAGAAAGGTTTTCAACTTGTTTGTTCAACAGAAGTTGATAATACAATTGACATTTGTTGAACAGGGATAGCCATGCACTATTCAAAATCAATGTTAACGTCATTGCCTAAATATGGCCACGTGGTCATATTTGGAAAATTATTTAAGCCACTATCCTTACTCCTTTGTTTACATGGCTGGGGATTCTTGGACAGCAAATGAATGGGACATCATTTGCTGCTGAAAACATGGTGGATGCCAGCACCTGCTTCTTCCTTAAAAATCACTGACAGAGACAATGTCATATACAATATAATAGTGTTCCCTGCACAAGCATTACCTTTATTATAATAATAATAATAATATTGTTTTGTAATTTTACAGTGTCTACATGCTGTTATCCATGTCTCACCCTATTAAATTCATAGGGGGTGGGGGTACACTGGAAAGATTGTGGAAGTAAAATAAGTTTCATTGTTGGTGTCAGCAGCAGCAATATTAACCCACAGAAAGTGTCAGAGCCAGCAATAACCCCCATTATGTTTAAGGTCCACCACAAATAATCCAAAGCATATGTCAGGGCAAGCAATAACCTCCAACTATAACCCTATAGCTATAATGCAATATGCACCAACAATAGCCTTCAGTGATAAACAATAACAATAGCCTCAGGCAATAACCACCAGAAATAATCACTAGCTTTAACCCCCAGCAATTATCAGTGCAAGCAGTATAGTAATTTACCTGAAGCAAATAAGCCAGGGAGATCTCTGTAATTGCAAGTCTGTATTTCTTATAGTCTGCTCAATTCGTTTTTCTGCTGTTGTGCAAACATAACAGCAGGATCTGGATTCTCTAAGACCTCTAGGGTTTAAGCTCTGCTTGCTGCACAGCTCAGAGGTCAAAGGCTTTCTGCACTTCCCTCATAGCAGTAGAAAAGGAAGAGATGGTGCGAGAACCAACTAAGTGGTGTCTAGTAGTATGCTATTGTGCATAAGGGACAGAATGCATACAACAACATTTATTAAAGTAACGAGTGGCAGATAAAGGAGTAGAAGAGAGGGAGGATTAAACTGTTTGGAAAAGGTAGATGATTTTTTTTTTACTTTAATGCATTTTATGCATTAATGTAATGCAATATCATGGCCTAGGCCGACAAGGGGCAGCAAAAATGCCACCCCCCAGCATAAAAGCATAAAAAAAACAGCCTCCTCCCTGCTCCCACATGAAAATAGTCCCCGCCGACTTGCGCTACACTTTTGGGGTGGACAGCAAGGTAAGAAAATTGCTTGATTCCCCCATCAACAATGACTGTAGAGCTATCATGTTCACCAGGCTGGGGGCATCCCTGCTGGGAGAACACAGTTATTAGTGCTAGCTGCTATAGCAGGAAGGGGTGTGGTGCATTGAGTAGAGGAGGAACTAGGAGCGCAAACAGAGACTCAAAAAGAGGAGGATCAGGGCTGCTCTGTGCAAAACCATTTCAAGTTAAGTATTACATTGTCATTTTAAAAACCCCAAAAAATTGGTTTACAATCACTTTAAGATAGGGATAGAACTGTCCCGTTATACACCCACTTCATGGAAATGAATGAGAGTGATTATTACAGAGAACTTATGATAAATAATTTCTAATATTGAAGATTTTTAAGATATTTAGAAGACTAATGTTTTAGATACAAATAGTTTAGTGGCGTATATAATGGGGAGTGCACGAGATTGTGGTTCTTTTGAGACAATGTTGTATGTAGCTAACATTTTTGGTTAATCAGTAAAGTGAGTATTTTTTTTTTTTAATGTTGGCAAATATTTTGAAACACAATAAAAGCCTCAAAAGAGTCTTACAACAGTAGACAGCCTGATGGGATCAAAACCACAGATGAGCAATAAACCCACTTTTACATTTGTTTTTTTCTGCAAAAAAGCTCCATGTAGATGCATATTTATTGCTTGCGAAGGTTGTACCCTGACTGTTTGCGAGGACACGTGCTGTGAAAGTCTTCTTTGTTCAGCAAAGTGTTCAGTAATTTAGAGGCAATCATTTTAGTTTACATATAAATAACCTAGTGCCAAATCATTAAAATACAATTTGAAATAGGGTGCTTAGAAGTAAAATCAGAGATTGAAAATCTAGGTAAATAAAAGTTATGTATGTGGATAAAGAAAGCACACTGAGAAATAACATTTTTTTTTTGTTCTGCTGTGTCCTAAAGCTGGTCATAGATTCTTTAAATGTGTTTATTGATCAGCCAGCAGCTGATCAAAAAAAAAAAAATTATGGATTTCCTCATCTACACAGTCCAGGTGGATGGAAGAATCCCACCTTCTGTGTTATTGTATTCTGACAGCAGTCTTCTCCACTGTCAGAATACACCAATCACCACTGCAGGCAACTTTGATCAAAGGAACTTTTTCCAACATTTCCGCTCGAAAGAAGGCAATCATAGGCCATTGATGGATCAACATTTATGCAGTCCCTTCTGAATTTGCCAATTTTTGATCAATCTATGGCCGTTGCTCTGTTAACCCAGAGAGACCAACATTTAGCACTCTATCCTACACAATTATTGATCCCAGGGGATTCTCCCATATAATGAACACATACTATCCGTCACGAGCTAATAGGAGGGTGCAATACATTTCCTGCCCCGATTTCAAAGGGGATACCATCCTCTCTCTTTAAGTATGATTATTTGTCTCTCCTCCAGGGGGAGGTTTGGTGCGGTTAGAAGTTTCAAAGTTTCTGATCCCTGCAGGTGTAATAACGTAATAGAGATTCAAAGAACCTGAAGAAGTGAGATATTTGGGACCCATGAAATAGGTTGTGCTGTGTTAATATCGTTGGAATGCATCCTGAAAGTACCATTCAGAACTTAAAGATTACTTGGTTTGAACAATAATAAAGGAGACTTTTATGTAATATATGTTTTAACCTCCCTGGCGGTATGATTATTTCAGAAAAAGGTGCTGAAAGCGGTACCATTATTTGCAAGGAAATTTGGCGTTTTATACTGTAGGCCTGTAATTCTTAGGAATAACTCACTTAAATCTGTCCAAACAAGAGTCTAGTAGGCATCCCGGGTATGAATTTTTTTTAAAAACAAAATTATAAATTATAATATAATAAATAATTATAAATAATAACAAATAATAACATAATCATAATAACAATTATTCAATAATGTAATCAACTCAAAATCACTGAAATTTGCTCAGTTGCAGAATTGTCGCTGTCATTATTTTTTATGACGAATTTCCCCACAAATCGCTATCGCACAATTCTGCAAGTGATTATAAATTATTATCGCTGTTTTCTAGCTGCTCTAAAACCATTTTTGACATAAAGGGACACTTTTGGTTGCTATGGACAATCTACAGTTTGCAGGCAGAAAGAACAGTTTTTATTATATAAAAGTACATGTAGGACACTGAGCAGACCACTAGGGACAAGGGGGGGGGGGTGTATTTTTTACATACAGTACTGTAATCTATAAGATTACAGTATACTGTATGTAAGGTGTTTGTTTACCTTTTTGAATTTTGCTCCGTTCTCCGCTCCCGTGCGTCGTAACATTGCAGGGAACGGAGATCGGCGGCACACAGAGGCACTGTGTGAATCGAGCGAGGACCCGCTCGCTCACACAGCGCGGTGGCATCGCTGGATCCAGGGACAAGGTAAGTAAACACTGCCTGTGGATCCAGCGAGGCGAGCCGGAGTCAGACTCGGGGTTACCGATCGTAGCTGAAAAATGTAACCCCGAGTCAGACTCGGGAATACCGCCACGGGGGTTAATGTATAGAGTAAGCCATGCTGGACTAAGGCATGTTACATTTTTAATGTTTTATATGAACTGAATAGATCAATTACATTTTAACAGTGGTGTATATGTAATGTTTTTTTCAGGCACCCTTAATATCCCATACATAGTGGAGTTCTTTTGGTATTTTGTAATTTTAGGGATGGTGGTGTTTATTTGGATAATTTTGACAATATATTATGTATATATCTTTGTGGCCAGATTTAGTCTTGCAAGTCTTTTAATATGAGTAATTCAGCTAGGAGTTGTGTTACTGACCAGATCACCAGGTAAAAAAAAAAGGGGCAAACCCTTGAAAATGAATGCAGCCACCATATAGTTACGTAGTTAAATAGTTAGTCAGGTTGAAAAAAGACACCAGTCCATCAAGTTCAACCAAAAAAATAATACAATCTTATATACACAAACCTACACCCATAGTTGATCCAGAGGAAGGCAAAAAAAACAGCAAACCATGCTCCAATTTGCTACAGAAGAGGGAAATAAATGTCTTCCTGATCCCCTAATGCCGCATACACACGATAATTTTTCAGCTTGTAAAAAACGTAATTTTTCAGCCTCTTGAAAAAACAAAGTTTTTCCAACTTCATCATTAAAACAACGTTGCCCACACACGATCGTTAAAAAAAATGCTCTAGCAAAGCGTGGTGACGTACAACACGTACGACGGAACTATAAACTAAATCATGTTATGGTCACTGCTACCCAGATACTTTTTTATATGAATATTGGTAATAAGCTCTGCATGGTTTGAGATTACCAGGTCCAGCAGAGTGTCATTCCTAGTTGGGTATTTCCGGGTAGTTAAAATTCCCCATGATTATCATTGTCCCAGACCTTGCAGCCCTTTCCATCTGTGCAAGGAGCTGAGTCTTCACCTCCTCACTAGCACTGGGAGGTGTATAACAAACTCCAATGACATCCTTTGATGTACACACACCCATGTACAGTTCCACCCATAATCCTTCAGATTCATTACACTCTCCATCAACTAGGTACTCTTTCACACTCGCTTTGAGATCACTTCTCACATAGAGACAGACACCACCACCCCTCCACTTTACCCTGCTTTTCCTGAAAGAGAGCATAGCCAGAAATATTAATATCCCAGTCATGAGAAGAATGAAGCCAAGATTCAGCAATACTATTTAGATCATCGTTCTTCTAGTGCACCAGAGCTTCCAACTCACCTATTTTGCTTGCCAGACTTCTGGCATTGGTAAACAAACACTTTAATTCATTGGCACATTTTTAAAACGTATGTTACATATTTTTTATTTTAGTACAAATAGTACCATTTCCAATGATTGATTGTAACATAGAAACCTTCATATCATCTGCCATAGCCCTCCCCATCTATCCCCATTCCACCCACCAGTAGGGACTGACCCCTGTCTGACCTGTCTGACCCATTATAATCTAATTTATCTTCCCCACACTCCTGGTTTAAATACTCCTCCAACCTTCCCATAAACCTCTCCCCCAGCACAGAAGACCCCCTACCATTTAGGTGCAAACCATCTTTAGCATATAGGTTGCACCCCGATGACAAGTCATCCCAGTGCTTTAAAAACCCAAATCCCTCCTCCTTACACAGGTAATGCATACATATACATATCTACCGTATTTTCCAGCGTATAAGATGAGCTTTTACACAAAAAAAAAAGGCCACAAAGCGGGGGTTGTCTTATACACCCTGTATAAAGCAGGACCCGCTGGATGTTCAGCCCTCCAGATGCTTGATGAGTGTGTGGTAATACTGTATACATACAGTATACACCGCTGAGCCAATCCCGTGAGCAACATATTCTATTAATGAATACAGAGCTTGCTTGGATTGGCGTAACAACCTCTGCCAATCCAAGCAGGCTACATACAGTAGCCTGCTTGGATTGGCTGTGAGAGTCAGAGAGGTGTGGGCTGATAATGTTACAGCCTCTGTCAATCCAAGCAGGCTTTGAATTCATTTTTTTTTAATCCAACAAGATTTTATTCAGTTTACAGAGGTACAAGGTATACAAGGTCCCCTTAACATTGCGGGGAATGATAAAGATAAAGAGCAGCAACGAGACAACCACTACTCAGAATACATCTATGAACAGGAGGTAAACCCCCCCCCCCCCAGCAAGTCAAACATTTCCCTCCCGACACATAGCTCAATGCCCACCTCACCCAATATTAATGCCCAGAAGCCTGTCCATCACCAGGTCCACAGGGGCCAGACCCGGCACATCCAGCCACTTTGCCCACAACTTCTCAAATTTTTGGGCATTACCCCTGTGTTGATATATCACCTTCTCCATCCTCAGCACTGTCCCAATGTTATTGATCCATTGAGCTAGAGTCGGAGGAGCCTCTGCCCTCCAATGAACCATAATAAGCTTCTGATTTAGATCTGCCATGATTCACTGCTATAATCTGTGGAAATAAGCAAAGACAAACGAACACACACACACACACACACACACAGAGATGCAGGGGGTAAAAATGTGAGCAGATGCTGATGGCAATCTTCTCATCCTTAGCTTTATTCTCCTTATGTCGTCACAGAATACACACCCATCAATCCCTCCCAATAACCCTTTACTCCACCCAGTTACCCTCCCATTCTGTTAATCCACATGGCAAAGTCTTTGTTTCATCATAAGTGATAGGGGTCTCTCGATCAGAACTGCAAGGATGTAGTGAGGTGGGCTGGAAAGGGGCATGTCCAGGACAGGAGGAAGAATATTCGTTGGGAAATAGTTCCAGCAAATCGCCCATTTAGAAATCCATACACAGGAAACCAGCACGTTGCCTTTTAAGGGAAAAACAGTCCAGGCTACAAATTCCTTTTCCATCTCCAAAAGGCAGGATGTAGCAAAGTCACAATTTCCTCTTGAAATGATCAGGAATGCAGGGAAGAGTGAATTACAATGGGGGATGGGGAAGCTTCATTTGAAAAGTCCACACGAGCCTCTGCTTCTTAATTTGGAAAACAGTTCTGCTTTTCACAAAACATCAAATCCCTTTAAAACAATCTCTGATAGAACTTATCAAGGAAAATAAGCAATATACTAAAGAAATATTAACCGAAATACACTTTAATATTTCTAATCATAACATAAAATTTTCATTTTAGTTTCACGTCTATCACAGCCCCCCCTTGAAATGAATATTTTATCAGTTTATTCTCTTTGTTATTTCTTAACAGACAAGGACGGTAATGGAGGACACGGTCCATATAACAAAACATTATCATAACCAATATAAACAGAATTGCTATACCTATTTGAGTACAAATGTGTTATCACCCAAAATATTGTCCGCAGGTGACATTCTAAATGCCCCCCTTGTTCACCTAATATCCTGTATAAGGCCATAATTTTATACAAAGTCATTTGTGAAGTGGCCTCTAGGTGTTCAGTAATATACTGGAATGCATTCTTGTTTATAGTTAACAAACCTCTATTGACCATAGCAACCAGAATTTATCCAATCTACATTTACATTACTAAGTTAAATTTCATAAAAGCCTCCGTTCCCACCAAATTACTATATTTCCCTTCATTAGCATTTTAATTTTATATTGGGCTCTGTCCTAAATATTTTATTTCCTAAAGAAACTTTATTACATTACACTAGTTTTCAGGACTGATCATGCAGCATGAATATTCTTGTCGCATGTCTGTTTAAACAAACATAGCAGCCTTTGGTTCAGTCTTAAAGATGCACTGTATCTCATAGGGATCCTTCTACAAAACACAACTTCCCTTTCTGACTGAACACCTTCGTCACTCCAAAACCTGGAAGATGACCCTTTAATCCATAAATATGGCTGTATCATACCGCATAATCTATCCATGTATTTTATTTTTAAACTATTTTAACTGACTTTTCTTAAGCTATGCAGATTAACACCATTATCATTCTCTTTAAAATGACACCCTCAAAGTAAGGTATTCTTCAAACCAAATGGTGCAAAAACCCACAGTTTAGTAACATATGAGAGAAAGAAAGAATGAGAGAGAAAGAAAGAAAGAAAGAAAGAAAGAGCAAAAGAAAGAGAGAGAGAGAGAAAGAAAGGAAAAGAAAGAGAGAAAAAGAATATTTTATTAATAAGGGCTTTCTTTCAGATCTTCTAATGATTGTGTACAAATTACCTTTTATTATAAAAGAAAGATTTACCCTATAATATGCTTTATAGTCTACTTAACATAAACTCTGATATTTATTTATTTTTCCCTTCAAACTAGGCAAAGTTGAGGATGTTTACACTGGGAGTCGGATTTCAAGCTAGCACTCACTCCTGTAAACCACCACAGCCTGTAACCTGATCTGCTGTTAATGACCTCTAAGGGAAAACATCTGTCCCCCCCCATGCTTGGAGCAGATTGTACAAGTTTTAGACCATATACAATCCAATCGAATTGCATCGTTTTTCTCATTTTTAACTCTTTTTCAAAAATTTTAAAACATATTTGGTTTGTACATCTGCCAAAAATCATGTACACCACATTATAACATGACATTCCTTAACTTCCAATAGCGACAAAAGATCGCTTAGAGGACAAATCTCATGAAATCCACTGACCAGTCCCTGCGCATGAACCGACCATTGTTTTCTACTGATAAAGTCACTCATAATTACTCACAATCTATATTTTATCAGAAATGTCATTTTATAATAACTTTTAACACTTGTTTATTTTTTAATTTTATTTTTACAATTTTTATAATAATATTTTTTATAAAGTTTTTTAGATTGAACATAACTTTCATATTTTAATATTTTTCTCTGGGGAACCTTATAATAAACCAAACCCAAGTTTAGAATCTGTTGTAAACATTGCTCAAACCTCAACTTATTAATTCTTACAACCAGATCTGTAGGATTTCAGTTAAACATAAAATAGCATGTTGTTTACCATTTACTGAATTGTATACAATTCTTCACACAATCTCAATCAACAATTTTCCCATTAAACCTTTGTTCTAATCCCATATTTATGCTTTGACATGTCATAATACATTTTCAGTTGTTGGGGTAAACATATTCATAAACATTTACAGGCAGAATTAAACTTATTAAAGAACTTCTTTACACTCTGACATTAATTAACTAATTACCCCATGTAACAAGGACCCCCCTTTGAGATATTCCAACCCACAAACCCCAGTGGTCACAATCCCATGTATTTGAAAAAAGATATATAATTTCATTCAGATTTGTGGGCACAGTCCATCATATCACTCATCTTCCAGAGAATATTTTCGAAGGAACCTCTTAATCATCACCCAGGGGATATTGGTAATTATCGGTACCTACATCAGGAATGCGAGAAAAAACTCGTACACGAATATTAGTTACCTATTTTCAAAAGCGGTCACATAATCATAGCTCATAACAATCTAATCTAGAGACTGTCTCAAACAAGATTTCAGAAAGGGATAATGTATTGAATGCTCCCCCCTTGGGGCCACTTACCCACTTAACCCTGAGGATGGCATGGCACAGCATGTGGAATAAAACCATTTAAATGTACTATGTAAAATGTTCTACTGTTCCAATGTGATACCCAGAATCTCCTCATCCCTCATTTGTGACTTGTGAACACAGCTTCTGTAGTCATGAACGCCAGGATTTACACACTCTCTCTACCGCTTTTGGGCACCCCATGAGGTCAAGGCATTGAGGTTGGGGCACACAGGACAGCATATGAGCGGATTCTACCTTCAGGTAGGTCTGCCACTCCCATCTACATCATTCTCCTCCCTTACGTGTCTGTCCAGCGAAGTGGCATTGTAGTTACCCCCCCCTGGACAGACTAAGGAGGGCATGAAGAAGAAGGCCCGTGGGCCGGAGGGCACAGAATCCAGTATGGGCAGCGGGCAGCGGGCAGGAGGCGACACCATATGCGTTCAGAACGAGGCAAAGCCTTCAGCAGGGAAGAGCTTCCGGGCAGGCCCATGCTTCCTCCAGCGGGGCATACAGTTGGGCAGAACGTAAGGGGAAGGAAGGGGCACGGCCTCAAGCAGTCGGGCGGGGCCCATGCTTCCAGCAGGCATCGTGGGCAGAACATGAGGGAAACGAAAAGACAATAACAGGCCCTGGGTATCACATTATAAATTTCAAAACTGGCAAAAAGCCCTCTATGTATCAAGTCAAAATACAGTGCATGGCATCGTCAGTGTAAGTGTAAGTGGGCAAATCAGATGGGACAGGTCCCCACAGAACACGCATTCAATCTATCCGATTAAAAGGATAAAAAAAAAACGGGACGAAATAATTCACCTAAATTAATTCTCTGTAGAAGATTTTAACTGTAAAATAAAGACTTAACAATTGCTTATTATGTGCATCAAATGTCTGTTCCATATTTTTTAAACCTCAGGAGAAATATCCCATTATTTCTAGTTAAATCGAATTATCTGATAAATCAGCGTACAATGTAACAGGCATATTCAGACCAATTTTAATTGTACAGAAACAGTTGCAATATCCCAAGTCAACCTTTTGTTAAAAAAAACTCTGTGTTACAAAAAAAAACTGTCTCCTAGGTTGTCGTCCCTGGGGGGGAAGAGGGGGGCTATCCTCCAACTTGCAAATGTGGCAGAGCTCAGGGCGGGCAGGATGCAGGGGTCTGGACCGCCCACATTCCTCACACACCCAGTTCTATCCCCCCACCAGGGAGGGGGCAGGAGTATATATTATATCAGGGAGGCATCCCAGAAATATAAAAAAAAACCAGCAAAAATAATAATAAGAAGAAGAATTCATTCACCACTTGCCAACAAGGAATTGGGAAAAGGGATCAATGAATTTCAATGGGAAGAAGAAAAAAAGGGTTGAAGAAAGGAGAAAGAAATAAGAAAGAAAGAGTTCGATTCCAGCACAGAGTTGAGAACCCAAACGAAAAGTGCATGCAAAGAAAGACACCATAAGTTATATGTTACAGACACAATGTACCATTAGACGCAATCAAATCACTTCTAGCACAGTCAGTACAATTGGCATGCTACATAGAGGGAGAGGAAGTTAGAGGGCTGTGTAGTAGGCAGCAAAGAAAGGGTTGGACGGGAGGATCTAAGAAGAAAATGGTGGAGAGGGGAGGAGCTATGAAAAAAAGAGCGGCAAGGATTTGGAGAAGAAAGGGAGGAGCTAAGAAAAAGATGGCAGAGGGGGGAGGAGCTATGGGAAAAAAAAAGCGGCAAGGATTTGGAGAAGAAAGGGAGGAGCTAAGAAAAAGATGGCAGAGGGGGGAGGAGCTATGAAAAAAAGCGGCAAGGATTTGGAGAAGAAAGGGAGGAGCTAAGAAGAAGATGGCGGAGGGGGGGGGAAATCAGGAATCAAGGAAAAAGTAAAGACAAAGCAAGGAGGAGAGAAAAAACTTCAAACTTCAGCCAGATATTAAAAACAGAAGTCAGCGACAAAAGCAGTCGATTTATATATATATATATAAAAAAAAAAACAGATATTCTATTCAGTCAAACACAGTTATCCAGCATAATAAAAACACATACATACTGAGAAAGACAAAAGGATCATCCCAGCAAAAAAAATTAACTAGGAAAGGCACAGAAATGAAAAAGTTTCCTGTTCAGACTGCAAAGAGTTAAGACTGCTAGGCAGAAAACCCTTAATTGGTATCCAGCTGTGATGAAAGGCATAGGGTTTCAGGTCACAAATCAGCACAGTTAGCAGAGCAAGAAGCCACAGACGAAAGAGTTAAGAATGCTAGTTTAGAAAGACCAAGAGTTAATTGCTTAGCCAACTGTGACAAAAGGCAGAAGTGCAAGAAAAGAAACAATTTAGATACGAGAATAGAAACAGCTTTACAGCTTAGCAGAGGACACATGCAACAACCTCCTCCAGCTTTCGACCCCCACCTTTCCTTACAGAGGAAAACTTAGTAAGCAAAAAACCCCGCGAAATTCAAAGCAAGGCAGATGGGAGATATCTGACTCCACACATATATCTCACTACATTCATACACAAATAATCCCCAGTATCCCAATGTACCCCAATTTATCTAAAAGGGGTTTTGAAATATTTATCACAAGCCTAAATATAACAAAAGCCCATATATACATCTTCGCAGCCAGCTTCCTTAGGGCTGAACCCAGGCTATTCCGAGCCAGCATGCACTCCCCGTGCACACCACCTTTATCACATCGGCTTAATCCGAGACGATGCACGACCAGTACCTCACTTAGTAGGCCGATTTCACACACAGCTCACAAGCTACGCACACCCTTCACACACCCCACAAACAGACAGCAAACAACCCACAAACTCGCACCCTTCTACTCAAGCTACTCGCACCCTTCTACTCACACCCTTACAGCGCACCCTTCTACTCACAGGCAGCAAGACACCAAAAAAAATTAATAGCAGTGAATCAGCACAAGCCGGGGTTCACTTCTGGACCAGAATTATTCCGTCTGTTTCAAAGGCTCGGAATTTGCAGACAAACTAGATGGGAATAGAGGCCGTCCAGCCTGTAACACGGTGTAAGGGAGCCAAAAAAAACTCGCACTTACCGTGTTTAGGGGTTCATGACGCCCCTTTCAATGGTAGACGGTCCCTCAATTCTCAGCCAGTTTCCTGTGCGTCCACAAAGTCTGTCCTTGAAGTCCAAAAGAAGCACGTTGGGCCCAATTGATTTAGATCTGCCATGATTCACTGCTATAATCTGTGGAAATAAGCAAAGACAAACGAACACACACACACACACACACACACAGAGATGCAGGGGGTAAAAATGTGAGCAGATGCTGATGGCAATCTTCTCATCCTTAGCTTTATTCTCCTTATGTCGTCACAGAATACACACCCATCAATCCCTCCCAATAACCCTTTACTCCACCCAGTTACCCTCCCATTCTGTTAATCCACATGGCAAAGTCTTTGTTTCATCATAAGGAGGAAGAATATTCGTTGGGAAATAGTTCCAGCAAATCGCCCATTTAGAAATCCATACACAGGAAACCAGCACGTTGCCTTTTAAGGGAAAAACAGTCCAGGCTACAAATTCCTTTTCCATCTCCAAAAGGCAGGATGTAGCAAAGTCACAATTTCCTCTTGAAATGATCAGGAATGCAGGGAAGAGTGAATTACAATGGGGGATGGGGAAGCTTCATTTGAAAAGTCCACACGAGCCTCTGCTTCTTAATTTGGAAAACAGTTCTGCTTTTCACAAAACATCAAATCCCTTTAAAACAATCTCTGATAGAACTTATCAAGGAAAATAAGCAATATACTAAAGAAATATTAACCGAAATACACTTTAATATTTCTAATCATAACATAAAATTTTCATTTTAGTTTCACGTCTATCACACTTCCTAGCTTGGAACAGGACCCTTTGCACTGCCTCCCTGTCCACCTCCTCCCATTCGTACTCCTCCAGAGCCCCCAAGAGACAAGCCCTCGGGTCCTGCGGAAGAGACACTCCAAATGCTGAATTGATGGTACTCACGACTCCCGCCCAATACGTGTGGAGTTTTGGGCATCTCCACAGCATATGTATCAGATCTCCATGGTCTCTCTTGCACCTGGTGCAGGTAGGGTCGAGCTGTGGATTCATTCTATGGAGTCTGTGAGGGGTATAATAGGTTCGTAACAAAATGTACAGTTGCGTGAGCCTCTGTGAGACATTCAGTGAGCACTTGCCTACTGCCTGAAAAATTTCTTCCCATTGTTCACCGTCCAATTCCCCTGCATCTGCTTCCCACCTTTCCCGTATCTTCAGGGGATGCTGCTTCATCACATACTGTAACAGGATGGCGTAACATTGGGAGATAAAGCCCTTAGATGTCCCAGCATCCCCCAGAAGGTCAAAAGCAGGGGTCGGCGACAGGCACCACTCAGAGGAGCGACCCTGTGCCGCCACTGCATGTCTCAACTGTATGAATGAGAAGTGCATGGACTGTGGCAGGCCAAACGCCTCCCGCAATTCCGGAAACGTGCGAAGTACCCCGTTACGGAATATGTGGGTAAGGTGTGTGATCCCATAATGTTTCCACCTGACACCGGACTGCAGTTTAGCCAGTTCAGTGTACGTGTCATTTTGCCATATAGGACTGTACTTCGTGTAACCCTCTGCGTTTTGGACATATTTAACCTTATTCCATACCTTCTGAATCAGACTAAATGTGGGGAGCTTCTTGTGTGGTCTAGCAAATGCCTGCGCCTCCAACGCCTCAGGGATCGGACCTCCGCCCACGGTGTGCTCCATAAGCCTCTGAGCCGAGGACCGCACCGTCGGCCGAAACATGCCAACCAGCTGCTGCATCTGAGCCGCTAAGTAGTATAGCCAGGGGTTTGGCAACGCCAATCCCCCGCTATCTTTAGGTCTCTGCAGGTGTTCCAACTTAATCCTAGGATTCTTATCCTTCCAGATGAGACCCCGAAAAATACTGTTTACTGTATGAAAAACTTTCAGGGGGATGACCATGGGGGTGTTGTGGAGAAAGTATAGTAGTTGCGGCATGAGTATCATCTTAATAAGATTCACCCTCCCAGCAACCGACAGAAGCAGGGCCTTCCATGTTTTAACTTTGTCCCTAAACCGCAGCAACAGGGGGGAAATATTTAGATGTATGAAATCTCGTGGCCGAGCCGTTATCTGCACCCCTAGGTATTTAAAGGATGAGGTAATGGATATGGGGCAGACAGCGTTAATTACTTGAGTGTCATCACCATCCAACAAAAGCAATGCTGACTTTGCCCAATTTATGAGCAGACCAGAGAATTTTCCAAACTCTGTGATCGCCATCATAGCCTCTCTAAGGGAGGAGTCCGTGTCTCCCAGCAGAAGAAGCGTGTCATCAGCATACAACATCACCTTTTCCTGCATGTCGCCATAGCAAAAACCGGTGATGCGGGGGTTAGCCCTGATACTCATGGCCAGCGGCTCAATAGCCAGGGCAAAGAGGAGGGGGGACAGGGGACAACCCTGCCGCGTCCCCCTCCTCAGTGCAAAGCCCGCCGACAACGAGCCAAATGTCCGTATCGCTGCCTGCGGCTGGCTGTACAGCAGCCGCACCCAGGAAATGTAGACAGGGCCAAACCTGAATTTCCGCAACACGGTCCAGAGATAATTCCAATCAATACTATCGAAGGCTTTTGTTGCGTCTAAGGATAATAGAGCTCTACTGCCCATGTTGTCCGCCCGCGCTTGTATATTAAGGAACAGCCTTCTCAAATTAACCGCCGTCGATTTGTTAGGCATGAACCCGGCTTGGTCTCCATGTACTATAGATGTCACCACCCCATTTAGCCGAATGGCGAGCACCTTGGCCAGGATCTTAACGTCGCTCTGTAATAAGGAAATGGGACGGTAGGCCCCCGGGTCCACGGGATCCTTGCCTGGCTTAAGTAACAGTACTATATTTGCTTTGGACATGGAGGGGGGCAAAGTCCCCCCCTCCCTGGCGCTGTTAAAAACCTGCAAAAGCTGCGGCAGCAACACCCCCGAGTACTGTTTATATACCTCCATGGGCAGCCCATCCTCCCCCGGGGCCTTACAGTTAGGGAAGGCACTGACTGCCTCTTGCAATTCCTCAACAGTAACCGGTTTCTCCAGCAAAGTACGCTGATTATCGGACAGTCCCGGGAAGGTCAATTGGGTCAAATATAGCTCCAGATCCTCCTGGGTATACGCCGCGCCGGAACTGTACAGGGCCTCATAGAAACCCGCCAGTTCCTGCATAATCTGGTCTGGCTGAGATACTACCCCTCCTGACCTAGCTCTAATAGCCCCTATCTCAGGTGAACGTTGATGGGAGTTCGCAATCCGTGCCAATATACGGCCGGTTTTCTCACCCTCCTCAAAGAACGCCTGTTTGGCAAAGAATCTCTTCTTTTCTGCTGACGAGGAGAGCAACTGCTGGTAGGCGGATTGAGCCGCCTGCCAGGACTCCCTGGCCAAATCAGAAGGATCTGCAATGTAAGCCCGCTCCATTTCCCTGACCCTGTTCTCCACTTCTATCAGTAATGCAGCAGAGGCCCTCTTCACCCCAGTCACTTCCCGTATGAGGAGGCCCCTAAGATATGCTTTGAAGGCATCCCACTGTAGCACATTTCGTTCCACCCCCTCCTCCGCAACAAAATACCTCCGTATACTCTCCTCTATTTCGGCATGGGATCTAATTAATTTCAACCAAAATGCATTCAGCTTCCATGGTGCCTTAACCAGGTTCCCCTGCGGTGCCACGCAGAGCTGCACCACCAGGGCCGAGTGATCCGACACACTACGGGGCCTGTGCGACAGGTCCGCTATCAGTGGAAGCATGCTTGCGTTTCCCACCCCCAGGTCTATCCTGGACAGGCAGCCATGCGTCTTCGAAAAGCACGTGAACTGCCTGCCCCCAGGATTACGGTGCCTCCAGATATCTACCCAGCCCACCTCTTGCAACAACCGCGCCAGGGGAGTACTCCTAGCGAGGGCAGAGGGTCTAGGGCCCGGGTGTCTATCCGCCACCTGGTCCATACAACAATTAAAGTCGCCGATCACGAGCAACGACACTTCCGGCCTGCCCTCCAAAAAAGAGAGGAGGAGCCTGAGCACCGCTGCCGTGAATGGCGGGGGGATATATACACACGCCAATACACAAATCAATGTACCAATTTTGCAATGGATGAATACATAGCGTCCCTCCGAGTCTACAGCACTGTCAATTTCCTGGAAATCCAGGGCATTGTGCACTAGTACACTCACCCCCCTAGAGAAGGAGGTGTGTGTAGAATGATATGCCTTGCCCACCCACACATATTTCAGAAAGCACACAGTTTCCGCTGTCAGGTGTGTTTCCTGAAAACAGATCACTCCTGGCAGAAATTTTTTTAAACACATAAATAGCATCGTGCGTTTCAGTGGAGAATGCATACCCCTCACGTTCCATGACACAATAGATACCTTAGCCATGGGTGTCTTCCTTTAACATCAAAAAGCAATATATTTGTGGGCACAAATATACAGTCTGACCCCACCGTCGGGAAAAAGGGCCTCCCCCCATCTCTGTCCGCTCCTGCACGATATCTTGAGTAAGGGCCAACAGCCCAGGTCTGTTGAGTTGTACCTCTGTCTTCATATGGTAGCTAGAAAAACAAAAGTTAGCATAACTTGCGGACCAAACGGGTCCCGAATCATCAAAGTCCGCCAACCGGGCAGTTCCAGCGCTTAGTGCGACTAAACGTCGGCTTACTCCAGTCACAATAATCATCTTTCTAAGAACAGCTTTCCTCACGATGTGCTGCCAATCATAATGTCCCCCGGCCAAAGGGTAAGTGAAAAAGGTATTCAAACAGGCAAAAAGTAGGGGATCCCCCCTAACAAGACAGCAGTGAAGCATAGAAACATTTCAATCTTGCATATTCAGTGTCTGGAGGCAGAACCAAAGAAATAAAAAGTAAAAATAACTTGCTCAAGCCTCACTCCCCCTCCTCCTGCACTTGGCGTTGTAGAGATTGTTCGTTTCTATCCAGCCATGACATGGCCTCCTTTGCCGACTCAAAGAATTGGGCTTGACCCCGCACCACCACCCGAAGCTTCGCAGGGTAGAGCATAGCATATGGGAGTTGTATACGTCGCAGCCGCCTCTTTACATCAAGGAATTTGGCCCTGCGCCTTTGTACTTCCTGCGAAAAATCTGGGTAAAATGACACCCGGACGCCATTATGTTGGATGTTAGCTCGCTCCCGAGCCTGACGCAGCACCGCTTCCCTGTCCCGGTAGTGGAGTAGTTTTGCCAGGATGGATCTAGGGGGGCCCCCCTGCTGTGGTGGGCGTGAAGGTACTCGGTGGGCCCTTTCCACCGCAAAGAATGGTGACAACGTATTCTTGCCAAAAAGTTCAATCAGCCAGTTCTCTACAAACATGGTGGGGTCTTTACCTTCCACCCTCTCCGGCAGCCCTACTATACGGACATTATTGCGTCTGAGACGGTTCTCCATGTCTTCCACGCGGTCATAAGCGTCTCTAGCCATCTGCAGGGCAGCTCTAGTGTCTTGGGCCATGGGCTGCAGCTGATCCTCCACCTCACTGACTCTGCTTTCCACTGCAGTAGTGCGTTCACGAATCTTTTGCATATCCTGCCTTAGTAGTCCAAACTGCTCCTTCAAAGTGTCCACAGATGCAGTACATTTATTAACTGCTTTAAGTATGTCTGCCAGCGTGGGTTGCACAGTGTTCTCTGCTTGTGCGTCTGGGGCCTGCTCGTCCTCCGGTCCCTGGCCTGCTCCTTCTCTGTCCTCCTCCTCCCCCCAGTAAAGTGGGACACCTTCGCCCTGTGCTGCAGGCCTAGCCTGGTGCGCGGCACCTGATCGGGACGGTTGTTCTGGCCCCCCCGTTCCAGACATCTTTTGGGCATAGTAGAGCATGTCCCTGGGGGGGTCTTTTCCCTGGGTCTTGGCAGGCTTACCCTGTTTGTGGCCTGTTTTGTCCGCTCCACGAGGCGTCCCTCTGGCAGTTGGCGCGGCGGCGCCATCTTGGGCCTCCATCCCCGCGATCTCCGCCTGTCCTTTGCGGGTCTTTCCCCTGGTGCACAACGCCGGTGGTGGTACCGCTGTGGTCCCGGGAGTGCTGGCTTCCAGCATATGGCGGTCTCGAACCGGAATAACGGCCGGGGGAGGATCAATACCAGATCAGCACTGGGAGCTGTGAGAGATGCGTCCTCTCACATGCCTGTCCTGGCCACGCCCCCAGGCTTTGAATTCATTAATAGAATGCATAGCTCAGCGCGGTATACTGTTACTGAACGAATGTACGGTATTACCGCACATCCAGCAGGCTGACAGACTAGTCGGAAGGAGTCACCTTATACAGTGAGTATAGCACATAACCAACATTTTAAATTGAAAATTAGGGGGTCGTCTTATATGCCCAGCTGCCTTATATGCCGGAAAATATGGTAATGTTTGATGAGCTACAATATATCTCACTTTTTGTTATGGGTTGGTTGGCGTTCTGATTTTAGCAAAATGTGCTGTATAACATGAAGGCTAGGTTCACACCTGTGTGGCCACACAGGTCGCGGTTTGCATAGGCATTAGAGCCGTGACATGCAGGAAAAAGTCCCTGCACTATATTTTAAATCACAGTCAGCACAGGAATCTCAGTTCCCAGTATGGTTGTGATTCCCAGTGTGGACTTCTGCATTTCTCTGTGTGGGGCTTCCGGTATTTGTGCAGGTCCCGCAGCGGCACGATCTGCAAAGATGTGAACCTAGCTGAATAGTTTACTGATTCTATGTGTGATTTGTCTTCACTCTTAATGGTGAAAATATTCTACAGCAATGTATTAAATATTTTTTTTATCACTAAAGAAACAAAGGAGAAAATCACAATACCCCACCAAAAAAGACACATTTTATTGCAGGCTGGTATTTTCTTTCATACTGTTCATACTATTTGCATGTTTCATTTTCCATGCTGAAATCTGTTCATACTGGAATTATTCCTATTTTTTGTTTTCACAAATCAAAAAGAGAATGACACTGTTTTTTATACTCACTCTAATTTCAGGCTCTGTATCACTGAGCTGAAAAGAACATCTGTGAATAATAAACATTGTGCTTTGGTTTTTAAGCAATACAAGATGAATACACGGTTTTAAGAAAAGGTTTGTGAACCCCTTTCAAGTTACTTGAATTTCTGCGTAACTGACTCGTAAAATCTTGTCTGATTCTCAACAATAACAGATGAACACAATTTGCTTAAAGTAATTACACACAAACAATTGCACTCTTTTATGTCTTTCTATAACAAATGAACATTTCAAACCTGACTGGAAGAAGTGATACATTGGTTTTGGTTCCAGGAGATTAGTACTGGTAGGTTTGAGTATGCAGGGATGTGCTTCTCTAAATTAACCCTAACACTAACCATCCATGAAATCTTAAACCATACAGCAACCCTTAAAGCAGTAGTAAACTCCAATAAAAAAATGAGCCCCTGGGCAGTTTAAGTCTTATTATGCCAGACCTACTTTAAAGGAGGAGTCCAGCCTGGGCTAGTCTGGCTGGGCTTCTCCTAAGGGTCACAAGAGGGCAATTTGTTTTGCACTCCTGTGACCCATTTTCAGCAGAGAGCGTTCTGAAATCTGCTCTCTGCTGGTGTCACACAGATCAGTCCAGGCAACACATCATCCTGACTCTGGGAGTCTGGACCCGCCAGGTGCCTGGACTGATGGCTGTCTCAGCCTTTCAGTGAGCCGTTCCCCGCCCCTCCACAGCTCAGCACTCCAGTGAGTGTGGAGGAGCAGAGCAGGAGAGCTGCTGATTGACAGAGAACTGAGCCATCTGCGTTGTTCGAAGGCTTTGTCCTCAGTGCAGAAACACCAGGGGACAGATGCAGCATTGGACTGATGCTGCATCCACCTAGGTAAGTATGTTTGGGTAAAAAAGGCAAACTGATACTTCTCTTTTATAACAAGTCCTCCATCAGTTCGCTGTCACTAATATCACTAAACATCTATGTGCAGTCTTCCTTCTAGGTTTGCAAGCACCAGCAATTTTTATGGCCACAGGAGTCACGGTCACAGCACAATACTCTCAATGGATGGCATTGAGAGCAGAGAGCACAGTATGCATGTGTCGTGACGCTGTGATGTCACCAGCCTCTACAAACAGGAATATCTCCTACATGCTTTAGGAGATATTCACTGTCTCTACAGCTAATTCTTAATAAGGGTCAACCTGTTGGTACAAGTGATGAAGCAAACTTTACTGCTTTAAATGGGCCTGATTAACTGGCCAAATTTGCTTAGTAGGTGGCCCTCTCATCTGCTGCAGGCTCTATTCAGGTAATATGATGGCTGACGGCAAGTTCAGCTCTCAAAGTACAATGGCTGCAACAGGAGATTTGCCTATCCAAAATGTGTAAAGAGGATAGAGGAATCTGTTTTATTTTTTTATTCAGGCTGAGCAGAAAATATCTAAATGTACACAGAGAGTTCTCAAAGGGGTGGGGGGCTAGGACCCTTCCGGGGATGCGTGGCAGGCACCCCCTGGAACATCCCAGGTACCACTAATTATTTGAGTCAGACCCTGCAGCGGGCGGGACTTGGACTTGGACCCCAGGCCATTTGGGCAGATAGTCTCATATACAAGTTATCTACATTACTTGTTGTGGGCTGTTAGCCAAGAACATTTCTTTAGTATTGTTCATTGTTTATTTACCGTAAAGAACTTGAACATTGTTTCATTGAATGGTACTACCCTCATTCTTTGTTCCAGAGTCCGTAAAGCTTGTGGATAAGTTATGACACTGTAATGTATTATATTGTTTTTCTGTCATGCTTGTTGAAAACCAAATAAACATTATGAAAGAAAAAAATATCTAAATGTGTATAGTCAATGTTATACTAACCATAAACACCAAATTAAAGACAGAAATAAACAAAACTAAATGGAGGGTAATTCCGCTATACAGTATGCTCATACATTGAAACCAAGGCTCACTGACTCACCATAAAAATCATCACTGGTGCTGGACCTTGTACGTTGCCACCCAGTACTGGTCCTTGCCCTTTATGCTTTTTATACGAGGTCCCTCTTAAAACACCGGAGCATGAAGGCCCCCATTTGCACTAAACTGGAAGCGCTGTACTGGCCTGGCTCCTCATCCAGGATAATGTCGTACTTGTTCTCCTCCCCCCATCCACGGACAACACCAGGGATCCGAGAAAGGTTTAAAGCATGCTCTTCTTGCTCCTCTTCCGCCGCCCCTGGCACCATCCTCTTCTGACTCCTCTTCATACTCCCATTGTTGACTTGTCTTAGGTGGAGTAACCCCCCTGGGAATTCATCCAGCATTGCAACTTCCTCATCTTCCTGCTCCTTGACGGCTTGATCAATGACATGACGCAATGCGTGCTCCAGAAAGAAGGCGTAAGGTACGATGTCACTGATGGCGCCCTGGCTGTGACTGACCAGTTTGGTGATCTCATCAAATGGCCGCAGAAGTCTGCATGAGTGGCGCATGAGCAGCCACTGGCGCGGTGAAAAAAAACCAAGCTCCCCAAAAACTGTCCTGCCGCAGAGTTCGTACAGGTAGTCGTTAACTGCACGTTTCTGCTGGAGCAGCCTATCAAGCCTATACAATGTTGAGTTCCATCGCGTCGGGCAGTCACAAATAAGACGTCTGACGGGCAGGTTGTGTCACCGCTGAATGTCAGCAAGGCGAGCCATGGCTTTGTAAGATCTTCTGAAATGGGGCGAGATTTTCCTGGCCTGCCGAAAGACGTCCTGGAGCCCAGGGTATTTGGCAACGAATCGCTGCACGACCAAGTTCAGGACGTGTGCCATGCATGGCAAGTGTGTAATTTTGCCCTGTTTCAGTGCGCTCAGCATATTGGCACTGTTGTCGCACACCACTTTACCAACTGTCAATTTGAGTGGTGTTAGCCACTGATCTGCCTGTGAACGCAAAGCTGAAAGGAGTGCAGAACCAGTGTGGCTCTTGTCTTCCAGGAACAACAGACGCAGCACAGCATGGCAACGTCTCACCTGGCATGTCAAATAGGTTCTGGAGATCTTGGGCGGCGCAGCGGAAGAGACAGTAGCATCAGAAAATGAGGAGTCAGCCAAGGAGGAGAGGGAGGATGGAGTAGGAGGAGGAGGAGAAGAAGAGGTAGGCCTGCATGTAATCCGTGGGGGTAAAACCAAATCTACATGGGTGCCACGGGTTACATGCTTGACGGCTGTCATAAGGTTCAACCAGTGGGAAGTGAAAGTTATATACCTTCCTTGCCTGTGTTTGCTAGACCATGTGTCTGTGGTCAGATGTATCTTGGCACCAACACTGTGTGCCAGAGATACATTTACTTGCCGCTGAACATGGTCATATATCTCTGGGATGCCCTTCTGTGAAAAAAAAAAATCCTTCCTGGGACCTTCAATTGTGGTGTTCCAATGGCCACAAATTTTTGAAAGGCCTCCGAGTCCACCAGTTTATATTGCAGTAGTTGGCGGGCTATCAGTTCCGACAAGCCAGCGGTCAACCGTTGGGCAAGAGGGTTATCCGGCGTCATCGTTTTTTACGATCGAACATTTGGGCCATGGAAGCCTGCCTTTTTGCAAAAAAACGTGAGGAAGGCATGATGGAGGGTGGAGTGGAGGACAATTGTGAGCATAGAGGGGGAGGAGAAGGAGAAGAGGCTGGACGGTGAGAGCCTGGAGTGTGGCTTTGTGGGTTCTGATGGCGTTGCTCCCACTGGGCTCAGTGATGGGAGGCCAGGTGCCTTCTTAAGGCGGTCGTCCCTAGGTGAGTGTTGGGCTTACCGCGACTTATGCATTGACTGCAAAGGCTGCAGATGGCAACACTATTGTCTGCAGCGGACACGTTAAAAAAAGCCCACACTGCAGAGCCATGGGCCATGTCCTGGGAGCGCCAGATGTGACCATACATGGTTGATGGCTCACTCCTGATACATTAAGAGTCTGTTTTTTCTCCTGTGCAATGTAAGTTCGGCCTGCTTCTCCTCCCTATCTGCTGGTCCATCTCTCCCTCTGAACTCCCCTCCTCTTCCTCTCTTGTGGGCACCCACGTGACGTCTGTAGACACGTCATCATCTATGTCACCTTCCCCATCACTAACAGTAGAGTAGGCAGCAACAGCGGGCACCAACCTCCTTGGGTACTGTCATCAGACTGCTGAGTGCCGGCTGTTGCTACCTTCTCTTCCTGATCCAATGCCAAGAATGGCTGCACATCCGAAATGCCTTCTGATTTATGGGAAAATAATTCCTGTGACTCAATCGTAGGGTATATGGTGGTGGTGGTGGTGTTGGTGGTGGTATTGTTGGTGGCGAGCCACTCAACCAAGTCTGGTGCGTCCTTTGACGTAATTGAACGCACCTTGTGCCACTTCCCGCTTTGGCTCTGGCCTGGTGCTCCTGCCCTACCCCTACCACCCCTGTTGAAGGGCCTGTCTCTTCCTCTGCCTGTCCATTTTTAAATGACCCTGTGACAACAAAAGTCTCTAGAGAAGCGCAGCATATGTGGAAGAAGGTATATAACAAAATCTGTCATTTTGGGGGGCCACTGGTTTATTTCACCAGTTATGAAACTTTTTTTTCAGGATTTTTTTTTTATGTGTGAAGCAGAGGAAACGCAGCGAAAGAGGCAAAAATCCAGCAGTAACCAAATACACCGCCAGTCACAATGCTGCACAATACAAATCCACTATAATATGCTTTCTATATTCGAAAGTATATTATAAGTGTATATTACACCTATATACTGCAGTGCACAGCAAGTAGCACACCTATACCAGTGCTTGAAAGGACTTTTGTGGACCTGTTAGGTAGCGATTTGTGTCGCTAAACTCTGTCACTGCTGGAAACGCCAACCTGTCCCTACACTGACAAAAAGTATATGAATGTATTAGACACAGGGCTTTTTTTCTCAGAGAAAAGGTGGTGGAACTCACCCTCCCTCCCTTGGCCACGCCCCTATCCACACCTAGGACCGCCCCCTAGAACCGCCCCTTTAGAGAACAGGGATGCAAGTAAAATTTGGGGGGGCTATAAAAGTAATTGTATGGAAATAAATAAAAAAGCAATGCAGTAAAATGTGCAAAAAAATTGGAATACTTACCAAAAGTAAGCTCAGAGACATTTCCTTTTTGAAAGGTGTTTATTTATAAGTTTTGCAGTTACACATATTAATCACAGTTTAGTAAAGTGAATACATGAAAAGAAAGGGGGGGATAACAGGGGACCAATTACACATTGCCTAAGCAAATATATTTGGGCGCCTTAGCGACCCAGTAAAATCAATGACATGTCTTAGTAGGCACATATATCTTCCCAGAGCCCTGGGAAAATATCTCCCTTTCTCCCCAACGGGGGAGGGGGGGGATCAAGGAATTAGGATGCAGTGGGAAGGTACCCATAACAATACAACAGCAGTCACACACACATTCGTTCAATCATTTACACTGATGCACCTTAAGCTTACTTAGGTCTCAGCCCCACCTCACTCCTGAGTTCAATTGAAACAAAAGTTTTGTATCATATAAAGCCCTTTCCAGTTTGAATGTACCATCACCTCCGAAAGGCTCAGAGACATTTCCAGATGATTTCAGTGTTCTTGTCATATGCATCTTCTCTGCTTCTCTCCTTGCTTCTGACATCAGTAGCAGCATGACGTCCACGAAGCAGCCATGAATCGACATATTTAGAGGAATCAAAACAACGTAGAGGAGGACCATTAACTCTGATAAACAGTAGTCCTGAAACTATTAACTATTAAATAAATTTGTGATAATCCTCTTTCACACTCATTGGATGAAATTGGGATACTTTCAATGGCATTTATAAGAGGGCACAGGTCATCGGGCAAAGTTTTCTCAATCAAATATTCTCTGAAAGCATGTACCATTTTCCTTTCATTCAACTGGAATCTAATGGACAAATTTCTAATTTCATCCTCTCCAAAAGTAATCTTTTTCTCAACATTGTAAGGCCAATGTTTGGAGTCAAGCACCCTGGTGCAGTTGGCAAGAGCAGAATCATTTTCAGTGAGCAGTCTACTCTCTATTGAAGATTTTAATTTTTCATAAAAAGCATCAGGACCTATGGGAGGGTCATTATTAGCTTATTTTCTGTAAAGGGAGATTCCCTGGAAACAGAGATTTTCAGAGGCAACAGCTGCTTCTTTATAATAAGAACCTGGCTCTGTTCTTCTAATTTCAAAGAGTTGTACAACAGTTTGAATTTTTTTTTTTTGCCCTGTATAGATTTTTTCTTCACTCTTGCAACACCAAGCTTAATTCAGACAACTCTTGAAGAGCATCGCACATGAGTCCAAATCCAATAAAAAGTTTGTGCTGGTAATTTTTCTCATTAGGCCTTCATACATACAGCGTTCAGTCTTGTCCCGGGCGGTATCTTGCTTTGCTTCTTCAAAATGACAAACCAACACTCTGTAGTTTTCCCACACTACTGACACAGAACGAAAAGTACATGCCACCCATCTCGTACTGAGAACTCGCCTTATTTTCAAAAGCTGCGCTTCTAGGGAGCTAGCACAGGCTTGCAGTTCTCTGCTGTTTTTGGGAGATGCATGATATAGTACATACAACTTATCCATAAAGGTCTTAAACCTATTAATTCCTGATGTTTGTTTGACCGTATCTCCAACTGACAATTCTAATCTGTGATTAGCACAGTGCCACAGAATAATTGAAGGAAATTTCTCCTTCAACAATGTCCCAACACCGCTCTTATTGCCTAACATCACGGCTGCACCATCACATGTAACACTGATCAAATGTTGGCTTAAGTAGTCGTCCATTATCCCATAAGAATGCAGGCAGTTAAGGAGAGAAATGCAAATTCCTTTCGCGTTCACGCTTTCCAGTTGAACCAAATCAAGAAAGAAATTTACAGGGGAATCCATTGCACTGTTTGCGAGAAGAAATCGAACATACACAATCAGTGTAGATTTTTGACTTAAAGTGGTTGACTCATCAATAATAAGGGTCATTTTACTTTTTGATCTTACGACTTCATTGACCAGTTTTTTCTCATTTCTTGTGCGATGTGATTCACAATATTAATGCAGGCATTTGTTGAGTGAAGAATGCGGCCCATATTAACGCCATTTAACTCCTGCAGATCTATTTCAGAGCAAAAAACTATTGAAGGACTGTTTTTCTTTGGCTATCTTGTATGCAGTGCAAAAGTTCTTCATCGTTATTTCTTTCTCTTGGGCCAAGTTTTTTAAACAAATCGTTTCAAGATGTTAATTTTTTCGTTCCAAAATAATTTTTAAGGCGGCCTTGTGTACAGAACTTTCTTTGTGCTCAAACATTTGTTTTTCTTAAAGAAGTGAGCTGCTATGATCGCTTGGTGCCATAACTGGTTACCCCATTATTTGCCCATTCCTTCGATATCTTCATGCCATTTTTTTTTCTACGCCAAAAATACCAACTTTTTTGCACACCTTGCACCCAAGCTTCTGATCATGGAAGTCAAGCCAATCGTACTTCTCGCAAAAAATAGTTTTTTTGTTCCAAAGTCCAGCAACTTGGCCAGGCAGTTTCAGTACTTTCAAGATTATCTGGATCAGTGCAAGAAAGACCATCAAGTGTGTCTGAAGTAGAAGGCAGAACTTCATCAGAAGACACAGAATCCAATTCAATTGGTGAAGAAACACATGAAGATGCAGACTGTAAAACAGTTTGACTGCTCTGTGTTTCCTGTCCTGGTTCACTTATTCGTAATTTTTTATTGTCGTGGGCAAAAAAGCTACTTATCTTTTTCATGGTAAAAATTTGACAAAAGTGTACTTTTTTCCAAAGAAGTCTAGTAGAGGAATGGATGGGATGATGGATGAAGATGATCTGAAAATATAGATGAAAACGAACTAACAACAAAGGTAATGGCTTCTTTTATTGTAAAACACTAAGTTGTCAGGTCATAGCAATAAACTAAAAAAAGGTTATGTTCAGCAATGATAAAAAAATAAATAAATAATAATCTACAAAGTTATTTTAATCAGGTTTAACCATACAGAAAAAAAAGGGGGGAAGCGTACTTGGGAGCCCACAAGGCACAGGTACATCTAGCTGTCAACACCCTGTAGAAATCAATGTAAGACTAAAATACGTGTGTCAACATTTGTATACAGCCACTGGCAGCTAGATGTACACAAGGCCTGCAACTCATATGGAACAAAGAATGCACCCCCATATATTGAGCAAATAGACATTCCCAAATGTGCAGCACAGAGACATTCCCAAATGTGCAACAAAGAGACATTCCCAAATGTGCAGCACAGAGACATTCCCAAATGTGCAGCAAAGAGACATTCCCAAATGTGCAGCAAAGAGACATTCCCAAATGTGCAGCAAATACATTCCCAAATGTGCAGCAAAGAGACATTCCCAAATGTGCAGCAAAGAGACATTCCCAAATGCGTAGCAGCAGAGACATTCCCAAATGTGTAGCAGCAGAGACATTCCCAAATGCGTAGCAGCAGAGACATTCCCAAATGCATAGCAGCAGAGACATTCCCAAATGTGCAGCAAAGTGACATTTCCAAATGCGTAGCAGCAGAGACATTCCCAAATGTGCAGCAAAGAGACATTCCCAAATGCGTAGCAGCAGAGACATTCCCAGTGCATTAGAGACAGCCACAGTCCAGCACAGAGACCACCCAGCTTAGTCCAACAAAGAGATTGGCCAGCCCAGCAAAGAGACTACCCAGCAAAGAAACCGCTCATCCAGCAAAGAGACTACCCAGCAAAGAGTGCCCAGGCAAAGAGACTGCCCAAACAGTGCCCAGGGAAAGAGACTACCCAAACCGTGCCCAGGGAAAGAGACTGCCCAAACCGTGCCCAGGGAAAGAGACTACCCAGCAAACAGTGCCCAGAGAAAGAGAGTGCCCAGCAAACAGTGCCCAGGAAAGAGAGTGCCAAACCCAGTCAGGAGACCACCCAGCACAACCTCATTGAGCATGATTTTTTTTTCAACACACAGACCTGGCCTGGGGCTAGTGAGGAGTAGGAAGACCGCCTAAAAGGCTACTTACTGCCACCATTCACATCAGGGGAATCTCCCGCACAGCACTGAGGGGCGGTGCAGAGCCGCTGAGTACAGATTACTCTGCCTACCGCCCTCGCAAGCTCTCAGGGCAGATGGAGGAGCAGGAGGAGGAGCCGGCCCAGGACTACACAGCGCTACGGAAGTTTTTACAGGCAGGGACGTCACCTTACGGTACCATTCAAATCTGATTTACAGCGATCTCCCGCACAGTACTATGGGGCGGGGCAGAGTCACGGAGTACAGATTACTCCGCCTACCTCTTTCACAAGCTCTCAGGGCAGACAGAGGAGCAGGAGGAGGAGCCGGCTCGGGACTGCAAAGCGCTTACGGAGGTTCTTACGGGGCGCGCCGCAGGCTATACTGCATTAAGGAAGGACACTGACTGAAAATAGGTGGTGGAATGCCGTTCCGGTGCGTTCCACCAGAAAAAAAAGCCCTGATTAGACACCTATATACTGCAGTGCACAGCAAGTAGCACACCTATACCAGTGCTTGAAAGGACTTTTGTGGACCTGTTAGGTAGCGATTTGTGTCACTAAACTCTGTCCCTGCTCCAAACAGCACCCTCTCCCTACACTGACAAAAAGTATATGAATGAATTAGACACCTATATACTAGAGCAAGTAGCACACCTATACCAGTGCTTGAAAGGACTTTTGTAGACCTGTTAGGTAGCAATTTGTGTCGCTAAACTCTGTCCCTGCTCCAAACAGCACCCTCTCCCTACACTGACAAAAAGTATATGAATGTATTAGACACCTATATACTAGAGCAAGTAGCACACCTATACCAGTCCTTAAAAGGACTTTTGTGGACCTTTTAGATAGCTATTTTGAATGAATACAGCCTGCCTGTCCCTGCTCCAAACAGCATTACAGCACCCTCTCCCTAGCATGACAAAAAGCAGAATGTAAGACGGCTGCCAGATCAGGTCAATTTATAAGGTAGGGGGTATGTCCATGTGCTGAAATGTCTCAATTGGCTGTCCTGCACCACCTGATGGATGTGTCAAAGGTCAAAGTTCTTACCCATGTAACATTGCGGGCCACCGCAAACATCGCCAGATCCCTGGCTATACAAAAAGAGAAGGAGTTGGGACTCTGAATGAGGTGTGCAACTAACAATTGGTAGGATGAAACATATGAGCAAAGTAGTAATGCAAAAACACCAAAAAAATTATGTTTAAAACAAGTGTTTATTCAATGGCAAATAATTGAATACATCATGATTATGGATACAAGGATACATATGATAACATATTGGCAATAAAGTGAAGCAGCGCTATATATATATATATATATATATATATATATATATACACACACATAAGAAACAAGTATTAAGGTGCAATCACTATATGACCAAAGAGGATAACATAGAAACATATATCTAAAGTGCATATTATCAAAAAAGTACATGAATTCAATCAAGGTGCACATGAAGTATTAAATTCATTCATGATGTAAATACAATGATATATAATATGAAATTCAAAAAATACCAAAAGTCCAATCAATTCAGTGCAGAAAAAAACTGTATATATACACAAAAAATGCAAAAAATATATAGGCCCGTATTCACAAAGCACTTGCGCCGACGTATCTCGAGATACGCCACTTAAGTGCAAATATGCGCCGTCGTATCTGTGCGCCATGCCTACAAAACCAAGATACACCTGAAAATAGGCTTCATCCGACCGACGTAACTTGCCTACACCGGCATAGAGTGGGCGCATATTTACGCTGGACGTATTTGGCACTCCCATTGATTTTCTATTCACATATGCAAATGAGGGAGATACGTCGATTCACGAACGTACGTCCGTCCAACGCAGTGCGCGTTAAGTCATACGTCCGGCGTAAAGTTATGCCCCATAAAGGAGGTGTAACTCAACAGCATCCATGCAAAGGGCTGCACCAGAGAACACAAGCCGTCGTATTTTACGTCGTTTACGTTGGACGTGAATATGGCTGGGCGTAGGTTACGTTCACGCCGTAGGCAGTGATCCGTCATATATCTTAGGGAGTAGATCCGACGTGATTCTGAGCATGCGCACTGGGATGCGTCCACGGGACGGCGCATGTGCCGTTCATTATACGTACCTGTCTGAGACTCAGCCCATCATTTGCATGGGGTCACGCCTCATTTGCATGGCTCACACCCACTTCCACATACGCCGGCTTATGCCTAGGAAACCCAGTGCAGATTTGGCAGCACTGGCTTTGTGAATCAAGTGCTTGCCTCTCTGCGATGCGTCGGCGTAGCGTAAAGAAGATACGCTACGGCGGCATAAATATGCGCCGCTGTTTGTGAATCCGGGCCATAGTCTCTTCAACTGTGTGCAAAATAGTGAAAAAAGGGCAGGGTAGGGAGGAAAAAAAGTGTCCAAGTGCAGAGAAAAAATAAACGTGATGAAAAAACTTGCAGACCACTTTTAAATCCGCACCCAGTGTGCTCTAGCCTCTCACCACCAATAGAGACCCCAACGGGTCTAGTCACGCATCTAGATAATCTTTATTGACAATCTGTACTTCTTTCCTCTCTATTGGAGATATCACAGCGGGACAGAGACATGGATGCAGCTGTAGATGAAAAACATCTCCTTTCCTGTACAGTCTAGGTCTTGAAACAACCTCTCTCCAAAGCTCCTCCAGCTGTCTGGAATCTAGTTGTGGTCCACGGAGACATGAAGGAAAGATCTCTTTGGAAGTGAGTTTGAATTGTAGCCGGGCTCCGTATCGCAGGGGCTTGCAGTAGTCATTGACGTGACTTCCTCAGCACATCAATCCAGTGTCTGTCTGCTCGTGCACGCGATGCAGACCGGCCCTGTTTGGCAGAGTCCTCGTCACTGTCTGATTCACACTTGTGCAATGCGGGAACCAGCGTGATTGCAGTGTGGGTTCCACCTGAATCGCCAGCAGTTCACACTGCCCTCAGCGATCAAGTTAAGTCAAGTTAATGACACCCCCAGATTGGTTCACAGATTGCAGTGTGAACTGTGAAATGTTGCAGGAATCGGATCGCATAGGTATGAACAACCATGCGATCCGATTCCAGGGCGGACCAAAAAAAGATCCTGCACCATTTTGTTCCAAATGGGATGCAAATTCAGCCATACAAGCTGTGCAGATCACTTGCATGTGATCTGCACAGCAATGCAGTGCGAGTCACATGCAATGTCTGGCATTGCACAAGTGTGAACCCAGCCTAAAATTTTCCAATTTATCAAGGACCCTCTTTAAAAAGAAAGAAGGTTATCTATTAGGGTAATAAACGTTTACTAATGTGAAATTAATGTTGTATAGGGATCCTTTGATAAATAAATATTGTCCTTCTGGGTCAGACAATATAAATGGTGTAGTGCTGTCAAATCCTTTTGCTGTTCCCCTTGATCTCTTATTAGATTGTACTGTATTTAGAAACTGGTACAAACTTCTATAGCAGTAATAAGCACCACCGAATTTGTATTACCATTGATTACTTGCAGAAAGAAAAGGTTTTAGACCATTTCTCTTAAAAAAAAAAAAAAAAAAAAACTGCTTATGTTAAAACAAATTTCTTCATTTCATATAATTTCAGTAGGGTTGAAATTAATAATTCATAGTCCTAGTTTTGTAAGAGTAGCTGACCCAGATTGTCCTGCCCAGTGCTTCCCATTGCTTTTGCAATTTAACTATCAAATGGCATCTATAGCACATAAAAAAGAAGATACAGAAATGTTTGAAGTCCACATCAGGAAAGCAACCTACAGTGACAACCATAGATCCCTTCATAGATACAGTGGAGGTGTAATGTAATCACCTAGGGGCAGGAAGTGCGTTAATTGCAGGATTACCAGGTGAAAGAAAAAAAGAAGAAGCTTAAAAACAACATGCTTCTACCACAACAAGGACCATTTAATTTGTAATGTACTGTACACACACACACACACATATATATATATATATATATATATATATATATATATATATATATATATATACACATATATATATATATTTATATATATATATATATATATATATATATATATATATATATATATATATATATATATATATATATATATATATATATATATATACATGAAAACGGACAAGGCAGTGGGATTATAACGGTGCTACATGAAATAAGTTCTAAATATAACAATTCGATTTTAATAATTTATTAAAATATCATGGGAATTTGGTACATCACATGACACAAGGCTTAAAAACATGTATATTATATCAAACATGAGGTTTCCGGGTCGCTGGAGATCCCAAAAGGACTAGATAACTGGTCAGTTAGGATGGTGCCACACAATATATTTCGACTATTTAAGGCTTCCTCTGGGGTTGGACTAACACCAGTAATAGATAGCCAGCCCTAGCAATAATAAGAAACATAACATAAGAGACAAAAATCACATGCAGTATATTCAAATATTTAAACAAAAATTATTTGCTTTCTTTGAAGAGGACAGATGCTGACCTTCCACCCCGGATAGGGAGGAACTGAACTCTAGTCCTGTCAGTAAGTTAGGACACCATTGTGCTCCACACCCAATTTGGGTGTGGGACCTTAATCCAAGGTATTGATGCTGTGTAGGGGCAAAGGCTCAACCATAGGAGGAGAGAAGAAGACCCAGCTGTAGGGAACACATTGCACCTAATGAGTAACGCGTTCCAAAAAATAATAATCAACTATATATTCATAAAAGGTCCACACTTACTCTGTTTGATAGTTTGTAAACACCTAACGGAGACAGCCAGAAGATCCAAGCTGAGCAGATCACATGCAGAAATTAAGTGTGCCTAATCAGCTAGTTGCAGTATACAAAAAGCAAGGGGAAAAGAGAAAAGAAAAGATATTCAAGCATTATCAATACATTTAGGTATGAAAACAAATCATACCATAAGGTTCCAATGAACCATTACTTAATTAGTTAATCAAGAAAACAATATATATATGTATAGTATCAGGGCTAAAAGATAGCGCAAGGCTGATAACCACAATCAGAATAAGTAAAAAGGAAGTCTGGCAACACTTTGCTAGATAGAAGTAGCATACAGTAAATACCTGGGTAGGAAGGAAAGCAGGAGAGGCTGTCCCCGTATGTCAATGCAGCAAGGGAGATGGAAGAAACTGGCTTCCTAAATCTCCCCCCGCCCGCCCGAGCGTCTGACGTCATTGGGCGTGCGCGGACACAACGAAACGTTTGTGCGCATGCGCCTATGTGGACTAGAGCCGCATAGCCTACAAACCCCAGAGTCCTTAACGGTGGAACAGCGTCAAATGATGTGGAACCGTTATAATCCCACTGCCTTCTCCGTTTTCACTTACTACTTTATGGGATGAGGTGCGTTGTTGTATAGTTGAAACTAATTGGATCTTTTCTACCTTTCCAAATATAATTTTTTCGATGTTTTAATACATCAATATAGATCCAATTAGCTTCTATTAGTCTTATATTATGATTCATGCTATAACTTGTTAATTGTAATAGATAGTACTAATGTGATGTTAGTAATTGCGATTATTACTGTTAATTTCTTTGTCATTTAGTCCCCTTTTTTTTCTTTCTTCCCTTTTCCCCCTCCTTTGATTATTTTCTCCTGTCCAGTCCCTCCTTTCCTCCTTATCCCCCTTCCCTTTCCCTTTCCCTGTGGACCTCTTTCCCCTAGTGTCCTCGTTCTGTCTTGTTTTGAGTCCTCCTTTCTTCCTTGTTTTCCATTTTTTTGAGTTGTTTTAGACATGACTGATTTTTGTGGTGCAGCTTGGGAGGGATTTATGTACAAAATACAATCCAGTCAAAATTCAGCAGATATAACTGAACCTGAATTGGACAGAGCCTTCGTAAGGCTACAACGACTTTTGGAGAAAAAGGTCAGAGTTTTTTGGAACAAGCACTATTTTGAAAAATACTGTGAGAATCAGATTACTCCTTGGGGTTTGAGAAAACAGATATTCCCTGATCTCAAGAAGATCGATGATTCACTTAAACTAAAATGGAAACACAATCTACAGACATGTTCTTTTGAGATGATGACCATTTTGTGCAACCAGTATGAAAGTGAAATTACGGATCTAGATGTACAAATCAACGCTTGGTATGTTGACCTGGTCCTTTCAGTCTCTAGCCCACTGTTTATACAGAGGGAGAAAGAGCTGAAGGAACACTTGGAAGAATACACTGCTGATCTTATAAATTTTAAAGAAGGTAAATTCCTAAGAGATAAATCAGCCTGTCAACAAATATGCATACGAAAGGAGTCAGTGAACATTTAATAGACCAGCAACTTATCCATCTACTCATAATGTACCCCCTAATGCTTCCAATATGCCTAATATGTCTTCTGTTTCGTCTGCAGTATCAAGTCAATCTACAGTTTATCAGGACCTTTCACATGATCGACTCCCTAAGAAACGTAAAGGTGACAGTAAGTCTGCATCATCCGACTCCCTCTCACGCACCGGATCTACCATCACACGTTTTCCTACTAACGAGTCTCTGTTCTGATTTAGAGATTATTAACCTGTCATCCACTACCCTAAGTAGACATGAAACTGACGTTCTTAATCTAGACCTAACTTTCTGTCCTCTGGCCAGTGGCGATAAGTTTCAAATGATTAAAGACATACATTTTTTTGCCCGGAAGCTTATGTCCTTTATGACAAATCTTCGGCTGATTCTCTCCCTGTGCCTTTTGAGCAGTTAAAATATGATGCAGATGAGATTCAAGCAATTGAAAATTTGATGGAATTGTGGGAGGAGGGCCACATTGACGATGATGTTCTAGTAACCTCGTCGTCATTGGGCATATGTGCCCCACAGGTGACCTTCCCCCCACCTCCATCATATAAACCTAAATCACAAAGTTTTCCTTTACTAACAAAAATGCCAGTATTTTGTCATTTGTTGAGCAAACTACTAAAGAAATTGACAAACTTGACTTTTCTTACGAACGATCAATGGACAATCTCTCAAACAACCAAAGACTGGCCTTGAAAACCCTTAGGGAAAACCAGTCAATTACCATCAAACCATCAGATAAAGGTGTAAATGTTGTAGTCATGAACACTCATGACTATGAACTCATGTGTTTGAAGATTCTAGAAAATAGAGAATGGTACCAACCTATTTCTCAATCTGTTGTTTTCAAATTCAATGCGGAATACTATTCTCTTATTATGAAGGCATATCACAAGGGCCTAATTAATAAAGATACATGGAACTACTTAAATGTGCAAGAGCCTAAGACACCGACTATGTACGCCCTTCCAAAGGTACACAAATCAATTATCAATCCACCGGGTAGACCCATTGTGTCCGGATGCTTAAGTTTGATGGAGAATGCAAGTGCTATGGTGGACAATTATCTCCACCCACATGTGACCTCTTTGACCTCCTATATCAAGGACACAATCGATCTACTACAAACAATTGAAGGGATTTCTATTCCACCTAACACTTGGCTAGTCGCCATCGACATTGAAAGCCTTTATAATGCGATTCCTCATGACAAAGGAATCAAGGTGGTTGCCAACATTTTGAAAGATAGGGGTAGCTCGGCCCATTCTTACAATACCTTTATTTTGGACCTTTTGAAGTTCATTCTGACTCGCAATGTTTTTTTGTTCGGACTCTCCCACTACCTCCAGGTGCAGGTGGTTGTGATGGGGACTAAATGTGTCCCATCATATGCCAACCTGTACCTGGGGGGGTGGGAGAGGGAACTTCTTTCAAGAGACGACATATCGATGTGTCTGTCCCATGTCATATCATGGTACAGGTACATCGACAACGTCTTACTTCTATGGTCCAGCAGCAAGGCTGAACTAACGCAATTTATGACAGTCTTGGCTGATAACTCATATAATTTAAAATGTACTATGGATTGCAGTCAGGAGTGCATTACTTTTTGGACCTAAAGATTTTTGTTGATCCTGATGGTTGTATCTATTCCTCTCTATATCGTAAATCATCTTCTGGGAATACCATCCTCCATGCAACTAGTGGTCATCCCTATTCCCTCATCAAGAGCATTCCATATAGCCAATACATAAGATTTAAAATAAATTGTACCCAGTGCAGACTATGAAATAGCTACCAAAAATGTATATCATCGTTTGAGGGATAGAGGATATAGCCACAAAATTCTGAAAAAAGCATACAACAGAGCTGCACAACAAGATCGACAGGAATTATTTTTTTCTACAAAGAATAAAACTACCCTGCAAACAATTCGGGTTGTTACACAATACTCTAAACACCATCCACAATTTAGAAGTATTTTGGACCAATTTTGGCCTCTACTTTTAGCAGATGGCACAGTGCTTAAATACATCAAGCAACGCCCAGAGATTACATATCGACATGCCCCCTCCCTAAGGGATAAATTGGTTCAGAGCCACTATAATCCCCTGGGTAACAAAGTGGAAACGACCACAGGCACTTTCTCGTGCAAAAAATGCAATGTTTGCCAATTTATTTTGAATGGCCCAACGACTCTTCTTCCTAATGGTCATACACACTCTGTTTGGTACAGGGTTTTGTGTCAAACCATTGAAGTGGTATATTTAGCTAAATGCCTTTGCGGCTGTTTCTACGTAGGAAAGACAAAAAGACCTTTCTACAAAGGTATTAGGGATCACGTGGGCCCGATACGCAAACGACTTATGACGACCGCCATAAGCCGTCATGTGGGACGGGAACACAACTTCGAAGTTGATATGATTAAGTTCACCGCGCTTGAAGACGTACCTATACATGCGAGAGGCGGTGACATTGATAGTACACTTCTATCTCGAGACTAAATGGATCCAACTACTAAATGCGATCCGTTACCTGGGCCTTAACAAATACATCAGTTATAAATCATTCCTTTAAGAAATGTAAGTATTGGTGGTTTTGATTCATTTTGTCTCGATTTGTGTACACGCCCTCACATTAGCTGCCTTTTACTCCATTATCCACCTGGCTTTAACATCAAATCAGGTTTTTAGGTTATATGTTTTTTCATCCCCTGTTCCCCACCCTTCGTCCTTTCTGGTACTCCCCCTTTTTTCCCATCCCCCTTCCCCTGTACTTATAGGGCTATTATGATGCTTTATTGTTTAATTAATCTATGTGGTACTTTAAATAAATGAAATGCCTCCAATCTATGTATAAAAGTATTGAACATGTCCTTTAAGGAATGAACTGTTTATACACATTTTTGAACCTTGCTTTCGTTTGTATGATGGCTTATGCTGCCCTGCCATCCCTGACCTAGTTGAGGATTTGCTTTCCACACTTTTTCGCAGTCTTTAGGGTCTCCTATTGACCGTGTTTTATGTTCTCTTTTTCCTGCCTGTTTGGGTGGACTCCAGTTTAAAACAAATCATCTGCCTATCCTTGTAATTTTAGCTGTGGCCACTGGGGGAGTTTTCGGTTTAGCCGTATGGACACCCAAGGGCTTCATTTTTTAACGCCCATTCGCTGTTCCTGTGCATTACATCTGCCCTTGAATTCCATCTGTGACTGTGCCTGCTTGTCCTCTTCCCCCTCCCTGTCGGGACACCTTTGTGTTTGTTTGTGTTTCTGTTTTGTGAGCCTTGGCACATCTCTCCTGATGTGTGTAGTTGGGCGGCGCATTATGCCGTCCATGATCAACGTCATTTGGCGCTGTTCCACCGCTAAGGGCAGAGATTTAAGAAGCCAGTTTCTTCCATCCCCCTTTGTGCACTGGCATACGGGGACAGCCTCTCCTGCTTTCCTTCCTACCCAGTTATTTACTCTATGCTACTTCTATATAGCAAAGTGTTGCCAGTCTTCCTTTTTCCTTATTCTGATTGTGGTTATCAGCCTTGCGCTATCTTTTAGCCTTGATACTATACATATATTTTTTTTATTTCTTGATTAACTAATTAAGTAATGGTTCATTGGAACCTTATGGTATGATTTGTTTTCATACCTAAATGTATTGATAATGCTTTAATATCTTTTCTTTTCTCTTTTCCCCTTGCTTTTTGTATACTGCAACTGGTTGATTAGGCACACTTCATTTCTGTGTGTGATCTGCTCAGCTTGGATCTTCTGCCTATCTCCATTAGGTGTTAACAAACTATCAAACAGAGTAAGTGTGGACCTTTTATGAATATATAGTTGATTATTGTGTGGCCAATCAAACAATAATCAGCTCTGTGGGAGGGAGGGGTTTGCCTGAGAAAACTATTTTCTGTTCCTGTAAAGTAGATTCAGTTAAGACACTGATCTGACAATGGGTACAAGTCGCCTAGAAATCACCTAGAAGTAGAACAGGAACCTTTTCTGAAGTCGGAGCAACTTCAGTAGTGTGCATTAAGACGGCTCTCATTCACTTTAATGTAATTTCTCATGTCGCGCGATTTGGGGTGACACAAGTCGGATTCCAAGTCCCGGTAGTGTGAACGGGCACTAACAGAATTTGTTATGGTTTCTTCCTAAGATATTATTGCCCCTAGCATAAACTTTACACAAGGACCTTGAGTGAGTATTATGTATGCTACATTTTTGAGGAGAACACTTCTACTAAATATGTGGATGATCAAGGAGGCCTACTAGATATTTATGAAAAATTCCCATTTTGTGGTCAGTGTTGTGTTTTTTATTTATTTTTTAATAAGAGAACTCTGTTGGAATCCTTCCCGAAGCTGGAGTGTCCCTATTCCAAATATTATAATGCAGCTAGGCTGTAGTCAGCCTAAGCTCTGATTTGTATTGTCTTTCTGTTTATTGGGGGTCATCTAAGTTCAGATATACTGTATACTTTTCTCTGTTGCGAGGAAGTGTCCCTAGCAGACAGATTAAGAAAAACAATATTACTGCATTATTAGAAAGTATTTCTCTCTAGCAAATCACTAGGAGGTTTATTACCAGGGATGCATTCTTGGAAGAATATGGACTTTTGGAGGGACCCTAGAAGAGATATTCTTAATCAGTCAAAAGATCAGACAGAGAATGACTTTACCTTGAAGAGTAGAAACTGACAAAGCAAGCAGAGTCAGAGTAGCAAAGAGATATGCATATACATAATACATACACAATACTATATACAGTAAATATTGAAGAGACTGCATTCAATGCTGCCTAGAAGCAGTTTTCCTAAAGGGTCACTAGATGGCAACACATTAGAGATAGATGAGCAGTCAGTATAAATGGTTACTTGCGTTTCCCTTTGGGTAACACCTCCCACAAGGAGGCAGGAAGAGTCTGGTAGTCCAAATGGACAGCAGAAGGGATCCCTGAACATGCTACACAGGTAGTGGACTGAACAGTCTCTGCTTCAGATATGCAAGATAACAACTGCATGCCAGGACCATGCCATTTTAGGCCTGGCACTCTGGCCAAACCTGAAACAATGCCCTAGGGAATAACTGGGTTTGGAAGGTAGTGGCATGCTCAAACCAGGCAGCTCACACCCCAAGATTAACGTAAACATGCGCAATCATTGCTAACCAGGCCATTTTTTCTCAGAAAATAGGTGCAGGAACTCAACCATAACCCCCAACCCCCCCCCACCACACACACACACATACCCTCCAAATCACATCAAACAGTGGGTATGGTGAAATCATACGAATAGTGGGAGGGTTTTAAAGGGGCATTAAATATTAGTAGTGCATTATGTATAGAGTGCAGAGTTTGGTAGGGTTACACACAGCGTGCAGAGTTAAGGGGTGCACTAAACACAGAGTGCAGAGCCTTCTCCCATAGCTTCTCATCTCTGTATCCTCCATCCACATCTCACCTTCACCCCTCTTCTTCTCTAGTGTCTCCCAGCACACTGTAGGTGGCTTCACCTCTCTCATTTGCAGGGAGATCATCCAGTGGGGGTGTCAGCAGCTACACTGCACCCCAGGCACCTACATCTCCCATGTCCCAATCCTGCACTCAGTGGAGCCGCTCAGGAGATCTGATCTGTGGCAGCCATTGGAAGACAAGCTGTCACTTGTAAACACAGAAGCTGGACTTCTGTGATTTACAAGTGATAGTGGTGAGCAGGAAGCAAAGGGCTGAGCTAGAGGTGATGGAACTGAGTTCCACCATGTTCCAGCTGAAAAAAACGCCAGGGCCCAGATTCAAGAAGCTATTGCGCCGCGCAACCATAGGTTGCGCAGCGCAATAGCTGTTTTGCTCCCGCGTAGCGAATGCCCCTGATTCAGGAACATCGCTACGCGGACTGCAGCCTAGGATATGACAGACATAAGCCTCCTTATGCCTTCATATCTCAGGCTGCATTCTTGCGTTGGCCGCTAGGGGGCGCGGCCATTGTGATCGGCGTATAGTATGCAAATTGCATACTACCACCGATTCACAAAAGTTGCGCGGGCCCTGTGCACGCAAGGTACGGAGTTTCCGTACGGCGACTTTAGCGCAAGGTTGCTCCTGCTAATAGCAGGGGCAGCCAATGCTAAAGTATAGCCGCCCTTCCCGCTCGTGAAATTTAAATTTCACGTCGTTTACGTAAGTGATTCGTGAATGGCGCTGGACGCCATTCACGTTCACTTAGAAGCAAATGACGTCCTTGCGACGTCATTTGCCGCAATGCACGTCGGGAAAGTTTCCCGACGGAGCATGCGCTGTTCGCTCGGCGCGGGAGCGCGCCTAATTTAAATGATTCCCGCCCCCAGCGGGATCATTTACATTAGGCGCCCTTACGCCGGGCTACTTAGCATAGCGCCCGCGCAATTTACGGAGCTACTGCTCCGTGAATCGCGGGCAAATCGAAATATTTGCGTGGGCGCAGAGCAAAAATCGTTGCCCTTTGCCCACGCAAATATTGCGTGGATCTACCTGAATCTGGGCCCTTGTTGTTAACTCATCAAACATGGTCTCTCTAAGCACCAGAAGGTGGGAAAGATAGCAATTTACACTCACTGGCCACTTTATAAGGCACGCCTTACTAGTACTAGGTTGGACCCCCTTTTGCCTTCAGAACTGCCTTAATTCTTTGTGGGATAGATATAACTAGGTGTTGGAAACATTCTTCAGAGATTTTGGTCCATAATGATGACATCAAGCAGTTGCTGCAGATTTGTTGGCTGCACATGCATGATGCAAATCTCGCTGTTCCATCACATCGCAAAGGTGTGATCTGCTGATTATGGAGGCCATTGGAATACAGTTACCGCATTGTAATGTTCATGAAACCAGTTGGAGATGATTTGAGGTTTGTGACATGGTGCATTATCCTTCTGGAAGTAGCCATCAGAAGATGGGTGCACTGTAGTCATAAAGGGATGGACACGGTCAGCAACAATACTCAGGTAGGCCGTGACATTTAAACAATGCTCAATTGGTACTAAGGAGCCCAAAGTCACGTGACGTCATTCCTGCGCATGCGCATGGGACCTGCCAGTCACGGCATGACCTTCCTTTAGAAACAGCATGGTCACCATATCTAATGTGCGCCCGCGCTGTTGTCTGAGGCGCATGCGCCATAGACATTGGAGCTCGTCTCTAATGTAAATATCTCCTAAACCGTGGAGGTTTAGGAGATATTTCCTGCACCTTAATCTAAGCTTACCTGTAGGTAAAAGTGGTTGTACAGGGTGTACAACCACTTTAACTCAGTGTGGCAAATACATATTGCAATTTTTCTTTAAGAAAATCATTGTGTAAGAAAAAGCCTGATCTCAGATTTGAGTTAATTTATTTTGCTTCTAATAATCCAGCATGATTCCTTTTTTTTTATTTATAATCATTCTACATGTGTATTCAAAATATTTTCCTCTCATTCTAGAAACATGTAAATATGAATGTCATTTTACAATACATTATTATGTTACAATTACCGACTAATTATAACATTATAGAACAACAACCGTGTACAAGCTATATAATTATACATAGAATGCTCACACTTGTTCCTGGACTAAACATGAATTTATTATTACAAAACTCATTAATGTAACCAGTGACTGCCACTACTAGTTTAATATTGGTCTATTAAACCTTATAGAAGTATGATTACTTTGACATATCTATCTATCTATCTATCTATCTATCTATCTATCTATCTATCTATCTATCTATCTATCTATCTATTTATCTATTAAAATGATGTACATTTAAAAAAATGATTGACAATATTCAGAATATAATGATGTTTGAGAGCACTCCCATCCACCCACCTGTCTATCAATCCATCCATCACTACATTTAGGTGATGCATTTGTTCATTCTCCCTCTCATTATCATGAGGGTTCAAGAGTGCGTCAGAATGTGGGGTTCAGGAGTGTGTTACACTCAGAATGCAGGGATTAGGAGTGCGTTGTGGTCAAAATGCAGGAATTGTGAGTGTGTTGCGCTTATAATGCAGGAATCAGAAGTGCGTTGGGCTTAGAATGCAGGGATCAGGGGTGTGTTGCGCTTAGAATGCAGGGATCAAGAGTGTGTTGCATTCAGAATGCAGAGTTCAGGAGTGTGTTACGCTCAGAATTCAGGGATCAGGAGTGCGTTGCGCTCAGAATGCAGGGATCAGGAGTGCGTTGTGCTCAGAATGCAAGGTTTAGGGGTGTGTTACACCCAGAATGCACGGATTGGTAGAGAAGGTGGGGGTGATGTGAAGGGTGGTAGAGGACACTGCTATGGGGGTGACCCTGCCCATAACAGTGTCCACTGCCCCCTTCACATCACCTCCCTCCCACACATTGGTGTCTTCTGCCCCCCCTCGCCTATAGCAGTAACCTTGCCCCCCCCTTTTTCCCTTCCCTCTCCTCCCATAGCATAGTGCTCTACCTGTTTCCACAGCGGAGACAGAGAGGCAGCACAGTTCTGGACAGATGGCAGGAGCCGGCAGAGTGACTTTTCATATTAGCAAGCTGGTGATTGGTTGCTTAGGACCACCTTGTGTCCTAGCAACCAATCACTAGCTGTTTAACATAAAAAGTTAATTTGGCCAGCTCCTCCCCGCCGCCCTGGGCTGTGGGTTTCCACTATTCACTGATCACATTGGCGGGGGTGGATAGAAATGGGAGGGGGAGAGAGAGACCAGGACATAGATGGATAGGCGGAGCCGCGGAAGAGGCTGGAAGGGTTGGGAGGGGGGAGTATGTTGACTTGCCTCCCAGTCTCCACCACCCTTCCCGAAGGACTGGTATAAGGTGAATAAAGAAACCTGATCTTAAGTATTTTGGGTGTTTGTTTAGATAACTCAAGAAAGATCCTCCCTCAATCTTCCCTTGTTTAGGGGGAGGTACTTTTTCATACACTATTACTATATGTTCATTCCTGATCTGTGCAATGATCAGGGAATCCTCCCTTTCATCCTCCCCTATTCCCTTAATTCATGCTCTTCTTCCTTAACCCACCATTGTCCATCTGCCGTGCCTCTCTCTTCCTCCCCCTTCTTTTTTTTTTACCCTTACCTTCCCTCCCATACTATCTATCCTATCCCTCTTCCTCCCCATCCTCTTACTTCTCGACACCTTCATCTCCCACCTTCGCCCTCCCTCCCTACCCTCTACCCTCTACCCCTCACCTCGCTATACCCCACTGATAACAAAAGCGGTTATATATACCTGATGATTGCTATTGTACGATATTACACATTTACTTGTGAGTCCATCTAGCAGCACAAGTTAAGCACCATCATAGGGTCTCTTGCACATGCCTGTGCATGAACCTATTTCAGTAATTCTGGGGATCCAATTCACCTTATTGCAGGGATATACTGCAAGAGATGTAACAATCTCTTGCCTACCGACTTTTGATGGCGGCAAGACATTGTTACTTCTAATATGCTATTTAGATTTGCAGTGAGAAATAAAGTGTTACTAAACCCTGGACCCTGCATTCACTATATCTGGTCTCCCACAGAACATAGAAATGCAATTGTTTTAGTAAATATAAACTGCTAAAAACCATTTCTCATCAGCAGTTAGAAAAATCTTGTGACTTCTATCAGTGTCTGCTTAAAGCTTGAAGGAGTTTTCATTCTCGCTTGATTGTCCTATGAAGATGCAGAACCCCTGACCCTCTGTCTGGACTGATTGGCCCTGTGCTGATCACATGCACTCCCAAGAAAAAAAAAACTCTCTAGCAGTAAATACCAATTTGATCATGTGCAGCTTGCCCCCCAAGGCTCTGTTCTATTAGGAGATGGTTTAGGGACTGTGGAAGAAGTGGAGGATCAGAGAAGACAGAATCAAACAGCCTTTTTACACAATGCAGATGAATAACCCCTTAGGTCCCACCATGAGTATAACAAGCAGGCTTTACTGCATATACTGACTGATTTTACTGTTGTGGGTTTAGTAACACTTTAAGATGTGTACCTTAGGTTGTACTGCATAGATAATTTATCATTACCATGGGGTCCCAGCCTTATGCCGCGTACACACCATCACTTTATGTGATGAAAAAAAACGACACTTTCTGTGAAGTAAAAAAATGACGTTTTTGAAACTTCAATTTTCAAAGACGAAGTTGCCTACACACCATCGTTTTCTCACAATGATCTTGCAAAGTGAGGTTACGTTCATCACGTTTTACCATTGAAGCTCGCTTCATAAGTAGCTTCTGGGCATGCGTGGATGAAAAAACGTCTTAGAAAACGACGTTTTTGCTACACACGGTCAATTTCTGTGAAGTAAAAAGTGCACTTTTGAAAAACGACACATAAAATTGAAGCATGCTTCAATTTTTTTTGGTCGTTTTTTACAAGACATAAAACAACGTTTTCCCCCACACACAGTCAATTAAAGTGACGTTTTTAAAAACGTCATTTTTTTTCATCACATAAAGTGATGGTGTGTACGCGGCATTACGCTCTCCATATGGCCACCCGCAAGGCTACAAATTTCATACCCTATTTTTTAGCTATTTTTAGACACTGATGATTATCTGCAATTGTTTAATCATTACTGTAATGCCTCTTAGGCCCCGTACAGACGACCGAACATGTCTGCTAAAAACTGGTCCGCGGACCAGTTTCAGCAGACATGTTCGGTCGTCTGTACAGCCGAGCGGACAGGATTCCAGCGTACATTTGCCCGCCAGACCGTTTTCGAGCGGACAAATGTTTCTAAACATGTTTAGAAACATGCCCGCTGGAATCCTGCCCGTCGGACATGTTCGATCGTCTGTACAGACTTACCGTACATGTCCGAGCGGCCGCCATCCCTCACATGCGTCGAATGACTTTGACGCATGCGTGGAAGCATTGAACTGCCGGGGCCGCGCATCGTGTACGCGCGGATTTCTGTATGACGGTGTGTACAGCCATCATACAGAAATCTCCGGGCGGGCAGGTACGCTGAAAACGGTCCGGCGGACCGTTTTCATCATACATGTTTGCCCGTCTGTACGGGGCCTTACACACGACCAGTTTTCCCATCGGGAAAACTGCCATGACAGCTTTTGGCCAGGAAAACTGTCCGTGTTTAGAGGGGAAAAAGCTGCCGAGCAGGGTCTCGGTTTTCCCCTTGGCGTACTTTTTACCGCTGGGAAAACTGATCGTGTGTACAAGGCATTACTTGGTGTCCATTGCCACTTGATGGTTATATGCAGCCTGGGGGTACTTAACAAGTTCATTATACTGTACAGTATTTACATTAGAGTTTAACAAAACATGCTCAATATACCCAGAGAGCTTGCTCAATATCTTTCTTTTTACTGAAATGTACATCCAGAGGGGTACACATTCACGCTTTGTGGGCTTGTCACCATTCATGTACATGTTACATTTCCCAGGAATACTCCTGTAAATAACAATTGCGCTTCATGTTACCAGTTTCCGGCCCTAATCGGTTAGTGAGTTATGAAGTATTGAAATATAAAGCTGTAAGACTAGACTCGGTTTAGACATTAATGGCTGTGTGTTGAGTTATTTTGAGGGGACAGCAAATTTACACTGTTATTCAAGCTGTGCACTCACTACTGTACATTGTGGCATAGTGTAATTTCTTCAGTGTTGTCATATGAAAAGATATAATAAAATATTTACAAAAGTGTGAGGGGTGTACTGATTTTTTGTGAGATACTGTATATTGTAGTGTTTTTCTTCCCCTCTCCCACCTTCTTCGTTACTCCTTTCTCACCTTTCCTCCACTTTTGTCATCTGTAGAGGCACAAGGTACTGTGATATCATGTAATCTGGTGCAGGAAAACACTGCATTTGTGATGTTGTATGGTGTATATTGACACCTGCAACAGATTGGACCACATTCTGGTGTGAATGAGCTCTTAAAGGGATCTGTACCTGCATCTGAGCACTGTGAATTAATGGACACCCTGTTAAACTGATGCCTAATAACTGACAGGAAATTGTTAATTTGCTAATTAGCAGAGTTGGATGTCACTAATTATTTGAATCATTTCTTCTGACTTTAAAGTGTCTCTGGATTATTTGGCTACTGTCATACACAAATGGAGCAAATGTCATGCCATGTCAGAATAGGCAGATAAGTAAAATTGGAAGTGACTGGGGCAGAGTTAGAAGATCAAGGAGATATTATATGCTTCAACTACATATTAAATTGTTCCATTAGAATAAAATGTCATTTATGTACTGTCACAATCAGATACTTTTTTATACTGCATATGGAGACAATTTTCAGTCAGATTGACAGCTCTGCACTTAGATCATTCCTTTCTTCTCAGTTTAATATTTGATGTTTTTTTTTTATATTTCATATGTAAACTTTTGATGATTTGTTATTGTAACACCCCATTAAAAATACAATGTAGAAAAAAAATGTAATTTTTCAAGGATAGTGATCACATGAAGCCATTTATTATCACATAGTTTTTTGGCTCATTTTAAAATCATAATGATAACAGAAATAACCCAAATTGCCCTGATCAAAAGTTTCCATACCCTGGAATGTTTGGCCTTAGTACAGACACAGAAGGTGGCTATTAAAGATTAATTTCCCACATGTGTGGCTTTTTAGATCGCGATTAGTGTCTGTGTATAAATAGTCGATGAGTTTATTAGCTCTCACATGGATGCACTAAGCAGGCTAGATACTAAGCCATTGGGAGCAGAAAAGAACAGTCAAAAGACCTGCGTAACAAGGTACAGTAGGTGAACCCGATTTTGTGTCAATCTCGCTCTCTTTCTCGGCGAGATTGAGCACCTACGAGCCCCATCGCGGGAGCCAGCGCCGAGCTGGCTTGCCGCGATGGAGACAGAGCCGTCATAGAAGCGACGGGAGATCCGACTTGGATTCCCGCCAATTCTACACGTGTGCGGCGTTTGTTATGAATCCTGAGGGGGAAGTCCCCGCCGGATTTTAAATAAAAATCCGGCATGGGTCCCCCCTCAGGAGCATACCGGGCCCTTAGGTCTGTTATGGGTTGTAAGGAGAGCCCCCCCCTACGCCGAAAAAAACGGCGTAGGGGGTCCCCCTACAATCCATACCAGACCCGTATCCAAAGCACGCTACCCAGCCAGGAAGGGAGTGGGGACGAGCGAGCGCCCCCCCCCCTCCTGAGCCGTACCAGGCTGCATGCCCTCAACATGGGGGGGTTGGGTGCTCTGGGGCAGGGGGGCGCACTGCGGCCCCCCCACCTCAGAGCACCCTGTCCCCATGTTGATGAGGACAGGGCCCCTTCCCGACAACCATGGCCGTTGGTTGTCGGGGTATGCGGGCGGGAGGCTTATCGGAATCTGGGAGCCCCCTTTAATAAGTGGGCCCCCAGATACCGGCCCCCCACCCTAAGTGAATGAGTATGGGGTACATCGTACCCCTACCCATTCACCTGCAAGAAAAGTGGTAAAAACACAAATAAACCACACAGTGTATTAAAATATTTTATTTTTCTGCTCCGGAGGCCGCCCCCTGTCTTCTTTATTAGCTCTTTTACCAGGGGGGGCTTCTTCTTTGACGTCTTCGGGTGGGTGGGGGCCGCCGTCTGGTTCTCTTCCACCGCCGGGGGGGGGTGGCTTTTAAAAAAGCCCCCACCCCCCGGCGGGTTTCCTCCGGCGTCTTCGGCGGGGCTCTTCTTCTTCCGCTATCCCGATGGGTCTTCTCCGCTATCCGGGGGGTCTTCTCAACTCTCCGGGGTTCTCCTTCTGTCTTCGCCGCTCTCCGTTGTTGACTCGTCGCACCCCGGTTCTTCGTCTCGCAGTCCGGTCCCTTCTTCCGTGCTGTACGTCTTCTCCTTCCGTGCTGTGATGAGTTCTTCTTCCGCGCTGTGACGTCATGTTCTTCACGTCTCTTCTTCTCCCGATGTTGACACGCCGGTCCTTCTCGCTGAAATGACGGATGCGCGCCTTGCATCGGACCTATATAGGCCTCACAGTCCCATCATGCTCTGTACCTACCCATGTGATACCTACCCACGTGGGTAGGTATCACATGGGTAGGTACAGAGCATGATGGGACTGTGAGGCCTATATACTGTAGGTCCGATGCAAGGCGCGCATCCGTCATTTCAGCGAGAAGGACCGGCGTGTCAACATCGGGAGAAGAAGAGACGTGAAGAACATGACGTCACAGCGCGGAAGAAGAACTCATCACAGCACGGAAGGAGAAGACGTACAGCACGGAAGAAGGGACCGGACTGCGAGACGAAGAACCGGGGTGCGACGAGTCAACAACGGAGAGCGGCGAAGACAGAAGGAGAACCCCGGAGAGTTGAGAAGACCCCCTGGATAGCGGAGAAGACCCGTCGGGATAGCGGAAGAAGAAGAGCCCCGCCGAAGACGCCGGAGGAAACCCGCCGGGGGGTGGGGGCTTTTTTAAAAGCCACCCCCCCCCCCCGGCGGTGGAAGAGAACCAGACGGCGGCCCCCACCCACCCGAAGACGTCAAAGAAGAAGCCCCCCCTGGTAAAAGAGCTAATAAAGAAGACAGGGGGCGGCCTCCGGAGCAGAAAAATAAAATATTTTAATACACTGTGTGGTTTATTTGTGTTTTTACCACTTTTCTTGCAGGTGAATGGGTAGGGGTACGATGTACCCCATACTCATTCACTTAGGGTGGGGGGCCGGTATCTGGGGGCCCACTTATTAAAGGGGGCTCCCAGATTCCGATAAGCCTCCCGCCCGCATACCCCGACAACCAACGGCCAGGGTTGTCGGGAAGGGGCCCTGTCCTCATCAACATGGGGACAGGGTGCTCTGAGGTGGGGGGGCCGCAGTGCGCCCCCCTGCCCCAGAGCACCCAACCCCCCCATGTTGAGGGCATGCAGCCTGGTACGGCTCAGGAGGGGGGGGGCGCTCGCTCGTCCCCACTCCCTTCCTGGCTGGCCGGGTAGCGTGCTTTGGATACGGGTCTGGTATGGATTGTAGGGGGACCCCCTACGCCGTTTTTTTCGGCGTATGGGGGGGGCTCTCCTTACAACCCATAACAGACCTAAGGGCCCGGTATGCTCCTGAGGGGGGGCCCATGCCGGATTTTTATTTAAAATCCGGCGGGGACTTCCCCCTCAGGATTCATAACAAACGCCGCACACGTGTAGAATTGGCGGGAATCCAAGTCGGATCTCCCGTCGCTTCTATGACGCGCTTGCTGGGATGTGCTGTCACTATTCCAGTGAGTGCGAGGTGTCGGCGAGATCTCGGCACCATGTCGCCGAGTATCAGCGCGACGCTGTCGTGCTAAAAGCACAATATCACAAACACCTACTGTAATGAAACTTTACAAAGATGGAAAATTATATAAAAAGATATCCAAAGCCTTGAATTTGCCAGTTAGTACTGTTCAATCATTTAATATGAAGTGGAAAATTCGGGGATCTCTTGATACCAAGCCAAGTTAGGTAGATCAAGAAAGATTTCAGCCACAACTGCCGCAGGAATTGTTCGGGATACAAAGAAAAATCCACAGGTAACCTCAGGAGAAATACAGGCTGGGAAAAAGATGGCGTGGTTGTTTTTAAGGAGCACAATACGATGATACTTGAACAAAAAAGTGATGCGTGATTAAGTTTCCAGAAAGAAGCCTTTACTGTAGGCTTCTGTAGTTTCACAAAAAAGCCTGGTTACTAGCACACTGTATCAACCACTGGGAACACGCCCAAAAAATACCACATGGTGGTATTACACCCCATGCAGAGTAACTAAATTCTTCCCCAATCACTCCCCTCTCTGTTGAAGAGGATGTAGGAAAATCTGTACCATTTTCCATATCCTATGGACTTGCAAGAATTTGTCCAGTTTCTGGCATCAGACCTTTCACCTGATCTCCAGAGTCACCGGCATACTGCTACCAATAGATCAAACTCTGGCAATACTGAATCTAGGTATTGAAAAAATCCCCACCCAATTCTACAATATTGTCCTCCAATTCTATTAGCGGCCAAATCTCTAGTTACTAAAATGTGGCGTAATTCCGAAAAGATCTGGTAGTAACAGAAATAACATTGGAATAAAAGAAAAATCTCAGGTTGTCATCATAGCAAAACATATAAGGTATGAACAAAAAGGATAAGTACAAATCCAACATCATAAGAAAAAGGCACGTTTTGAGTTCAGCTCAGTGAGAGAGATATATATCACAGATATACGCCCCCTCAAGACATTTCGAAGTTCGTAAGTGTAAGGGGTCTACCAGTAGGTTGAGTTTAGATCTGACAAAGGATGAAATTTAATTGTATGGGAATATCTCACTAAGAGGAATTTGCATTGTCTCCTTAAAGTGTTGCAAGGGATATACTTGACCACTCCATTAACCACTTGCTGACCGCCGCACACACATATACCTGGGCAGAATGGTATATGGTATATGAATTTGCCACCCATCAGGCGCCGCAACGCGGGAGCGTGTCTGCCACGCACTGCGAGAGCGTGCCCGCGTGTCCCGTGAACTCGATGTCCTGTCGATGTTCCTGTGAACTTCCCTGTTCTGCCTAGAAACATGACAGGGATCTACTGCTCCCTGTCATCGGAAGCAGTGATCTCTGTCATGTTGTAGTGAAATATGTGTCAAAAATGTCTGTTGTGTCATCCATAATGTTGCAGTCCCAATAAAAATCGCAGATCACCACCATTACTAGTAAAAAAATTATAATAATAAAAATGCCTATTTTGTAGACGCTATAACTTTTGCGCAAACCAATCAATATACACTTATTGCGATTTTTTTTTTTTTTTACCAAAAATATGTAGAATACATATTGACCTAAACTGTGGAAGAAATTTGTTTTTTATATATATTTTTGGGGGATATTTATTATAGTAAAAAGCAGAGCTTTTTTTCTCAGAAAATAGGTGCAGGAACTCAACCACAACCCGTTCAGATTTCACAAACAGTAGAAGGGTCTTAAAGGGGCATTAAATACCAGGATTGCATTACATACAGAGTGTAGAGTTCAGGGGGTTACACACAGAGTGCAGAGCTGTGATTTGTACACACAGAAACCAGACTTCTGTGTTTACAAGTGATTGTGGTGAGTAGGCACCAAAGGGTCTGAGCCAGAGGTGGTGGAGCTGAGTTCCCCCAAGTTCCCCCTGAAAAAAAGCCCTGGTAAAAAGTAAAAAATATATATTTTTTTAAAAAAATTGTGGCTCTTTTTTTGTTTATAGCGCAAAAAATAAAAACCACAGAGGTGATCATTGTTAGCTAAAGTGATGCAGTACAGAATCGCAAAAAATGCTCTGGTCAGGAAGGGGTTAAATCCTTCCGGGGCTGAAGTTGTTAAGATAATCACCAATTCTTAATAGCCCCTTTTAAAAACACTACTGAAATAATCTTGGTACCAAACCACGTGGAAACTCTGGATTACAAAAAATAGGAGCTAGCGGTGTATGTGGGGATGATAAAGGGTTGCAGTGACGTGTTCTGTCCCAAAGTGCTAAATAGTGTGATAGAGAGGTAAAGGAGGGCGTAAACGACTAGGAAGCCATATTAATGATCCTATGGCAAAGGGATGGCAAGAAAGTGCCTCAATGGAGACCCAAAGGGGAACAGAGCCTTTAGCCGTGGTGTAGGCTAACTGGGCAATTAGAGCTGCTTGGAAATATGCCTGTAGATTGGGAAGATCAAGCCCACCCCCAGATTTTGGGGTAGATAGTGTTTGTTTCTGTATCCGGGGTCTCCTGTTACCCCACACGAAGCGTAGAACTTCAGCTTGAAGAACGTTGTAGATCTCCCCTCAGGATTGCCACCGGCAAAGTTCTAAAATAGTAAAGTATCCTGGGTAAGAACGTCATTTTGAGTTAATTCTGCCAAACCATGATAGGGAATAGTCTGCCCAGCAACAAAGGTCCCCCCTGAGTTTTTTAAACATTGGGGGGTAGTTTGTCATATAAAGAGTCTCAATGGAGGATGTCAACTGAATCCTTAGTTATGGAAGGGAGTGATGTGCCCATTGAAAACTATAAGTATCCCTCCACTTAAATCCCCCTCCCAGCACAAATTCCCCCCAGATCTCCCCTACTAGCATACATATTCTTCCCCCCATATCTCCCTAAAACACTACTCATAGCACCCCCCAAATTTTCCCCCAACTAGAAAAATACATACCCCCTGCTGCCCCCAAAATGTTTCCTTCCAACACAAATTCTCTCCCCTCCACTTCACATACCACAGCACCCATGGCCACTGGCCCTTTTGCCCACCCCTTGTCCTTGCCCTGTTCTAGCAGCCCCATGTGACTATATCTTCATTCTTCAGAGCTGCTCCATGATGTCCATTATGTCATCTCATCATCCAGTGGGGACAGATTGCTGGAGGGGTATGCTTAATAACATGATTGGCAGCAGCCTCTCCAGAGTGCCTTAAACACAGCAGCAGCTCATCCTCTTGATTATTCACTAGCTGGGAGTGAGAATAAAAATTCACTTGACCACAGTATATGGGATCCAGCAGGAGTTATTTGGGAGACTTTTATTACTTTGTAATAGATAGAATTGTAAACTATATGTGAAGTTAGTTTGATATATGGACAGTTGTTTTAGAAAGTTTAATATCACTTTATGATTTCATTCAACTATACAGGAAAAAAGGAGAAGCATCACACCAAGGGTCTGAGAGTCCAAAGCAATGTTTTATTAAATAATCAGTAGAAAGGAAGCCTACATATTTCAAAGGTTCAGGCCTCTTTATCAGGGCTTGTGTATTGTATAATCTCTAACTGTAACTGGACTGGACTGAAAAGCAACAATTGTTATAAATTGCATTATGACATTTTTAAATATTAAGTTTTTATAGCTATTATATTGCATATACAACAAATGTGTTATGCTAATAACATATAAGAAAAAAAAGCAACAAAATAAAGTCTGATGCCGCGTACACACAATCATTTTTCATCATGAAAGAAAACGTTGTTTTTCAGCATGTCCAAAAAACAAAGTTTTTCCAACTTCATCATTAAAAACGAGTTTACCCACACACCATCGTTTTTAAAAAATGATGAACAAAGCGCGGTGACATACAACATGTACAACGGCACTCTAAAGGGGAAGTTCTATTCGCCTTTGGGCTGCTTTAGCTGATTCCTTGTTAGTAAAAGACGCTTCACGCTTTTTTGTCTGTTACAGCGTGATGAATGTGCTTACTCCATTATGAACGGTAGTTTTACCAGAACGAGCGCTCCCATCTCATAACTTGCTTCTGAGCTTGCGTCAGTTTAAAACGTCATTTTAGCCCACACACGATAATTTTTTACTACCCGAAAAACAACATTTTTTAAAACAACGTTAAAAAATGCAGCATGTTCGAAAAAAAAATTTTTTGTAATTTTTCTGAAACTGAAAAACGATGTGCAGCCCACACACAATCATTTTAAATGACGTTTTTTTTTCATGCCGAAAAATGATCGTGTGTACGCTGCATTAGTGTCAATAGTCTCTAGGGTAGACCATGAATTCCAAATGTGTCCTGTGAGGTGAAAAAATTTTGCATTCAAGATAAATCAGAATCCCTCCACCAGGTGAGTTCACCGACACCACAATTATAGATGGACTCTTACCAAAGAGCTCGGACCATCTATTATGGCAGAGGTCATACAGGCTAAGAATTTTAAATTCCTCTTCAGCACTAGTCACAGATGGAGGATAGGGATGAGCTTTGTATTCGAGTCGAACTCATGTTCGACTCGAACATCGTCTGTTCGATCGTTCGTCGAATTATGAACGTTTTGGGCCGTTCGCACCAAATTTGAGTTGCGTTTCACGGCCCCAAATTCACTGTGGCATCGCAGTGCATTGCTGGCTGATGATTGGCCAAGCATGCACTATGACCCGCATGCTTGGCCAATCACAGCTTGCAAAAAACGAAGAGCCATAATTGGCCAAAGCCAGGGTGGCTTTGGCCAATTATGGCTCAGGGGGTTTTTGTACACGCCCCACACTATAAAAGGCCGCCTGCAGGTCGGCCTTGTGTAGTGTGTTGCAGTGGTTAAAAGAGAGAAGACACAGAGAGAGAGCGTGTCATTTTTAGTAGGTAGATAGAGCAGGCAGGCATGCAGGCTAGTCAGTTAAAGTTACAGTGTGTAGAGGATATATATGCATCCCAGGTGTTGTATATATATTTATACACTGTATAGTTTAGCTAGATCTGCACTTCCTAATTTACTGGCAGGCAGGTGATTGTGCTAGCTGCAATATTGCTACGTGGTGTGTACTGCCTGTGTCCTCTGCAGTGTGCACCTAAAGCTACATGGTGTGTGTACTGTCTGTGTCTGTGCTATTTTTCTCAATGATTTTCATCCATATTGCAGGGACCAGACATTACATTAAAGCCGCAAGCAGTTTTAAATTACTTTTTCTTATAGTAATCTCATTTTGTGCAGGGACAGTTCTAAACACGTGCCACTTCACAGGCATACTATAGCCACCCAGCAGGTACGATATTTAAAGGAATTTTTCATTTTTCACTTTAAGCATCATTAAAATCACTGCTCCAGAAAAAACGACAGTTTTTAAAACTTTTTTTTCATTGATACATGTTCCCTGGGGCAAGACCCGGGTTCTCTAAGACGTTTTACGACAATAACTTGCATATTAGGCTTTAAAATGAGCACTTTTGAATTCGAACGTTCGAGTCCCATAGACGTCAATGGGGTTCTAAATGGTCGCGCGAACGGTCGGTCCGTTCAAAGGTTCTGGTGCGAACCGAACGGGGGTGTGTTCGGCTCATCCCTAATGGAGGACAGGGGAAGTTATCCCAGACGGGCCACAGGGTGGTTCCAAACCTCTTTCCTCAGGTTGTCCAAATGGTATTAATATTCCTGCCGAAGGATTTCGAATTTAGTATAATCAAGTTATGTACTTCATACACATCTGCCACACTACTGCCAGGGAGATCAGTCTGCTTCTTGATTCAGTTTACTGTTTCATGTTTACGATTTACTGCTTCTTGGATCAGCTAAGGCTCTGGATTACTTCATCTGTCAACTTCAATCAAGCACATTATCATCAGAGCACACTCATTTCCCTGGATGTCCCGAGCTATCTTTGCAGGGGTCAGCGAATGTTGGGATCAGGTCAGCACCGTTTGTTATCCACCTGCAAGTAATGCAGCTGCAAGAGGCCCCTTCCCTCGCTCGGCTCGGTGCCTCTTGCAGCTGCATCACTTGCATGTGGATAACAAACGGTGCTGAGCCGATAACGGCATCCGCCAACCTCTACACATTTATCGTATACTGCACATATATTGTATACACATATACTGCACATTTATTGTATATTATTTTACTGTGAAAAAATCTCACGTTAGTGGTGCAGCTTTAAACACATTTTTTGGTGTTTGTATCACAAGCTCAATATTTTGTTTAGGGTTTTGAGTTAATTATTATATTATATTATTATAATATCATATATTATTATAGTATATTGTTGCTTTGCAACAAAGTCTTTTCTAATGATTGTTTAAACGAACATCACTTGGGACTCTCAGATTTTTGTTGTGGGGCTCCTTCAGTTTCCTGTATAGTTGGATGAAACCTTAACCATGCCATAAAAAGTATAAAATTACTGTCTGTGAACTAAACAATCAGCTTGTTACTCACAACTGCAGGTGTTGGTAATGCAAGACATGATGTCAGCACACTCCTTCCTCCTAAATCAGTTGTATACAAGTCCAAAGTCTTATGATGTTTTATAAAGTGTAGGATAAATCGAAAAAGTAAGTTATATGTAGTTAATGAATATAACATGTTCTCCTCTATCACAATTAAATACAATAATGTGTGCCTTTCTTTTTTTTTCAAAGGGAGCCTGTCATGTGAGAAATATATGACCTACAATCTAGTAAAGCACAATTTGTGTGCAAAATATGAAAGCCGTTCTTCCCTTGCTTGTACATGTAGTGCTTCTCATGGTTTTATGTGAATAAAGGCATTTGGATCTTGGTTTGGTGTGCAGCCATCCAGACTTTCCTTTCATTACCTACAATCTAAACTAGCATTTTTCTTACGAAAATTCTAGTTGCTTGGCTGCAATATTAAAGTGATACTAAAGTCTCATTGTTTTTCTTTAAAAAAATAAACATATTGGGGCAGATCCTCAAAGAAATTACGCCAGCGTATCTCTTGATACGCTGCGTAATTTCAAATTTTGCGCGCCGTATCTTTGTTTTGAATCCTCAAAACAAGATGCGACGGCATCTGGGTTAGATCCGACAGGCGTACGTCTTCGTACGCCATCGGATCTAAGATGCAATTTTCCGGCGGCCGCTAGGTGGCGTTCCCGTCGTAATCCGCGTAGAGTATGCAAATTAGCTATTTCCGACAATCCACGAGCGGCCATCGCATTCTTTTACGTTGTTTCCGTTCGGCTTTTTCCGGCGTATAGTTAAAGCAGCTATATGGTGGCGTACTCAATGTTAAGTATGGCCGTCGTTCCCGCGTCTAATTTTGAAAATTTTACGTCGTTTGCATAAGTCGTCCGTGAATGGGGCTGGACGCCATTTACATTCACGTCAAAACCCTTGCGACGTCATTTAGCGCAATGCGCGGCGGGAAATTTTAGGGACGGCGCATGCGCAGTTCGTTCGGCGCGGGGACGCGCTTCATTTAAATGAAACACGCCCCCTACACGTCACATTTGAATTCCGCGCCCTTATGCCACGAGAGATACACTACGCTGCCGTAACTTACGGCGCAAATTCGTTGTGGATTTAAAACAAAGCCAAGTAAGTTACGGCAGCGTAGCGTATCTTAGATACGCTGCGCCGGTGCAGATCTTTGTGGATCTGCCCCATTATACTAACCTGGTCTGTGCAGTTGGTTTTGCACAGGGCAGCCCAGATCCTCCTCTTCTTGGGTCCCTCTTTGGCACTCCTGGGCCCTCCTTCCTGTCAAGTGACCCCACAGCAAGCTGGCTATGGGGGCACCCAAGCCAAGCTGCAGCTCTGTGTGTCCATTCAGACACAAAGCCGTCGTTTGGCCCTGCCCCGCTCTCTCCTGATTGGCTGACTGACTTTGATTGACAGCAGCCAATGATGCCGCTGCTGTGTCTCAGCCAATCAGGAGGGAGAGTCCTGGATGGTCAAGGCACTTGTACACACCGCTGGACAGGGATGGGCTCAGGAAAGTATTAGGGTGGACTGCTACACACAAAAGGTGTTTTATCCTAATGCATATAATGCTTTAAGATAATAAAACATCTGCCTTTACAATCATCTTAAGCTTCTAGATTAAATGCTTTCATATGAAAAAAGCCAGTAAAACATCTATAATTGAGTTTGTAGTTTCTCTACGATCTTTATTCGGTTTAGCATCTACTGCAGGTAGTGAATGTACCCAAACAATTTATTTTATTTATATCCTTTTTTTTAGATTACATATAGTATTAGTAAAGGATAAAGTACAGAGGCTGAATAATTAGATTGTAATGTGTGTGTGGCTAGCTTATATCATATTCCAATATACACCCTCATAGTATCTTATGGTGATGCTGAATGTACTGAACTGTGAATTAATGATATGGCTGTGTGGGAGGAGCTCTGCATGGCCTGGCTCTTTTCAAAAAGTCCAGAATATAAACAAAAAAGTCAGTGCTAATTTTCAAAAAGTGACAGCTAGTGCAGGGAACTTCTCCCCATACTGCTGTCACAGGGAGACAGGGCAGCGGGGATCAGTGAGTGACTGCAAATGGATGGAACATGTAACTTGTTCCCAAAGGTGAACTTATCCTTTAAGAAACTAAAAATCCAGTCTGCCACTAATGCAGATGGCTTATAGTTCTTGAAGGACTAAATGCATAAATATATCTAGTATAATACTATAATATAACTAATATTTATAGATAAAGATGATCCAGGAATATCAATTGACTTGGATGCTCCCTCTGGAGCAAATAAGATCAGGCTTTTTTTTTTTTGCCTTCCTCTTGATCAGCTGTGGGTATAGGATTGTGTATAGGGAGGTTTTAAATTTTGTGTGTGTTTTCAATTTTTTTTTCTGTGGATGGACTGCATGAACTTGTGTCTTTTTTCAACCAGATTAACTATGTAACTATGAATGCAAGGGTGTTGATGATCAGCTATTGTAGTTCACTAATACTTCCCCCAGCTTTCAAACAGAAAGTCCATACAGAGGTACTGGCAAGAAAGCTGGAGGTCTGGTGGGCATGTCTGTAGGTGTCTGACATTGCACCTGCATTTATTTATTTATTTTTTATTTAAAGCGGAGACAAAAATTGAACTCCTTTGAAAATGTATGCAGCGCTGCTGCGAGGTACGTCACTTCTGCGGTTTCATCTAGGCCCTCCTCCTTATAGAGAAAACTGCCGCTCCAGGTGAGCACACCTAAGGCAATCACTGTCCACTCAAGAACCAACGGGTGCCGGCAATGCACGAAGCATGCAAAGGAAGGAATGTATATGAACAGCCGCACTCCAATGTCTAAAAAGACGTGCCCTTTATTGGGTAAAAAGAAAATGCACTACAAAGAACAGCATACAGTGGGAAAATGACAGTAGCTGGCAAAGCACCCTGTGCACTATGTTAAAAAAAAAAATTGTCATGGATAAATCTATGAGTTAAGGTTCTCTGCCAGTCCATTCAAAATGAATAGGCTGCCTTAACGCAGCATGCCTAACAAAACAGTTATGCTGCGTACACACGATAATTTTTCGGCTTGTAAAAAACAATGTTTTTTAAAAAAAAATGTAATTTAAAACGATCGTGTGTGGGCTTCGCAGCATTTTTCGGGTTCTGAAAAAACGACAACATTTTTTTTTGAACATGCTCTATTTTTTCACGACGTTTTAACCACTTAAGACCCGGACCTTTAGGCAGCCAAAGGACCCGGCCAGTTTTTGCGATTCGGCACTGCGTCGCTTTAACTGACAATTGCGCGGTCGTGCGACGTGGCTTCCAAACAAAATTGGCGTCCTTTTTTTCACACAAATAGAGCTTTCTTTTGGTAGTATTTGATCACCTCTGCGTTTTAATTTTTTTTCGCTATAAACAAAAATAGAGCGACAATTTTGAAAAAATTGAATATTTTTTACTTTTTTCTATAATAAATATCCACCAAAAATATATAAAACATTATTTTTTTTTCCTCAGTTTAGGCCGATACGTATTCTTCTACCTATTTTTGGTAAAAAAAATCGCAATAAGCGTTTATCGATTGGTTTGCGCAAAATTTATAGCGTTTACAAAAAAGGGGATAGTTGTATTGCATTTTTATATATTTTTTTTTTTACTACTAATGGCGGCAATCAGCGTTTTTTTTTGTATCTGCGACATTATGGCGGACACTTCGGACAATGTTGACACATTTTTGGGACCATTGTCATTTTCACAGCAAAAAATGCATTTAAAATGCATTGTTTACTGTGAAAATGACAATTGCAGTTTGGGAGTTAACCACAAGGGGCGCTGATGGGGTTATGTATGACCTCATTTGTGTTTCTAACTGTAGGGGGGTGTGGCTGTAGGTGTGACGTAATCGATTGTGGTTCCCTATAAAAGGGAACACACGATCGATGACAGCGCCACAGTGAAGAACGGGGAAGCTGTGTTTACACACAGCTCTCCCTGTTCTTCAGCTCCGGGGACCGATCCTGTGTGACCCCACGGCTGGGCTTAACCACTTGCCTACCGCGCACCGCCGAAATACGTCCACAAGGTGGCTCTCCTAGGCGAGAGCACGTAATATGACGTCCTGTCTATCTGCCGCCACTAGAGGCGCGCGCGCGCCCCCCGCTCGCCCCCGACTCCCGTGTGTGTGCCCGGCGGGTACAGAGCGGGGAATGGGAGCTGTGTGTGTAAACACACAGCTCTCGTTCCTGTCAGCAGGGGAAATGCTGATCTTCGGTTCATACAATGTATGAACCGAGGATCAGTGTTTCCCCTAGTGAGGCCACCCCCCCCCCCACAGTAAGAACACACCCAGGCATACTTAACCCCTTCCCCACCCCCTAGTGTTAACCCCTTCACTGCCAGTGGCATTTTTATAGTAATCCAATGCATTTTTATATCACTGATCGCTATAAAAATGCCAATGGTCCCAAAAATGTGTCAAAAATTTCCGAAGTGTCCGCCATAATGTCGCAATACCGAAAAAAAAATCGCTGATCGCCGCCATTACTAGTAAAAAAAAAATATTAATAAAAATGCCATAAAAATACCCCCTATTTTGTAAACGCTATAACTTTTGCGCAAACCAATCAAACGCTTATTGCGATTTTTTTTTTACGAAAAATATGTAGAAGAATACGTATCGGCCTAAACTGAGGGAAAAAAATGTTTTTTTATATATTTTTGGGGATATTTATTACAGCAAAAAGTAAAAAATATTCATTTTTTTCAAAATTGTTGTTCTATTTTTGTTTATAGCGCAAAAAATAAAAAACGCAGAGGTGATCAAATACCACCAAAAGAAAGCTCTATTTGTGGGGAAAAAAGGACGCCAATTTTGTTTGGGAGCCACGTCGCACGACCGCGCAATTGTCTGTTAAAGCGACGCAGTCCCGAATCGCAAAAAGTACTCTGGTCTTTGGGCAGCAAAAAAATGTGCATGCTCAGAAGCAAGTTATGAGATGGGAGCGCTCGTTCTGGTAAAACTACTGTAAGGAGTAAGCACATTCATCACGCTGTAACAGACAGAAAATCGAGAATCGTCTTTTACTAACACAAAATCAGCTAAAGCAGCCCAAAGGGTGGCGCCATCCGAATGGAACTTCCCTTTTATAGTGCCGTTGTACGTGTTGTAAGTCACCGCGCTTTGCTAGAGCATTTTTTTTTAACGATCGTGTGTGGGCAACGTAGTTTTAATGATGAAGTTGGAAAAAATTTTGTTTTTTCTAGAGGCTGAAAAACTTTGTTTTTAAAGCGGGGTTGCCACTACATTTTGCATTTTTTAAAAGTATGTCCGTTCATTAATCGTTTTAGCTGTATACATAGTGTCACTTACTATGTCTAAATGCGCCGCCGTTCCGCAGACTTCTTAGCAAGAACACTTTATATTCCGTTGTTCTGATGGATGTAATTTTGCTTGTGGGCATTGTGAAGCCCACAAGCAATTACTTCCTGGATTTCTGTATAGACGAATAGGGAAGCGCCGCCCATCCCGCCCCCAAACTGCGCAAAGCAGCATCAGCGCCGCGCCGTCAACCACTTGGGTTGCACAGGGGAAGCACAGGGCATCATGTGACTTTTTTTCCCAGGAGCATTAGCGACAAGAGGAGCCGAGGGAGCTGACGTCAGGATCCTCGGTGAATAGGAAGGCAGATTTCATGGGACTGCATAGCAACAGGCATTTCGAGGTGGGTAAAAACATTTTTTTCTTTTTCAGGTCTAAGGTACAATATAAAGCAAAGTTATATTTTTGATGGAACCTCCGCTTTAACAAGAATAAAAATGATCGTGTGTACGCGGCATAAGACTTTGGGAGTAGTGTGAATGGGGCCTAACATGGCAAATACAGAAAAAAGCGCAAAATTCACAAAAAGTGAATTCAATTATTTTTTCAATGGCTAAACAATATAAAAATGCAAATGTGATACAATGCAATGTGCATAACTTACAAAGAGTGTGTACAGTTTTAAATAAATAACATTTGTTATCAACTAACAAATTAACAGCTTTACTGAAATTCAGGGAGTGTGAATTCTTCAAACATAAATAAGTTGTCTTTAAATAATAAGAGCATTCATAAAATTGATGCTAGTCAGTAGAAAAAGAAAACAGCATTTGTTTAGCACCTATCACAAGATGTTTACGCAAAAAAAAAAAAAAAAACGCTTTTAAAATGAAATAATGACTAATAAATATGTATAAAATGAAGCTCATAATAATGAGTCATTTAGAGAGTTAAAGTGACACTGAAATTTGGTTTAAAATATACACTTTTTAAAAACAAATTAAAGGAACACATCAGATCTCAATGGGGAAAAATATCATAATGGATATCTATACTAATATGGACTGGGTAATGTGTTAGAAATGAAAGGATGCCACATCGTTTGATGGAAATTAAAATTATCAACCTACAGAGGGCTGAATTCAAAGACAGCCAGGAACTGGCTTCATGCTTCGCCAGCTGAGGCCGGGCATTGTCATGCACCGGGAGGAACCCAAGACCCACTGCACTAGCTTAGGGTCTGACAATGGGTCCAAGGATTTCATCCCAATGCCTAATTGCAGTCAGGGTGCCATTGTCTAGCCTGCAGAGGTCTGTACGTCCCTCCATGGATATGCCTCCCAAGACCATCACTGACCCACCACCAAACTGGTCATGCTGAATGATGTTACAGGCAGCATAACATTTATCATGGCTTCTCCAGACCCTTTCACGTGTATCACATGTGCTCAGGGTGAACCTGGCAATTCTGGTGTTCAATGACAAATGCCAATCAAGCTTTATTGTGCCAGGCAGTGAGTACATGGCCCACTAGAGGATGTCTGTCCCTCAGGCCACCCTCATAAAGTTTCTGATTGTTTGGTCAGAGACATTCACACCAGTGGCCTGCTGGTCCCAGATGTCACTCTGTAGGGCTCTGGCAGTGCTCATTCTGTTCCTCCTTGCACAAAGGAGCATATACCGGTCCTGCTGATGGGTTAAGGACCTTCTATGGCCATGCCCAGCTCTCCTAGAGTAACTGTCTGTCTCCTGGAATCCCCTCCATGCTCTTGAGACTGTGCTGGGAGACACGGCAAACCTTCTGGCAATGGCAAGTATTGATATGCCATCCTGTAGGATTTGGACTGCCTGTGCAACCTCTATTGGGTCCAGGTAATGCCTCGCACTACCAGTAGTGACACTGACCCTAGCAAAATGCAAAACTAGGTAAAAACAATCAGAAAAGATGAGTAGGGAAAAATGGCAGTGGCCTCCACCTGTAAAACCATTCCTGTTTTGGAGCTCATCTAATTGTTGCCCATCTAGTGCACCTGTTGATAATTTTATGAACACCAAAGCAGCTGAAACTGATTAACAACCCCCTCTGTATAAATCCCTCCCCCTCTGCTACTTAACTGACCAGATGAATATCCCAGTAGTTTATTTGACGTAATGCTATACTCGAATTAAAAAGTGTTCTTCAATTTTTTTAACAGTGTATATATATCAATATATATATATATACAGCCCTCAAAAATTCCACTCGCCTGCTCACAATTTGCGAGTGGAATTTCATTGAGGGCGAGTGAGGAGCAGGGGTGGACCAGGCTGATCATTTCCTGGCTGAAGCGATCAGCCAGGAAACTGTCAGCCAGAGGACACACAGAGGCAGGACCGGACTGCCCTGGCGCCGCTTTGAGCTGGGGTGAGGAGGCTGCAGCGCTCCCTTCCCTTTCTCTCTCTCTCCTCCTCTTGTTATGTTATATTGCACACACAGCGGGGATGTCACTCTGTGTGTGATGGAGCTGGCTGTGTCTGTGGTACAAGGTCCCGCCCCCCTAGACCAGCGTTTGTGAAAGTATCAGTGTTCCCTAGACATCTAGAGGTGTGGGACCTTGTTACATTGCGCAGGGGGGGTGCGCTGCTCGCTAAGGAAAGGCAAAGCCTTAGGAGAGGAAAGACATGTAACACGGTGGAAGGGAAAGTCAGCTTACACCAATGCAGAGAAGGGGGAGGAGCTCTCATCCCATGACACAGGAGCATCCCTGGAAGCATGGGAGTAACGATGAAGAGGAAGGAATCTTCTGAGAAAGTAAGTGACATAATTGTCAGTGCAGCTGATCCCAACCTCTGCCTCTTACTGACCCCCCCTCACCACCACAGATCTTATCCCTATGCCCGGTGCCATCCTCCCCCACCACCACCACCTCTGCCTCTGGCTCTTACTGCCAACCCCACCACCACCGAACCCGCCACTGATACCACCACCACCGATCCCACCCACCACCACCGATGTTACCACCCCTGCCACTGATCTCACCCACCACCACCGATGTCACCACCCCTGCCACCGATCCCACCCACCACCACTGATGTCACCAGCCCTGCCACCGATCCCACCCACCACCACCAATGTCACCACCCCTGCCACCGATCCCACCCACCACCACAGATGTCACCACCCCTGCCACTGATCCCACCACCACCACCACCACAGATGTCACCACCCCTGCCACTGATCCCACCACAGATGTCACCACCCCTGCCACTGATCCCACCACCACCACCGATCCCACCCACCACCACTGATGTCACCACCCTGCCACTGATCCCACCACCACTACCGATCCCACCACCCATACGTCACCACTGCCAGTGATCTTACCTCCTTCATAGCCACCACTGATCCCATCCCCCCACCACCACCACCACCACCACTGATCCCACCACCCCCGCCACTGATCCCACCACCACCACCACGATCCCACCATGCCCGCCACTGATTCCACCACCACCACTGATCCCATCACCCCTCACCATCACCACTGCCAGTGATCTAACCCCCCTCACAGCCACCACTGATCCCATTCCCCCCACCACTGCTGCCACTCACCCCATCCAACCCACCACCACTGTCCCATCCCATTCCCCCATCACTGCTACCACCGCTCACTGTCAATCATCCCAGCCCCATGCTTCAGGGGCCCCATGTCTCGCCCCTGTACACCCGGATAAGAGGGGCAGCGGGCGGCATATAGAGGAACCAATAGCCGTGACTGCAGGAGGAAAATTGAGGGTATTGGTTCCTCTATATGCTGCCCGCTGCTTCTCCTATCAGGGTGTACAGGGGTGAGACATGGGCCCCCTGAAGCATGGGGCTGGGATGAGTGACAGTGAGCGGTGGTAGCAGTGATGGGGGAATGGGATCGGGGATGGGAAAATGGAGGGGATTGGTTCCTCTGTATTCTGCCCCCGGCCCTCTTCCTATCCAGGTGTACAGGGGTGACAAATGAAGAGAGAGTGCATTGATGGGCACAGTGAGAGTGCATTGATAGGCACAGTGAGAGTGCATTGATGGGCACAGTGAGGCTGCCTTCATTGGCACCGTAAAGCTGCATTGATGGGCACAGTAAAGCTGCATTGATGGGCATAGTGAGGCTGCAATCATTGGCACCATAAAGCTGCATTTGATGGGCACAGTGAGGCCGCATTGATGGACACAGTGAGTGTGCATTCATGGGCACCGTAAAGCTGCATTTGATGGGCACAGTGCGGCTGCATTTGATGGGCACAATGAGGCTGCATTTGATGGGTACTGATATAATATTGATATTGTTAAAGTTGTTGTTTATTTTTGAAACTTAATTCTGCTGAAAACATTTAACGGTGTAATTTCATGATATAATTTACAAGGGCGTGTTATGGGGCGGACTTAGGGGTGGGGCAGGGGAGAGGTTGGGTGGGGCAACTGGTGGCGAGTAACTCTTAAGGTCTGGCTAGTGGCTCAGGACTTGAAATTTTGAGCCCTGTATATATATATATATACTATTCAAGTATGCATTCTAAAGTCAAAAAGTACCTGTTTTTGCTCTCAGCCTCCCCCAAATCTCCAAGTTCCTTTTTTCTTTTTGCTGCTTTGATTCAACTTCCTGTTAGAGGGTGGCTACATTTGTTCTCCATGGGTCAACCATATGTAGCCACCCTCTCTTGCTCGCTCCTGAGATGGACTAGGTACTATAGACTATGGGATTTGTAGTGTGCATAGAGTAGAGCACATGATTGAAACTAACATGCACTGCTTATTTGAAACACATGGAAGTTAGTGGTTGGTAGATCATGGAAGATGTAACAATGTTTCAGACAAAACACAATAAAGGGCCCTTTCACTTCAGCATTTTGGTCAAGTCCTCCTGTCGGTTTTTCAGACGGACCTGATCAGAAGCTCCAGGCAGCCCTATCAACAGGTGAATGTAATGTGTCTGCAAATATCCGCTTACCTCCCAGTCTGTCTAGATCCAGAAAACCCCCCAGAAAATGACTGCAACCTTTTCCATTTTTCTGGACCTAAACATAACAGATTGGACGTAGCCTGAACTAAACAGACAGTGGAGTCCATTTACATCTGACTACTCATAGAGCTGTCACAAGTCCACCCGTGTCTGCCAGACACAGTCTGAATGGTCATTGATGAAAAAAAAACTGATGTAATTTAGATGTCACAAAAAGGAAAAGGCAAGATAATGCAGACCTCAAACCACTATTTTATTAATACACTCACAAGGCAGAAAGGTAAATGGGCTTTTCCACTTGATGAATTACAAAAAAAAATCATTAAGATGACATCCTAACTCCACACTAGCTAATGATGTCACCCGCCCACCTGATGGGTATCGCCCAAGCTTTGTCAAATGGGTGATACCCGCCAGGTGGGCGGTGACACCATTACCTAGGATGGTGCTAGGACCCCATCTTACTGAGGTTTTTTGGAATGGTGGACTTTTAACGTTTTGGATAGAGTAGAGATGGATTAGAACACCTGTCAGTTTTTATTTGCTGTCTATGCCCCCGTTAGGAAGATTAACCCTCAGCATGTGTCCTGTTTACCATTGTCATTGAAAGAAAATAAAGTCTCACATTTTGGGTTGTCCCCAGAAAAGTAATAGAGTAGAAATCATCCAAAGGGGCAACTAGTTCTGGTGATCTGCCTTACTCTAGCCAAAAAGAAAAAAAAGAGTTTACCTATAGTTATTATTATTATAGAGGACTTATATAGCGTCAAGTTTGGTGCTTTACAATTTAGAGAGGGGGCAGTACAATTGCTGTGATGTCCTGATGTTTACACCCCCTGTGACATGTAAGATCACATGGGGTTTATCAGGAAATGTTGAATGAGACTAATGAGACTAATATTGCGGGATCTCAGCGCTGTGAGCAGATATGACGGACACGGTCAATCTATATATTTAGCACAAATAGGAGGAGAGAAAGTAGGGTAACCATGCAGGAAAGTCATCCAAAAAGGATGACACTGGTCCAGGAGGCTGATAAATGACTGTAACCCTCAGACAGACTGGGAAAAAAAATTATGAATGCAGTGTACTTTAAAAGAGCAGAAGGAAAGAGAGGGAGGTATAGGAAGAAGAGGAGGGGAGAGGAGAAGTTTGAGGCCTTGTACTCACGGCAGGACATGTCCGATGAAAACGGTCTACGCATGCGAGGGATGGCGGGCGGCAGGACATGTACGGTAGGTCTGTACAGACGACCGTACATGTCCGGGCGGACAGGTTTCCAGCGGACTGTTTTAAAGCAAGTCCAGGAAACAGTTGTCCGCTGGAAACCTGTCCGATCCTCCCGAAAATGGTCCGCTCGGGCCAACACACGGCCAAACATGTCTGCTGAAACTGGTCTGCGGACCAGTTTCAGCAGACATGTTTGGTTGTGAGTACGGGGCCTGACACAGCCTCCTTTTCGTCTGCTGGGTCTGAGTGAGTGAGTCCAGAGGAGGTCACCATGGGCGAGGACAAAGAACAGCGCCCTCTAAGTGGAGCAAGTAAAACGTTTTAATTGTAAACAATAAATGAATTCACTCACAAAATAGTAGTATGTTCAGTCATGGAATATGGTTCATCCGCTCTGACTTCCAGGTGATTGCTGGCGTCACTGGCTTGGATGTTTAGTCCATGATCTGGCCATCCTCCGGCCGCACTGTTGGTTCATAGCACTTCCGGATGGCTGTAATGATTATCGGCGATGCACACAGGCGGCATCACTTCTGGGTCAGTTCAGCGGCGGTGCTTTGCATTCGGAACATGCGTTCTCCTCCCTCAGGCTTGAGGAGGAACGAGCATGCCTGCTCCGAACGCAAAGTTTTTGACAATGTCCTTTATTAAAAAAGATGAATGTCATACAGTAGCTCCAACAAGTCTTCTTTCTCCAGTGATATCTTCTCCCTCTGGTTCTTCTCCTCCACTGGTTCTTCTCCCCCTGCTAATGTCATCTTCCTATGGTTCTTCTCCCTCTGCTGATGATGTCTTCTTCCTCAGTTTTTTTGCCATTTTTTTCCCTCCACTGATGTCCTCTCCCAATGCTAGCTCTCACAGTTGTGCCAGCTCTGTTCTCTTCTGTTTCTTATATAGCCACGGTGACATCATCTGGAGACCCCGCACCTTGTGATGTCACCACTAAGGATGAGCCGAACACCCCCCTGTTCGGTTCGCATCAGAACTTGCGAACACACCAAATGTTCGTGTGAACTTTAGAACCCCGTTAAAGTCTATGGGACTTGAACATTTGAAATCTAAAGTGTTAATTTTAAAGGCTAATATGCAAGTTATTGTCCTAAAAAGTGTTTGGGGACCTGGGTCCTGTCCCAGGAAACATGTATCAATGCAATTTTTTTTTAAAAAAACTGCCGTTTCTTCAGCAGCAGTGAATTTAATAATTCTAAAAGTGAAAAAATAAAAGTGTAATATTACTTTAAATTTCGTACCTGGGGGGGGGGTGTAAAGTCAGCATGTGAAAAAGTGCATGTTTCCCGTACATAGAACTGTCCCTGCACAAAGTGTAATTTCTGAAAGAAAAAAAGTCATTTAAAACCGGCTTTGCGGCTCTAATGAATTGTCGGCTCTGGCAATTCAGAGATGATTCATTCATAAAAAAAAAAAAACGTGGGGGTCCCCCATATTCAGGTCTGATATGGATATTAAGGGGAACCCCGCCATCAATTTAAAAAAAATTAAGTGGGGTTCCCCCCAAATATCCATACCAGACCCTTCAGGTCTGGTGTGGATTTTAAGGGGAATTGCACCCCAATTTTTTTTTTAAAAATGGCGTGGAGTTCCCCCAAAAATCCACGTCTTTCCCAGTGATGTACAAGGGTGCGTCAGAGGGGGCGGGGTCACGTGACGGGTGGTCGCTTCCCCTATATAAGAAATGTCAAAGCTCCAGCGCGTCATTCCGCTGGGCTGTGTCCAGCGGAGAGAGGAGCTCGCCTGCTGCGCTCTGGACGGATGGATCTGCTCATCGCTGGACCGGACCGCTGATCACCCTTCGCTGGAGAGATCATCCGTCACTGGATATAAGACAACGTTGGAGCATGGAGCCGCATCGAGAGTGGATTACCACCGCTTTTTTTTTTTTAATAAAGGAATTTTTTCTACGGTGTCTGTGTGTTTTTTTTAACTATTTACACTTCCTTCGTGAAATGGTAGAGGTACAGTGTACCCCATTACCAATTCACATAGGGGGGCCAGGATCTGGGGGTCCCCTTTGTTAAAGAGGTCTACCAGATTCTGATAAGCCCCCCGCCCGCAGACCCCCACAACCACCGGGCAAGGGTTGTGGGGATGAGGCCCTTGTCCCCATCAACATGGGTACATCCTCCCTATGTTGAGGGCATGTGGCCTGGTGCGGTTCAGGAGAGGGGGGGCCGCACTCTGCCCCCCCTCTTTTCTGCGGCCGGCCAGGTTAACGTGCTCAGATAAGGGTCTGGTGTGGATTTTTGGGGGAACTCCACGCCATTTTTTTAAATTTGGGGTGGGTCTGGTATGGATATTTGGGGGGAACCCCATGTCATTTTTTTTTTAAATTGACGGCGGGGTTCCCCTTAATATCCATATCAGACCTGAAGGGCCTGTTACTGGAATTTGGGGGGACCCCCACGCTTTTATTTTTTATTTTTTATGAATGAATCATCTCTGATTTGCCAGAGCCGACAATTTATTAGAGCCGCAAAGCCGGTTTTAAATGCCTTTTTTTCTTTCAGAAATGACACTTTGTGCAGGGACAGTTCTATGTACAGGAAACATGCGCTTTTTCACATGCTGACTTTACACCCCCCCCTAGGTACGAAATTTAAAGTAATATTACACTTTTATTGTTTCACTTTTAGCATTATTAAATTCACTGCTCCTGAAAAAACGGCTGTTTTTAAAACTTTTTTTTGCATTGATACATGTTTCCTGGGACAGGACCCAGGTCCCCAAACACTTTTTAGGACAATAACTTGCATATTAGCCTTTAAAATTAACACTTTAGATTTCTCCCATAGACTTTAACAGGGTGTTCCGCGGCTTTTCGAATTTGCCGCGAACACCCCTAATTGTTCGTTGTTCGCCCAACAGGCGAACAGGCAATGTTCGAGTCGAACATGAGTTCGACTCGAACTCGAAGCTCATCCCTAGTCACCACCCAATCATGCCCTGGGCAGAAGAAACCCTGTATGAACTCCACTATGGTCTCTACCCTCTTCTCAACCTTATATAACAGCACATAGTGGCTAATTGTCAAACATCAGTGAAGTCATGTGAGGGGAAGCAAAATGAGTTGCATGGGTTCACTATACCAAAACTATTTCTCTTGGCTCATTGTGGTGAACAAATTTACTGGACTATGAAATTGAACCCAGTAGTTAGAAATGTACATATCACAGTGGGTGTGGCCGACAGTCTGGGAATATGGGCACATAGCAGCTAAGCTTTGTTCCACAGTGGCACAATGGAGTGAACTACAGTGCACCTGGGTAGTTTTTACATCCAGAACATTGGGAAATCTCAGACATCATGTCAAGGAAGAGGAAAATGGTCTGCAAACCAGGCAGAATGACAGATTTCTTTCAGCATTTTCGCCAGCAGCACAGTCAAGATGGTACCGGTAAGCAGGGCAACAGAGAGAGTTTTCAGCACTCCCCTTTACACAACAAATGGAAATGGAAAACATGGAGTTAAAGCTAAACAACAGAATATTCAGCATCTAGCTGAGGACAAGGAGTGGAGTAAATTGTAGACATCATTGATTGACCCCCTGTTCGGTTTGCAGCAGAACTCCTGAACAGGGTAAAAGTTCTAACCCTAAGGCCCCGTACACACGACCAAACATGTATGCTGAAACTGGTCCGCGGGCCAGTTTCAGCATACATGTTTGGTCGTGTGTAGGCGCGAGTGGGCCGAATTCCAGCAAACATTTGCCCGCCGGGCCTTTTCCCAGCAGACAAATATTCCTGGACGTGTTTTAAAACCGTCCGCTGGAATCCTGCCCGCTCGGACATGTACGGTCGTCAGTACAGACCTACCGTACATGTCCGAGTGCCCGCCGTCCCTCGCATGCGTCGAATGACTTCGACGCATGCGTGGAAGCCTTTAAATGGCAGGCCCGCCCACGTCGCCGCGTCATCGCCGCATCATCATCGCGGCGACGACGCGGACACGCCCCGCGTAATGTTTACGCGCGGACTTCTGTACGATGGTTAGTGCAACCATCGTACAGAAGCCCTCTGGCAGGCATGTACGGTGAAAACGGTCCGACGGACCGGTTTCACCGTACATGTTTGCTCGTGAGTACCCGGCCTAACAGTGAACCCCATTGAAGTCTATGGGAGTCGAACAGGAAAAATCAAAAGTGATCATTTTGAAGGCTTATATGCAAGTAATTGGCCATAAAAGGTGTACGGGGTCTGGATACTGACCTGGGGAACATATATGAATGCATTTCTTTTCTAAACACAATTTTTTTTTAAGAGCAGTGATTTTAATGATGCTTAACCACTTAAGGTAGGTGTAATGGCGCTAAAAACACTAAAAAAACTTTAATAAAATAAATTAATACTCATCACTAGACCCATAAAATAATTAAGATAGTTTCGTGGTGAATCCTCCAATGGATGTGAGTGAAAATGTGTTCCACTCTGGGTCAATCCAGAGTGGAACACATTTTCACTCACATCCATTGGAGGATTCACCACGAAACTATCTTAATTATTTTATGGGTCTAGTGATGAGTATTAATTTATTTTATTAAAGTTTTTTTAGTGTTTTTAGCGCCATTACACCTACCATTATTCTTATCTGTCTTGAGTGTGAGAACACTTTCCGTCGTGGCTGCTATTTATTTATTTTAGCTTCTTTGTAGTTTAGATTACCCTTGATTAGGTTGATTTGCAAAAAACTATCCCCTATTTTGTAAGCGCTATAAATTTTGCGCAAACCAACCAATAAACGCTTATTGCAATTTTTTTTACCAAAAATAGGTAGAAGAATACGTATCGGCCTAAACTGAGTAAAAAAAAAATTATATATTTTTGGGGCATATTTATTATGGCAAAAAGTAAAAAAATATTGATTTTTTTTTTTCAAAATTGTCACTCTATTTTTGTTTATAGCGCAAAATTTAAAACCGCAGAGGTGATCAAATACCACCAAAAGAAAGCTCTATTTTTGGGAAAAAAAGGACGCCAATTTTGTTTGGGAGCCATGTCGCACGACCGCGGAATTGTCAGTTAAAGCGACGCAGTGCCGAATCGCAAAAAGGGGCAAGGTCCTTTAGCTGCATTTTGGTCCGGGTCTTAAGTGGTTAAATTGCAACAATAAAAATTAACAAATCCTTTAAAAATAGTGCCTGGGAGGTCTCCTTTGTCTTCCTGTAAAGTGGTGCATCTGTACCATATATATATATATATATATAACATTTAACATCATATTTAATTTCAATCGTGGTTGCAATTGCCAGCACCGGGCTATAAAAAATTTAACCTGAACCATACCAGACCACATGCCCTCAACATAGGGGGGGTTCTTTGGGACAAAAATCCACCTCAAAGCACCTTGTCCCTATGTTGATGGGGACAGGGGTCTCTTCCCGACAACCCTGGGCTTTGGTTGTTGGGGGTCTATGGGTGGGGGGTATAGGAATATGGAAGCCCCCTTTAACAAGGGGGCCCTCAGATCTGCCCCTGTATGTTTTTTACACCAAAACATATGTGCAAAAGTGCAGCAAGTACATCTTGTACTAAACACTGAGTCTAATTTGAAAGTGACTGGGTGTTTCTGAACTCCCTTTACTCAACGTTACTGGCTGACTCATTCTTGGGTGCTAATAAGCACCACAACATTCCATTATTCAGGTTATTAATAAGTGGAACTATGTATGCTTATCGAAACCCCTTGGCCACAGAGATGACTGAACTCACAAACACCTTTATTGTCTCTAAAATTGCACATCCCAGATCTTTATCGGACTAGGAAAAGACAGGTATTACCCAAGTCACCAACCTTTTGAAAAACGGAAAAACCATCCCATATAACAAGCGCTCTCTGGAATATTCATAGACAATATTGACTACCACACTTATATCAGAATATTAATCTTTCTTAAATGGCACTCTTTAATACCCATAAAGATATTTCACAGAGCATGGGTCTTTAGGAACAACATGCACAATACCTTACAAGGCATATCTTTGTTCCATAACCCACTACAATTGAAACAGACCTTTTTAAAATCTTCTCCCAACCAAAAATGGAAATTAGATCTTGCACAAACCTTTAGTGAAGATTAATAGAAAAAAGCGATAAAATATAACCAATGCTACACAAAATCAGCCACATATTGCGGAAAACAGCACAAAAATACATCTCAGGTGGTATCTTACCGTATATATTACAGAACAATTTAAGGCACAAGAATCTAATGTTTGCTGGTGGGGATGCGGTCTGTTGGGTACGCTATTTCATATGCTTTGGGCATGTCCACATCCAGTAAGTTTCTGGAGAGCCACATTTCACTTAATATTTTCTGTTAAAGAAAATCTTGATCAGGCAATCCTAATTATGAATATTGACCGCCACCCACCAGCACTCAGCCCAGTGATAATGCACATTTTAATGACAGCTAGATTAATAGTGTTAAATAATTGGAAGTCCAATGTAATCCCTGGCCAATGAGAGGTTATTAGACCATTAGAAGAATCTTTCCAGAGAACAAATTAGTAAGCTTTAACTATTGTTTTATTACTAACTCTAGATGTGTAAAATCATAGAGTTCAGGACCAATTTTTCTCACCTCTGTTCATTTTCAAATGTGTAATAGATTATCCGTTTAGTGAAAACCTAAGACATTTCTGAGGAAATTATAGCTAAACTGTTGAAAATCAACTAATTGCACCCTCTGTCTCTAGGATCATTTAACAGTTTTCAAGCTAATCTACTGAAAAGATTCCTTCCCCAACTGTTGATAGTTATACAAGTAGTTCACAGGAAAAATCTTTCCCTTGCATGGTTATTTTATTTAAATGGTAACAGAGCACTAGCTCTCCATTCTCTGAACAAATGCAGTCATTAACTTAATCCAAGATAAAGTATGTTTCATCAGCATAATTAGGCTCCCACTTTGTCTACAGAACTGAATGTTACAGTAGAAATGTATAATCAAGAAGTTTTTAAGATTCTTTATCAGCAAAGTTGGTCTCCTATACATGCATTCATTCAGTGCGTAGGCTGTTCATCTTTTGTCAGTACCACCTGCAGCATTAATATGCAAGAAGAACAAGCCATTATAAAAGTCACATACATAAGAAACATAAGACAGACCACAGTTAGTGCTTCCAAAGAGGAAATACGACATTTCATACTGCCATTTACAAACTTTTCCAAAGAAGACAAATATTTTCTAAACTCTATTAGGTAGATTCAGTAAGAGTTAGGCCGACTTATCAGTAGATAAGTCGACCTAACTCAGAATCTACGCCGACTTATGTTTAAGCGTATGCTCAAACAGAGATACATATCTAAGATACGACGGCTTGCGCCATCCTATCTTAGATTGCAATATTTTGGATGGCCGCTAGGTGGCGCTTCCATTGCGGTCGGCGTAGAATATGTAAATGAGGAGATACGCCGATTCACGAACGTACGCCCGGCCGACGCAGTACTTTTACGCCGTTTACGTAAGAGATAGGCCGCGTAAAGTTAGAGCTAGGCCCTATTGGAATAGTAATGTCAAGTATGGCCGCCGTTCCCACGTCGAAATTCAATTTTTTTACGTCGTTTGTGTAAGTCGTCCATGAATCGGGATTTACGTCGTTTACGTCCACGTTGAAATCAATAGGCCCGTGCGGCGTACTTAGCCGCAATGCACACTGGGAAATGTAGGCGCCCGGCGAATGCGCAGAACGTAAAAAACATAAGGTCAAGCACAATTAGCATACAACACGCCCCCCTAACACACATTTGAATTAGGCGCCCTTACGCCCGCCGATTTAGGCTACGCCGTCGTAACTTAGCAGGTAAGTACATTGGGCCAGATTCACAGCCAGCGGGCACAACGTAACTTTTCTCATTTAAGTTACACCGCCGCAAATTACACAAGTTAGTGCCCGATCCACAAAGCACTTACCTGGAAATTTGCGGCGGTGTATCCTAAATCAGTCCGGCGCAAGGCGGGCCAATTCAAATGGGGCAAGTCCCATTTAAATTAGGCGCGCTCCCGCGCCGGACATACTGCGCATGCTCCCGACGCTATTTTCACGACGTGCTTTGCGTGAAGTTACGTTGCACCGAGTTTTGTGAATCGCGACGGGTAAAAAAGAGTTGCGTCAGGAAAAAAAAAAGATTTGAAAAAAATTCAAAACCGCGACGGGAACGACGGGTATACTTTTGCATGGTAGAGTACCTTTACACTTTTGTAAAGGTACCCTATCTTTGCGACGGCAAACTAACACTTACGGCGACTTAACGAAGGGAAAAAGCTTTGTGGATCTCCGTAAGTGCTAATTTGCATACCCAACGCTGGATTACGACGAGAAATGCCCCCAGCGGCGGCCGCGGTACTGCATCCTAAGATCCGACAGTGTAAGTCCATTACACCTGTCGGATCTTAGGACTAGCTATGCGTAACTGATTCTATGAATCAGCCGCATAGTTAGAAACAGAGATACGACGGCGTATCAGTAGATACGCCGTCGTATCTCTTTTGTGAATCTGGCCCATTGTGAATCATGTACTTGCCAAGGCTAACTTACGGCGGCGTAGCTTAAATGCCTTAAGCTACGCTGCCGCAAAGTTAGGAAAATGTACCTGAATCTAGCTATATTTCTTTCCCTGGCAATTTATACTAGTTAATGTCAAAGAGAGCAAAAACACAGTTACAATGAACTAGTGAAGGAAGATGTAAATATAGTTTAAAAATTAACCTGTGGTACCTTGTTTTGTCCAAACGTAAATCACATTTGAATGTCAAAAGACAGCATTGTCAGATTATGGCACTTTCAGGACATACCAGTATGTTAGATTATGTAAGAAATCTCGTGTCAAAGACACAAATCTTTAGTAGGTCAGAAAATGTTATCAGCAAATAGTCTTCTCCAAAATGAGAATAAACTTTTGGCTAATACCATGTTCTATATGACAGACCATTAAAGTGGTAGTAAACCATCTACTTTTATTCTTGGATATAGCTGTTGAAATTGCTTTAACCACTTCCCGACTGGCTCACATACACATACAACGGCAGGTTGGCTCTCCTGCGCGAATTGCCCGTATATGTACAGCATATAATTAGTGGGATTCTTAGGAATGGGCTGGGCTGCTGCCTCCCCTGGAAAACTCCAATGATGGAGCAGAATGGTTGCAAATATGTGAAAAGAGGTAAGTGTTGCTGCCCATCAGCTGAAGAATGAACCCTCAAAGGTGAATCACACTTCACATGAATAAGTGCAAGTGCTGTTATGACTGGCAATGATATAAGTGTATCAAAAACAAAGTGGTCAAAGTATTAGACAGTGCATTTTATATAATACCAATCTTTAATAAACTTTAAAGTGCAATGATACAAATTCTAGTATATAGTAAACCTGCTGGTGCATTGCAAGGGCAAAATATGTACAAAATAAATATGTAAAAAAAACACACAAATATGTGAAAATGGAAAAATGTAGATATATAAAAACTAGATGAAAATAGAAAGAAAAAATAAAAATAAAATTAATCGGGCCAGATTCACAGCCAGCGGGCGCAACGTAACTTTTCTAATTTAAGTTACACCGCCGCAAATTACACAAGTTAGTGCCCGATCCACAAAGCACTTACCTGGAAATTTGCGGCGGTGTATCCTAAATCAGTCCGGCGCAAGGCGGGCCAATTCAAATGGGGCAAGTCCCATTTAAATTAGGCGCGCTCCCGCGCCGGACGTACTGCGCATGCTCCCGACGCTATTTTCACGACGTGCTTTGCGCGAAGTTACGTTGCACCGAGTTTTGTGAATCGCGACGGGTAAAAAGAGTTGCGGCGGGAAAAAAAAAAGATTTGAAAAAAATTCAAAACCGACACGGGAACGACGGGTATACTTTTGCATGGTAGAGTACCTTTACACTTTTGTAAAGGTACCCTATCTTTGCGACGGCAAACTAACACTTACGGCGACTTAACAAAGGGAAAAAGCTTTGTGGATCTCCGTAAGTGCTAATTTGCATACCCAACGCTGGATTACGACGAGAAAACAAAGTGTGAAAATGGAAAAATGTAGATATATAAAAACTAGATGAAAATAGAAAGAAAAAATAAAAATAAAATTAATCCTCAGTAAAAAACTTTTACGGTATTAAGGAATATATAGGTGAAAAAAATATAATTAGTTCATTCTTTAGTGCAAATATATGCAATATTCCCAAGTGACTTGTGCAGGTATCCAAAGTGACTTGTGCATACACTTAATCGTGAATTCTGTGCAGGAAATGAAGTGACACTCATGCTCCCCTTCGGTTCCACACTCGCCAGATCATTGTACCCCTGCAGGGGTAATGTGCATGTAATCAGATTTACTTTAATTGCAGTATCCAGATTGATCACCTCCTCCATGGCACACCAAATATGTCCTCATATACGTGGACATAAAGAACAGGCACTCGTAGTGTAAATCTGAATAGATGAATTTTATTGTACCAAATAAAATGAATTAAAAGCAAGGCATAATATATGCCCGGTTGCATGAAATAAGAACAATCCGAAGGTGTACGTGAGCCAGAACGGGGATTTGTGTATGTAAACACACAAATTATCGTTCTGACAGTAGAGAAGAGACAGATCTGCTGTTTGTAGTAATTGCAAAAGCGTTATGTCTCCTCCCCCAGTCAGTCCCACCCCCCACAGTCAGAAATACTAAAGAGGGAACACATTTAACCCCTTTATCACCCCCTAGTGTTAACCTCGTCCCTGCCAGTGACATTAATACAGTAATCAGTGCAATTTAATAGCACTGATCTCTGTATAAATGTCAATGGTCCCAAAAAAGTGTCAAAAGTGTTCTATCTGTCCGCTGAAAATCACAGATTACCGCCATTACTAGTGAAAAAATAATAATAAATAAAAATGCCATAAATCTATTTCCTATTTTGTAGACGCTATAACTTTTGCCCAAACCAATATATCAATATACGATTATTGGGATTTTTTTACCAAAAATATGTAGAAGAATACATATTGGCCTAAACTGATAAAAGATTTTTTTTTTGTAATGTCTTTTTGGAAAATTTATTATAGCAAACAGTAAAATGTATATATATATTTTTTAAATTGTCGCTATTTGTTTGTTTATAGCACAAAAAATAAAAAAACGCAGAGATGAGCAAATACCACCAAAAGAAAGCTCTAAAAAAGGACATCAATTTTGTTTAGGTACAACGTCGTATGACTGTGCAATTGTCAGTTAAAGCAACGCAGTGCTGTATCACAAAAAATGGCCTGGTGATTAAGGGGGCAAATCCTTCCGGGCCTGAAAAGGTTAAATGGGAATCTTTGAAAACACATTAGCTATTTCCATACATACAGGGACAATAAATAACGTTGCACATATTAACTCTAATGACGCGTACACACAAGAAAGATCTGATGGACCGTTTTCATCGGTCAAAACCGATCGTGTGTGGGTGCCATCGGTTATTTAACCATTGGTTAAAAAAAGCCAAGTTGTTTTAAATTTAACCGATAGATTCCCAACCGATAGAACAAAACCAATCGTTAGTAGGCACGACCATCGGTTAAAAATCCACGCATGCTCAGAATCAAGTCGACGCATGCTTGGAAGCATTGAACTTCGTTTTTTTCAGCACGTCGTTGTGTTTTACGTCACCGCGTTCTGACACGATAGTTTTTTTTAACCGATGGTGTGTAGGCGCGACGGACCATCAGTCAGCTTCATCGGTTAACCGATGAAAACGGTCCATCAGTCCGTTCTCATCGGATGGACTGATCATGTGTACGCGGCATCATTTTTCTAATGATTCCTATTCTTTGAGAGCTGTCACTACAGACCCAGGCTTTGTAAACATGACTATGTTTACACTGTGCCTGTCTGCAGTGTACTTTGTAGAGACACTTCTGCAGACCAGGAATGAACATAAGTAAGGACTCAAGGATCTATTTGAATGTGCATTCTGCTTTACTCAATTGGTTGTATAAAAATAACATGGAGTAGGGATTTATGCAGGGCTTAGATAAATTCAGGGAAAGACTCGGCAGTGGGACATGTGCCATGTACTAATAAAATGTGTTGGGTTGGAGATCCTGAGTGGAGACATCGATCAGAGCTGCCTCCTCCCTGTTCAGACCTCCAAGCACAATGTCTGGCAGAGGGAAGTCTTTCAGAACCTCCTTCTTTTGAGGTTTTGCGATGGCATATGACTGAATGCCACATTCTGCAAAAGACACTGATTTGTGAAGATGTAGAAAGTGCTACAACAAACCATGTCTTTTAGGAACACCCACCTTTCACTATGCCCACCAATTACCAATTATTACAGCAATCTATCCTTATCCCTACTATGAAACAGCTTGTGGGTGGTATTCATCCCCAATGCCAAAGGTTCCAATTTTTACTCTTACTTTTGTGTTATAAACAAAAATAGAGTGACAATTTTGAAAAAAAAAAACAATATTTTTAACATTTTGCTATAATAAATATCCCCAAAAAATCTATAAAAAAAAATATTTTTTTCCACAGTTTAGGCCGATACATATTCTTCTACATATTTTTGGTAAAAAAAAAATGCAAAAAGCATATATTGATTGGTTTGCGCAAAAGTTATAGCGTCTACAAAATAGGGGATAGTTTTATGGCATTTTTATTATTTTTTTTTTACTAGCAATGATGGTGGTCAGTGATTGTTATCGTAAATGCAACTTTATGGCGGACACATTGGACATTTTTGACACATTTTTGGGACCATTGTCATTTTTACAGCGATCAGTGCTATAAATATGAACTGATTACTGTGAAAATGACACTGTCAGTGAAGGGGTTAACCACTAGGTGGCACTGAAGGGGTTAAGTGTGTCCTAGGGAGTTATTCTAACTCTTAGGGGGAGGAGCTACCAGTTATACGCCCATGGGGCGCTGTTCCCGATGAGAGGGAGCATAGGATCAGTGTCACTAGGCAGAACAGGGAGATGCTTGTTTACACTTGCCTCTCCCGTTCTGCAGCCCTGTGACACGATCTCGGGACACCGGCGGACATAGAGTCCGCGGGTCCCACGGGCACAGTCACTGAGCTCACGGCAGTTCCACGGCCGTGCCATTTTTCCAACCTAAATGTACAGGAGCCAGTCCATAACCAGTTAACAGACCCCTAACACATTACCATTGCCAACTGGAGGTCTGTGGCACACAGCAGGATTCCCTTTAAACACCTCTAAAAGTTTTTATTATAGATATACACTCCCCGCTGACGTCACCAAATGAAGTTGAATTGGAAACAATACTGACAGCAGTCAGTAGAGGCAAAGAGAACAGAAATGTATCTGCTCTAGAGATGGGCCAATCGGATTGCGGCAGAACTCTCAAACAGGGGAAAAGTCCTGCCTGAACTGCAAACTCCATTGAAGTAAATTTTAAAGGATTATATGCAAGTTATTGCCCATAAATGAATCCTGAACCATACCAGGTCACATGCCCTCAACATGGGGGGCACTTTGGGGGGGGGGTCTGCACCTTGCCCCTAAACTGCCGAATGGATGGATTGCCGTTTGACAGTTCTTATATACTGTAGTTAAGGGCGGGGCAAGGTCATCAGGTGGCACCACCTCCTTGTGATGTCACTGACCCACCATGCACTGCAAAACACTGAAAAAAAACCCACCTTTAAACTGAGTAGAACCCTATTTCTTACATTCCCCCATCATTATGCATGGACTCAGCCCTTGGGTAAATGTTAACTTGCCCTGACACTGAAGGTCCTTCACATGCCTCTGAGGGTCAGGGAGTTGCAACATAAGTTTGCTAGGGAGCACCTTGTGCACCCAATGTCCACAACAGAATAAAGAGTTACTGGATTTAATTGTATAATACAATAAATTATACTCTGCTAGATTATACAACAAAATGTGACTTGTTTTGCTTTTAAAGTCAACAGCTTGAAAACCTTTTAAAAAATAAATCATAAAATTATAAAAAGTTATTAAATCTGGTAAATTTTAGAGCAAAATCTGATATTTACAGGCACATTTTGCTACTGCTGTATAATATTCACAATTTCTTACAAAGAAATCTCTGTTTATGTTTGTATGATTCTTCCAGGTACAATCATATCCTTCCCACTGGTAGAGTATTCATAAACATGGTGTACACTTATTATAGAGAATACAGTTGCCTCGCTAGTCAAGCTGAGTTAGAATAGCCTTCATTTCCCGTAATTTGCTGGTATTCAGTCTTCGGCACACCATCAGACTTTCTCTGTAGGTATTTCTCAGTGGCATCAAACAAAGAATCACTATAGAAAAGAAACAAGCAAAACAAAGCAGAACCAGTTCACAAGAACCTTTGTGCAAACTACTGAACTTTGCAAAATGGCATTTTTATGGTTTTCAAAAGAGCAGCATATTTTGATACAGTCAGACAAGAATTCCTAAGGTCAGAAACATCATCCATACAAAAAACATCCTGAGGGATTCTTGTAAGTATTATCTCAAGGCCTTTCACCCTTCTCTTAGGCACAGCTGGTCATCACCATGCAGTCAATCCATTTCCAGTGCGTTACCTGCTATATGAATTCTGTAGAGTGACAGCACTGTACTTTACAATATGCCACAATGGCCAAGAAAGCTGTTTCACTTAAAGATAAGTGAATCATCTTTTGATTTCTCATAAGAACTATGCATCTTTAATCCTTCAATTATAGGTCAAGAATAGAGAGACAATCCAGGCTACTGTTATCTTTTTTTTTTTGTGTTCAAGTAATAGGATTCAGTTTACTAAGTTATGCTACCTTCAGCTTAAAATAACATTAGTTTAACTTACATTTTTATATCTTGAACCGAATATTTATGAGATTATACAATCTCTTTAAAAGCAGCACCGAACTGAGCACAAGGAATATATTATCACTTGACATTTTTAGTGCTTTGGATCTACCACACAGTTTAAAGGCCAAAGCTTTTATATATATTTATTAAAGTACTGAAAATGAATTAGACTGTACAAGTGTTTGGTTTACTGTGCATGACATTTTTTAGGGCAATGGGCTTTATGGAAAGCTCTTAAACACCATTGGGCAATATTTGAACAAAATTGTATAAATGATCTTTGATTTAGAGGAGTTTTGTATTTTTGTTTTTGCCACTTACATTTATTTCTTATAAAACTAAACTAAGAATGGTCTGTACATATAATGACCACATAGCACAGCCCAGGTGTAAAACAAGCTTTTATTTGAGAAAAGAAGGTGCCTATAGCACATATGGTTGTATGATTCTCACCGACTCTCAATAGTTTAACAACAAGGTGAACTGAGATCACAAATTATTCTGTTATTATGTTTAAAACGGTCAATTTATTTGCATACTAGAGGTCCTCCCAGTCTCGCAGATCAAACAGCATCATTATTTGATAGTGACTGATCATGTCTCCAATCACCCATCATTCATTAATTTGCTCACCATAATTACCGTATCTATTGCATTCAACACCATTCACATGCAGGTCTCATTGAAATTTTCCATATTTATATTTTAAGGAATGGTATGGCTCAGAATCTCGTTGCACTTTCACCACTTAACAATTTACCATTTGCTGTTTACCCGTCATGTTATTTCCAACTAATTTTCTGCACTCACCTACCTAACAACATTTCTAAAATAGGAAGGTGCACACCTGACATATATACTTGATAAAACGTAGCTTTTATTAGCACAATTGGTAAGATTCTCTCTTGCTATAAGCTTACCTGTTGTGCTAATAAAAGCTATGCTTTAGCAAGGACATATGTTGGTTGCACGCCTTCCTATCCTGGATTAGTAGCGCTTGTTGGGGATTAGCAGGTCGGGCTGCAGCACCAACTTCTACAGTTACCTCTGGCTTCGGAGGTGGAATGCGGTTATGGGACTACTTTAGAACATTTGCCAGATGTCCTAAAATGAATTTGCCATTTGCCATATTTATATTTCAAGGAATGGTATGGCTTTTGGGCTCAGAATCTTTTTGCACTTTTACCACTTAACAATATACCATTGGCTCTTTACCGATCATGTTATCTCCAACTAATTTTCTGCACTCACCTACCTCACAACATTTCCAAGATAGGAAGGTGCACACCTGACATATTTCCTTGATAAAACATAGCTTGTATTATCACAACTGGTAAGAATACAGCAAGAGAAGCTTATGATTATCTACATCACTTACCGGACACATATCCCCCTTACTTTGTATAGTGGTGTGTGCACTATCATTTCATTAGTGCTGCGTTTTGTTTATTTTATTTAGTCTATGGCACGATTTATGAAACGTGTTTCACACTAGCAGATTTATTTCTATACCTTAGCTGATAGGAGTGGTGGCTCGCAGGATTGTTGCATTTTTAAGAGAAGCTTATGTTTCAGCTGAAACATGTATAGTAAGCTTATTTTTCTGTAAGCTTAGCGGTTGTGCTAATAAAATCTATGCTTTAGCAAAGACATGTGTTGGGTGCATGCCTTCCTATCCTGGATTAATAGTGCTTGTTGGGGATCAGTACATCGGACTACAGCACAAACTTCTACAGTTACCTCGTCCCTGGTTTTGGAGGTGGGGTGAAGTTTAGGGACTACCACACATTATTTGCCAGATGTCCTAAATATCAGGATTTTAATTCTAAAATACTTAATTGCATTTGTCTCTTTCCATAAAGGAAATTTATAACATCCCAAAATATGTGGATCAAATGACTAGTGTTTGTAAGCGAATACAGGCATGTAAATATTTCTTGATTTATCTATATTAATAATAAAAATACCCAATAACTGGCAATTGGCTATTTTTTAAGCATCCCTGTCAGATTAGAAAAACATTAAGAGGAAAGATCCATTTAATAGAAGATATTTTATGGTTAGTTCTCTAGCATGTCTCCTACTTTCCCTCCATTCCAGCACTGCACTCTCTATAATGTTTTTTGGTATTTAGCACTTTTAGGAGTATAAGGTGCATGTGTTCATTAGCATGTGTTGGGGTCCCCTTCTCTGATCTCGGTGTCACTACAAGACTCAGCAGTGGTGTGGGTAGCAAAGAATGACATGTCGTTGGGGACACAGACATCCAACACTCCAGGACTGTTAAATGCTAAAGTGTCTCATGGAAGCTATTATTGAAATGTGTGGCCTAAGGAGATCAACACCCTATATGAAGGTGTGCATAATTATTAGGCAGATTATTTTCCTCAGGCAAAATGGGCCAAAAAAGAGATTTAACTGACTCTGAAAAGTAAAAAAAATGTAAAAAGTCTTTCAGAGGGATTCAACACTTTTGAATCTGCTAAGATATTGGGGTGTGATCACAGACCCATTAAACGTTTTGTTACAAATAGTCAACAGGGTTAGCAAAAAATGTATTGATAAATAAAAAGCAAATTAACTGGCAAAGATTTGAAAAAGAACCAAACATGAAGCTACCGGGAACTCAATATCCTCCGGTGCTGTCATATTCCAAAACTGCAACCTACCGGGAGTGATTAAAAGTACAAAATGTTCAGTGTTCAGAGGCATGGCCAAGGTAAGAAAGGCTGAAACCTGACCACCACTCAACAAGACACATACGTTGATATCAGGGGCGTAACTAAAACTTTTAGGGCCCCGTTGCAAGAAACCACGATAAGCCCCCTTGACCCCCCCATCTATCCGACCCCGGGCTTCCAATTTTGGGAAGGTGTCCATGGAAATCCTCCCAGAACTCTGCCTCCCATATGCCCCCTGGGATGTGCATCCAGCGCAATCACGGCGGCCCTTTACCATGTGATCAGCTGATTACATGTAAACAGCTTGTTGGTTATTGGCAGCCCTTTCCTCCCATACTGTGTCTGTGTCTGCGGAAAGGAGGGCTGTTAACTGTCAAGAATGTCAGTAAATTATTTACACTGATAATCAGTGCTACCTATCAGTGCTCATCAATGCCTATTAGTGTCAATCAATGCTGCCTATCAGTGCTCATCAATGCTGCCTATCAGTGCCACCTATCAGTGCTCATCAATGCTGCCCATCAGTGCCACCTATCACTGCGCATCAGTGCTGACTATTAGTGCCCATCAGTGCTGCATATCAGTGCTCATCAATACTGCCTATGGGTGCCCATCAATTCCGCCTATCAGTGGCACCTATCAGTGTCCATCAATGCTGCCTATCAGTGCCCATCAATGCTGCATATTAGCACCCATCAGTGCCACCTAATAAGTGCTGCCTATCGGTGCTCAATGTCCATTTGTTCACAGTTCCACAGAAATCTGAGCCTGTATTAATATTATAAAGTGAAAGAGGAGACAAAGAAAGTCAAGTAATCAAGATAAGGGGAAAACAGAGAAAAGGGGGTAGGATCTCACGATCCATACCCTCAAGAGGGTATGGATCACAAGGGCTTCCAACACATCTAGAAGCTGGGCCCCACCGCATTCCCCCCTAACGGCTCCACTCTAGGTATGAGGCAGGTACAGGTATGCCCCACTTTTAAGTACACAATGGGGTTTATTTACTAAAGCTGGAAAGTGCAAAATCAGGCTCACTTCTGCATAGAAACCAATGAGCTTCCAGGTTTTATTACCAAAGCTTAATTGAACAGGCTGGGGTTAGAAGCTCATTGGTTTATATGCAGAAGTAAGCCTGATTTTGCACTTTCCAGCTTTAGTAAATAAACCCCAATGTGTACTTAAAAGTGGGGTATGCCTGCACTGTATATCAAGTGAAGGGAATCTCCAAGAGATCCCAAACTTCCCAGACTATGTTATGTTTGTCAAAGAAGTTGTTTTTTAGGGTAGCTGTAAGATTTCCCATCCTCTTTACATCTCAAATCGTTGCATTCAGCTCAGTCAAGAGAGGAGGCTCCTCTGTTTTCCACTTAAGAGCCACAAAGCAAGTCTTGCAGATTTTGGCTCTCCTGGTGTAATCTGCAGGGCTCTTGTGTCAAGTTGACAGCCCATCTCACCAGATGTATCTGTGTATACACAGAGTAAAACCAGCTGTCAAATCAATAGCGGAACCCAGTAGATTACACTTAGAGAGCTGATCTCCCAGCTGGGCTTATCCCTTACAGCTGGTCCTCAGGTGTGCTAATAGCAGGAGAAATGTTTACTCTAGCCAACCCAAGACCACTGTGTCTGAGGTGGAAGCATCTCCCGCCTATTCATCAGCTCGACCCTTAAGCAGTTAATTTGAAAACCAGAAAGATACATTTCTGTATCCAACATCTGTGTGATCAAAGCCTAAAATAATCTTCAGGAATGTGGAAGACTCAGCATGGATCGTTCACGTAAAGGTCAGTTATTTTAAAATGACACAAATAGATTCAGTAGACGTAGCTGTGTAAAAAAATATATAAATAATAATAATAATAATAAAAAAATAATAAGTTAAAGAATGATACAAAGAATTATGAATTTTAGTGTAGCTCAAGGGTGACATAACTAACTTGTGCTCCATGTCCACACTTTCACAGGAGACGGTATTACGTCAAATTCACAAAACCTATGAGGGCCATGTGAATTCATATTTCTGATGAGCACTAGGGTCATGTCCTTTAATCTTCCATGCTATTACACTGGGATAGCCCAACTGTTCTCTAACATAATTTCCAGGTTGTGTTGTCCTCTGTGCCATAGTATATCCATCTTAAATTTACTGTCAACCAGCAAAAAGCAGGCGGAAAGATGGAAGACAAATTATTTTCTGTTTGATTTCCCAAAAGTATCTGGAGCCACTGACTTTCACTGAAAATGTTCAGTACTTTTCTTTTACTCTGAGTTAGTGCTGAAACAGAAAAGAGTTTGAACATAAAAAACTGTAAGCTATGATTTCATAATAACATTGGGTATTGAAAACAACATTTCAGCCCTGATTACACTATACTGCAGATGTCTAGCTAACTGTTGCCATGAATATTACTTCCGCAAAGTAAATACAATTATTATTATATAGTGCCATAAGCCCAACAAACGCGAATTGCTAAAGTGGTGATTTTAGGTTACAGGAATTCGTTTTTAAGACATATTTGTAAAGAAAAATCCAGGCATATACAATATACAAAAAAAATGCTGTCCATTTGTATGATTTGATTTGTAGTTGATTACAACTACCTGTCCTTTGGACCCTTTAGTACTTCAACATACCCCTCCTCTACACCTCCTCCAAACGGACATGTCCTTATTGGCTTTTCAGCCAAAACCCAGTTAGTTTAAAAAATGTTGTATGCTTTTTTCCAGAATAAAAACTAATAGTGGAGTCCTTTGGATAACCTACTAGTTCACAATATTGCAAAAAGCTAAGATGGGGTAAGGATTTTGGGTAGTGCTGCTCCCTCCTCCATATATTACTATGCATATTAGGTGAAATGAATGTCAATGTAAAAAAGAGACAAATAATTCCCCAGTAGCACACTAATTAATCTACAAATCTCCTAAATTGTGAAAGGATCAACATAAAACACCCATACATAATAAAAAAGTGTCCATATAGCATATCTAAAAATTATATGCTGCAAATTATGCAAATCAATATGGTAATACAGTCCAACTTAAAGTGATGAAAAGATAGTGAAACAAAATCTTATTGATGCTCCAAAATCCTTCACCAAAGTGATGTGTGCCAATTCCACTCCGTTAAGCTCCTCCTGCAGAAAATGGAAGATGTAAAAGGGTAAAATATAAGTCAATTTTTTTACTTTACAGGAAATGTTTACACCTAGCAACACCAGGTACTTTATACAGGTAGAGGGGACCATGACAGTACTATAAAAGCAGATCTTTCATTTTTCTGCAAGGTCGATATTTAGTATTTTTTTGTTAAGGATTTTCTATTTAGATTCATGTTAATAGTTTGTCTGCCTTTGTCATGCCACTGGATCTATTATGTGTATTTGCATAATGTTGGTCATTCGTGTGTATAGATATATTACTAATAAAAACACAATTCCACTGTGCTCTTTAACCACTTCCCGACTGCCGCACACACATATAAGTCGACACAATGGCACGGGCAGGCAAATGTGCATACCTGTACGTCCCTTTAAATTTGCCGCTCAACGTGCGCAAGGTGTAAGGCGTGCGCGTGCCCCCGCCGCATGCCTTATGAGTGTGCTCGTGGGTCCCGGGAACTCGATGTTCCCGGGCGGCCCCCGATTGCGGTCGGCAAAGGCAGAACAGGGGGATGTTCTACCTAGTGACATGTCACTGATCTACTCCCCGTGATCGGGAACAGTGATCAGTGATGTGTCACTGGTAGCTTCTCCCTCTTACCGTTAGAACCACTCCCTAGGACACACTTAACCCCTTCAGTGCCACCTAGTGGTTAACCCCTTCACTGCTAGTGTCATTTTTACAGTAATCAGTGCATTTTTATAGCACTGATCGCTGTAAAAATTACAATGGTCCCAAAAATGTGTCAAAAGTGTCCGCAGTCATGATAAAAATTGCAGATCGCCGCCATTACTAGTAAAACAAAATTATAATAATAGAAATGTCATAAAACTATCCCCTATTTTTTTTACCAAAAATATGTAGAAGAATATGTATAGGCCTTAACTGAAGAAAAAATATATACAGTACAGACCAAAAGTTTGGACCCACCTTCTCATTCAAAGAGTTTTCTTTATTTTCATGATGATGAAAATTGTAGATTCACACTGAAGGCATCAAAACTATGAATTAACACATGTGGAATTATACATAACAAAAAAGTGTGAAACTGAAAATATATTTCATATTCTAGTAGCCACCTTTTGCTTTGATTACTGCTTGGCACACTCTTGGCATTCTCTTGATGAGCTTCAAGAGGTAGTCACCTGGCGCAGCACCCCATTACTCTCCTTCTTGGTCAAATAGCCCTTACACAGCCTGGAGGTGTGTTTGGGGTCATTGTCCTGTTGAAAAATAAATGATGGTCCAACTAAACGCAAACCGGATGGAATAGCATGCCGCTGCAAGATGCTGTGGTAGCCATGCTGGTTCAGTATGCCTTCAATTTTGATTAAATCCCCAACAGTGTCACCAGCAAAGCACCCCCACACCATCACACCTCCTCTTCCATGCTTCACAGTGGGAACCAGGCATGTAGAGTCCATCCGTTCACCTTTTCTGCGTCGCACAAAGACACGGGGGTTGGAACCAAAGATCTCAAGTTTGGACTCATCAGACCAAAGCACAGATTTCCACTGGTCTAATGTCCATTCCTTGTGTTCTTTAGCCCAAACAAGTCTCTTCTGCTTGTTGCCTTTCTTTAGCAGTGGTTTCCTAGCAGATATTCTACCATGAAGGCCTGATTCAAACAGTCTCCTCTTAACAGTTCTAGAGATGTGTCTGCTGCAAAAGGTGGCTACTTTTAAGAACCTAGAATATGAAATATATTTTCAGTTGTTTCACACTTTTTTGTTATGTATAATTCCACATGTGTTACTTCACAGTTTTGATGCCTTCAGTGTGAATCTACAATTTTCATAGTCATGAAAATAAAGAAAACTCTTTGAATGAGAAGGTGTGTCCAAACGTTTGGTCTGTACTGTATATATATATTATTTGGGGATGTGTGTAAATACCACCAAAAGAAAGCTCTATTTGTGGGAAAAAAGGACGTCAATTTTGTTTAGGAGCCACGTCGCACAACTGCGCAATTGTCAGTTAAAGTGACGTAGTGCCGAATTCGCAAAAAAATGGCCTGGTCTTTGGCCAGCCAAATGGTTCGGGGCGTAAGTGGTTAAAGTGATAAAATACAATATCCAGTGATATTTCTATCTGTGCTGCTACTTAATATTAAAAATATAATCAAAATGGTGAAAAGATCATCAGTGATACACCATAATCTACAGTAGCGCAAACAAAAAACTAAAAAAATAATCAAATAAATATAAGAAAAAAACAATATATAAATAAGTACTTTAAATAAGAGTCTACCGTGCCTTGCAAAAATATTCATACCCCCTGAAATTTTCCACATTTTGTCATGTTAAAACCAAAAAGGTAAATGTATTTTATTGCCATTTTATGTGATAGACCAACATAAAGTGGCACATAATTGTGAAGTGAAAGTAAAATAAATGGTTTTCAATATTTTTTACATATAAAAATCTGAGTCAATACTTTATAGATCCACCTTTCACTGCAATTACAGCTGCAAGTCTTTTTGGCAATGTCTCTACTAGCTTTGCACATCTAGAGAGTGACATTTTTGCCCATTCTTCATTGCAAAATAGTTCAAGCTCTGTCAGATTGTGTCATAAACTACAGTGAACGAAGTGAACCACAACTGCGGTTAGCAAAAGATTTCAATGCACCTCTCTATGTTATGTGTGATTTCAGTATTGGACCCCAGGCGTCACTCCTATCAGAGAACAGGAGTTTGGGTGTTCACTACATCATCTCTCTCACATATAGGAATGCGTTGAGCTACTAAGGGTGGAGGTATTATGAGATGCGTCCAATCCTTAGCATAGAAAGATTACAATAAGGGTGAATGAGCACAAATGCATTAAGGATTCCAGTACACTTCTCTATGCAAGTGATTATCAGTACCGGACCCCAAGCATCACTCCAATCCGAGAACAGGAGTTTGGGGGTTCTCTACATCATATCACTTTACATAAAGGAATGCATTGGGCCACTAAGGGAGCAGGTATAAAATACGCTCAACCCTTAGCATAAAAAAGTTAGAGCGAACATGTTCAATATTGTAGGGTGGAAGCCCATGTACATTTAACAACACATGTCAAGCACGTAGCATATGAGAATACTGTATGCAACTAGCATTGGCATAAGAGAGGCATTTATAGCTCAGATGGTTTCAGAGTGTAATTCCCTTTTAAGATATTGCAGAGCTGTCAGCTGAAGAAGCACTAAGTAAATTCAAGCAGCAGGATACTATTAATTATACCAGATTCAAATACAGTACTTTGTAACGGGTATATAGGTATTGAGTAATTCTAGTGCAGTAATAGTACTTACCTGTTTGCAGGGATGAGTGTTTCCAGTAAGGTAGTAGCAGCCTTGGTATTCTGTGATGCAGGGTCTCCTGAAGGAAGATCTGTTTAAGGTGTCCCAGCAATGGCAATCTGGATTAGCTTGAATGAGGTAGGGATCCAGCATGGCATGGTTTGCAGCTCAGGGATTGCTGGTGCCAGTAGTTCTGTAGCATGGCTGGCTACGGCTGACAATAATAGAATAGCGTGTGTATTACACGCTGTTCTATTTAAAGCTGAGAGGCATGTGTGCCGAATGGAGCGCTGATTGTGCTCGGCACTTCCGTGTTCCAAGCCGGGCGATGACGTCATCGCGAGGTCGCCGTATGCGCTCCAGCGTGGAACGCAGTACGGTGAGAAGCGCCGATTACAGATTGGATGGTGAACCTCCGCCCCAGTCTCAAGTCTTTTGCAAACTCAAACAGGTTTTCTTCTAAGATTGCCCTGTATTTGGCTCCATCCATCTTCTCATCAACTCTGACCAGCTTCCCTGTTCCTGCTGAAGAAAAGCATCCTCACAACATGATGCTGCCACCACCATGTTTCATGGTGTGTTCAGGGTGATTTGCAGTGTTAGTTTTCTGCCACACATAGCATTTTGCTTTTAGGCCAAAAAGTTACATTTTGGTCTCATCAAACCAGAGCACCTTCTTCCACATTTGCTGTATGCCCCACATGGCTTCTCACAAACTGCAAACAGGGCTTCTTATGACTTTCTTTCAACAATGGATTTCTTCTTGCCACTCTTACATAAAGGCCAGATTTGTGGAGTTCACGACTAATAGTTGTCCTGTAGACACATTCTCCTACTAGAGCTGTAAATCTCTGCAGCTCCTCCAGAGTTGCCATTGGCCTCTTGGCTGCTTCTCTGATTAATGCTCTTTTTGCCCAGCCTGTTGGTGGTGGACAGCCATGTCTTGGTAGGCTTGCAGTTGTGCCATACTCTTTCCATTTTTGGGTGATGGATTGAACAGTACTCAGTGAGATGTTCAAAGCTGGAATACAGGCATACCCCGGTTTTAAGTACACAATTGGGTTTATTTACTAAAGCTGGAAAGTGCAAAATCAGGCTCACTTCTGCATAGAAACCAATGAGCTTCTATCCCCAGCTTGTTCAATTAAGACTGGTAATAAAACCTGGAAGCTCATTGTTTTTTATGCAGAAGTGAGCCTGATTTTTTGCTTTCCAGCTTTAGTAAATAAACCCAATTGTGTACTTAAAACCGGGGTATGCCTGTATTTTTTTATACCCTAACCCTGCTTTAAACTTCCCCACAACTTTATCCTTGACTTGTCTGGTGTGTTTCTTGGCCTTCATTAAGCTGTTTGTTCACTAAGGTTCTCTAACATACCTCTGAAGGCTTCACAGAACAGCTGTATTTAAACTGAGATTAAATTACACAGAGGTGAACTCTATTTACTAAATAGGTGACTTCTGAGAGCAATTGGTTTCACTAGATTTCAGTTAGGGATATCAGGGTAAAGGTAAAATGCCACACTTTTCAGATATTAATTTGTAAAAAAAAAAAAATATTTATCATTTGCCTTTCACTTCACAATTATATACCACTTTGTGTTGGTCTTTCAGATAAAATCCTAAAAAATTTTTTTTTACGTTTTTGGTTGTAACATGACAAAATGTGGAAAATTTCAAAGGGTATGAATTCTTTTTCAAGGCATTGTAGGTGTCACACAAAAGTGTTAATTTTTGATGAAGATCAACTTCAGCAAGAATGAACACTTTTGTATGACACCTACCTGTACATGGACTCATATGCTTATTTGCGTATTTTTTCTTTTTTTTTTTTTTGCGCTACTGTGGATTATTATTGGTGTATCACTGATACTGTTTTCACTTTTTGAGTATATATAGATACAGTATACATGACTTACTTTGCATATTTCAAACAATTTTCTCTCAGTTAGAGCTCACACAGATGAACTCTTGGGATACAGGCCAACTAGAGCTGTTCTGATTCATCAACTTCTAATTCTCTAATCACTCAAGCAAAGAGAACTTCAAACAAATGGTATAACAGTATCAAATCCTGCTTCATGGTGCTGGAGGTACAATCATCTTGGACATGCCACATTATAGAGAAAAGGGGTTGCTTTATTGAGTGTTTGTGTTTATTGAGCTGTTCAGTTCAGTACACTTATTCTAATACTGCAAGATCAAAGGTGCAGTATTTCCCTTTCACTGCATTTAATTTTTTTTTTCAAATTAAGTGTTTTTAATGACATTTTGATAAGAATTTTTCTCATGTACAGTTCTACGGTTTTGAAACTTGTATATGAATACCAAGGATAAACATGGGGGATAGAGATTAAACAGAGTACAGTTATACTAATCATAATATAAAAAAACAGCTTGAAAGAATATAGTCAGCGCCAAGAATTGCATGTTGTGTAACTTCAGGTCCAGATCTTGTATCATGTTGGTGTTACTGGAATGTCTAATACATTGGGTGTTCAGATATACCTCTGAAGAGAGTTGATGTTTATTAGCATAGAGTATTTTGGGGTGCCTGTGGTTGTATTTGGAGGCATTCATTTTTCAGTAGGGTCAGACTGTTACAGGATACCCAAGTCTCTTTGGTAGCCTCTATTGAGTGCCACAAAGTGTATTGAAATGGTTGAACAATGGATCCTAAATCCTGTTTGCAGAAAAACATGGATTATAAATGGACACTAGCGGTAGAAACATTTTTTTTTTAATAAGTTTGTTTATGTTTAGCTCCTTAATGCTTTTTTAATCCAGATGCAGGTCCTTACAGCCTAGTTAAGTTAGTGTTGAATGTTTGGTGGACAGTTTAATGTGATTTCCCTCTTTGTTAATAACAGGCAGGTATGTATTCAGTTTGTTCGAGGTGACCAACAAGAAAAAAGGCATAAGCAAGAATTGTTATTTGGGTTGACCCATTGGATGCTATTCAAGTAGAGACAGCATTTTAGAGTTGCATTGCCTATGCCCCACTTGGGGCATTTTTTCAAAGTACTGCGGGGTTTAAGCCTATGAAAAATAATATAAGGCATAATAACCTCTATGCAGTATCTTAAGTTTAGTTTCCCTTCATGTTTCATTTATAACACACTTTCGTACATTCATATGTCCTTGTAAAAATGTCTCATATACATCTTCCTTAGGGAAATCTATATTCTATTTGGACATTTGTTTTTTTTCCAACAATGGCACAAATCAGGAATTTAGGCATGGCTGGAAATTAGGTATGTGTGCCTATATTGTAAAGTTTCCAGTGTCTAATCTTTCCAGTACAGACTGATAAAGGTGTGGCGCTACAATGCGTGCTCAAAATATGTGTGAAAAGGGGATAAATGAATGTGTACTACTATACATCTCTTCCCTATGTACCCTAAGGCCTCGTACACACGACCGAACATGTCGGCTGAAACTGCTCCATCGGAACAGTTTCAGCAGACATGTTCGGTCGTGTGTAGGGCCGACCGGACAATTTTCCGGCCGACCGGACAGGTTTCCAGCGGACAACTGTTTCTTAGCATGCTAAGAAACATGTCCGCTGGAAGCCTGTCCGCCGGACATGTCCGATGGTCAGTACGACTCATCGGACATGTCCGCTGGCCTGAGAACCCGCGCATCGCGTCGAAGTGATTAGACGCATGCGTGGAAGCATTGAACTTCCGGGTTCTCACACGTCGCCGCGTCATCGTCGCCGTCACGTCGCCGCATTGTCACCGCGTCGTCACCGCGTATTCTGTCCGCGCGGAATTTGGTCTGATGGTGTGTACAGCCATCAGACCAAATGATCCCAGCGGACATGTCCGATGAAAACGGTCCGCGGACCGTTTTCATCGGACATGTTGGGTCGTCTGTACGAGGCCTAAGGGTACTGTGAAATATGCCACTTCCTGTTTCATAACTGGTCTATGGAGCGCAGGAGCATCCTGGATAAAGTTTTCGTAAAGCCCAATTGTCCTTAAAGTATCTAAGTGTATTTTTAATGGTTTATTTTAACAAAAAAAATCTTTATTGCTATGGAAAGTTTCCTTTCTTAATCTGTCCCATGTGGTCCTATTGAAAGGTGAGAAAGAGAGAAGATTCAAATGGGAGCTTGAAGGAGGTCATGACTGCAGCCTGGAGCAAAAGGAAGTGTAATCCACAAGCGTTTTTGACTCTCTTAGGGATAAGGGGTCAACCATTTTTGGTGAGTGCAGACCTGGGAGGGGGGAGCACCAGTGGCACAGATTTGCATGAAGAGGAAATCCACTCCATGGAAGGGAAATTCACTCCTGTTGGAGCTATTATGGGAAAAAGGTGTCTCCACTGAAGCTTTATCACCAAGGATTGTTTACACAATGTTACAGAGGTGATAACCCTTCCCTATGCTATCTAAAAAGCTTAAAAATCTTTTTTTGGGCTGGAGCTACACTTAAAAAATGTACCTGTTCCAACTTACAAACAGATTCAACTTAAAGTGGTATTAAACTCTGTACTACCACTTTCACCTACAGGTAAGCCTATAATAAGGCTTACCTGTAGGTATAAAGAATATCTCCTAAACCTGTACGGTTTAGGAGATATTCCCCTCGCAATGCGCCGCTGACTGCGCATGCGCAGCGGCGATTTTTTTTGCTGAAATGACTGTTTACAGGGTATAGAGACATAATAGTTAACTGATTCCTTTTAAAAACGATTATAAATAGATAAAAATCAATCATATAATGTGCCTCTTAGATGAAAAAACGAAACTGAAAGTAGTTTAGTCTTTGCATGTTATTTTATGCCTCTGTGCTGGACAGTGACATAGAGAGTCATGGCTAGGAAAACGAAACTAAACTCTCCCATGCCTTTTTTCATACGGAGCCAGACAACCAGGAAGTGTCCAGAACAGAACAGTTTTACAGCAACATCAGAGCAAAAACGAGCAATGAAGACATGAAACCAGGACTGCAGTAAGGTAAAGGAAGCTATTTAGCTAAAAAAAAAAAATCCCTTTAGTGACCCTTTAAGCTTTGGGGAATAATCAAAATTGTGACTAGGCAGCTACTGCGACACTGTTTATACTGCTCTTACTAGGTGAGGGGGTATGGGACTAAATTTGTATGTAATGTTATTGTTAATTGTTGATTATTTTTTTTTTATAAAGCAATCTCACTGTGACTTGTTACAATGACAAACATTTATCTCATCCTATCTTATCTTAGTGGTATCCTCATAATTTGATCTATGAGCTGATTTATGTGCAGGCCTTCCCTGCCAAAAATACCCAACCTAGGACCTAGACCTGTTACTGAAATGTATATTTTTACTTTAAGACAATGGCTAACCCCTTCTCCTTCCTTTTTATCCACAAATTATTGTCACAAGAAAGGCAGAAGTGTCTTAATTAGGGGTGGGCTAAACACCCCCCATTTGGTTTGCAGCAGAACTCCTGAACAGGGGAAGTGTTCTAACCCGAACAGCGAACCCCATTAAAGTCAATGGTAGCTGAACAGGAAAAATCAAAAGTGCCCATTTTTTTACAACCCGAAAAATAATCGTGTGTATGCGGCATTATATGCAAGTAAAATAGGTTTCCCTGTTGACAGCTAAATAAAAAAAAAGTGCTGGTAAAAAAAAAAAAAATGTTGTGGGGGTCCCCCTCCCCAGTCCAAAGCAGGCCCTTTGGGTCTGGTATGGATTTGGAGGGGCACCCCACACACAAAAAAAATGGTGTGGGGTTCCCCCCAAAATCCATACTTATCTGAGCATGGATAAAGGACAATCTCCAACTCCATACATGCTGTTTAAATCAGTCCAAATGTAATACATCTCCATAAGAATAAAAATAAAGCAGAGGTAGATGTGTTTCAGCCGCAACAGCCTTGTTCACAACATTTATGTACAAAACAGCACAGAATATATACTTGTAAAAAACACTTATTGGTCATAAAGGCTTCCAATAAGCCTCTTGATTCTTAAATTGATTAAATGAAATCAGAGGGAAAGGAGGATTGGAAGTTGTTCTTTAACCACTTCAATACCAGGCACTTTTGCCCCTACCTGCCCAGGACAATTTTCAGCTGTCAGCGCTGTCACACTTTGAATGACAACTGCACGGTCATGTAACACTGTACCTAAACAACATTTTTATAATTTTCTTCCCACAAATAGAGCTTTCCTTTGGTGGTATTTGATCACCTCTGGGTTTTTATTTTTTGCTAAACAAACTAAAAAAGGCAAACATTTTGGGAAAAAAAAAGTTTTTCTTAGTTTTTGTCATAAAAAATGTAGATCCAGGTCCCACCTGAGGTTCAACCCCAGGGGGACTCTAGTTTGGATCCTAAAAATCCACCACGCCTCTCTATTCAAAAATCTCCTAGCCCTATCTTCACCCCTGGGTATTGGATTCAATCTCTCAATGCCAGTGAACCTGAAAGAAGACAAATCCCCAGCATGGCATTCTCTGAAATGTCATAAAGAATTTGAAATATGTTTAGCATTGGGATTCAAAGTGTCACAATAGTGCTCCCCTATTCTGGTGCATAGGGCACCCACATACTGCAAATTACATGCAATAATATATAAATATAATATAGACTACAAAATGAGTCCCACAATTAATGTACTGTTTAATTTCTTCTGAGCTAAAAGAGTTAAATGACCTAGTATGGCATTCAAATGACAATATCTACATGTTTTTAAATTGCATGGGAAACTACCAGGGTAGGACAACCAGGTAGGTTGGCACTTCTGTGATGCAAAAAAGCTTGGGGACAGAAGGGAGCCCAAAGTGGGGGCCCTCTGACTGCAGAAACGGCAACCTGAACCCAGTATTTTATGAAGACCTGTATCTGAACAGAGAATTGACAAATTCCTTTTGATTATGTTCCCAACCTTCAAATTAGTTCATATACCATAAAGGGTAAATTGATTGATACAATGTCCAGGATCAGGTACAAAAAGTCCACCAGAACCAGGTCACATGCATTCCACGATACCAAAGTTGTTAATACTTGTGCAGGAGATATTCAGTAACACCTCTAGGTGTTCCGTAGTGCCAACAGAGAGAGACAGTTGCCTAGGGTGATCCCCCTTATGTGTCCCCACTCACCAGATTGCGGAGCCCCTACAGATAGGGTCCACAGCAGGACTGCTGGTATTCCTGGATGCCCTTTATGGTATATGAGCTAATTAGAAGGAGGCTAAGGCCTCGTACACACGATCGGTCCATCCGATGAAAATGTTCTGATGGACCGTTTTCATCGGTCCAAACCGATCGTGTGTGGGCCCCATTGGTTAGTTATCCTTCGGTCAAAAAATTAGGAACTTGCTTTAAAATTGAACCGATAGACGCCTAACCGATAGGTCAAAACCGATCGTTAGTATGCAAAAGCATCGGTTAACAAACCGCACATGCTCAGAATCAAGTTGACGCATGCTTGGAAGCATTGAACTTAATTTTTTTCAGCACGTCGTTGTGTTTTACATCACCGCGTTCTGACACGATCGGTTATTTAACCTATGGTGTGTAGGCACATCAGACCATCAGTCAGCTTCATCGGTTAACCGATGACAACGGTCCTTTGGTCCGTTCTCATCGGATGGACTGATCGTGTGTACGAGGCCTTAGATCAGGTTTATCTTACCACGGCTGCACTTTCTCTGTGGTTTGTGGACACTGGCTAAATATCAGCTGGTTTCTACTGAACCGACAATGCCACCCGACATTTATCCCATGTGGACTTGGCTTTAGGGGCTTGTTAGCCCTCTTGTGATAGTAATAACATTAAATAAAGTGCACGCAAATAAAAAAACACTTAATAAATTTTCAACTACCTGAATACAACTTATTTTCTGAAAAGAAGCACTTAGTAAAAAAGAAAGAAGAGCGACAATAGGGCCAGTCATGGGTGTACACGCTCTAACAAGGGGCAGGCTAACCAGAGAGTGAGCAGAGTAATGTCATCACATTGCCGCTGTTATATGATTGTCAGAATACAGGCTGTGGGTGACCAATGTACATTTCTTATCTGCCAGTAGAGAAAAGTCAGGAAATAAGCCTGGCTGTGTTGTCTGGCAGGGGTAAAAAAAATATATATATATATATATATATATATATTTATATGTTTTTATGTAAAAAAAAAAAAAAGGGAAAAAGACATCAAGTGAAAAATGTATGCATGTGTTTGTGAGTGTGTAGATGTGTGACCTTGTCATTTAAATAGCCTATTTGCACCTTTTAAGGAGGAATGAAGTCTGAGGCCTCGTACAGACGAGCGGACCTGTCCGATGAAAACGGTCCGTGGACCGTTTTCATCGGACATGTCCGCTGGGATCATTTGGTCTGATGGCTGTACACACCATCAGACCAAATTCCCCGCGGACAGACGACGCGGTGACGAGGCGGTGACGTGGCGGCGATGATGACGCGGCGATGTGCGCGAACCCGGAAGTTCAATGCTTCCACGCATGCATCAAATCACTTCGACGTCATGCGCGGGTTCTCGGGCCAGCGGACATGTCCGATGAGTCATACTGACCATCGGACATGTCCGACGGACAGGATTCCAGCGGACATGTTTCTTAGCATGCTAAGAAACATTTGTCCGCTGGAAACCTGTCCGCTCGGCCAGAAAACTGTCCGGTCGGCCGTACACACGGTCGGACATGTCCGCGGAAACTGGTCCGACGGACCAGTTTCAGCGGACATGTTCGGTCGTGTGTACGAGGCCTAACAGGACTGTAGAGACTGTGATCAAGAGCAAATACCAAATCATTTACTTTTCCTGGAATGAGCAAAAAAAAAAGGTATCCACTGTATGTTCGATATGTATATTTTTATATATGTATTCAGGATTTGATATAGTACAGTTAAAAAAAAATCAACAAAATATTTAAGATATGGATGAATGCAAAGGAAGAACAATGATAACAAAGGCAGAATGCAGGTCTGGTTTCTATCACATTACAGTATCTCATTATTCTTCATTACTGTTGCTGAACACCCTGAATAGGAGATAAATAGCTAAGTCTATGGTGTGCATATTTTAGTGACTCAAAATGTGAACTCCACACGAAATGCACTGCTGAAATAAATACGACAATCTGTTACCTTTCCTTTTCATTGTGATTTCATCATTAATGCAATCCTAACATCTTGTTTTTGCACAGGATGAATGTATGCACACAAAGCCCAAGGTTACCAGAGCTACAATTTGTAAATTATCCTATGTAAATTAGCACACCACAAGGGGCTTATCACTTTTGTGCTTGCTTTTCACATAGGTGAGTTGTATATGACCAGAATGACTTACAATGAAAATGCATCAACAGCCTAGTAGATCTTAGAAAGGCTTTTTTTTTCACCAGAATGTGGTGTACTCCGTATTGCCACCTCCAGCACTGGCCCTGTGCTCAGTGCTTACTGACTTGTCATTTGTAAATATAGAGTCTGGTAGAGGACATTTTCTACACAATCTCTGCCAGCTTCGAGTTGACAAATGACGGCGTGCCCCTTCGGGTGGCTCAGACACAGACCTGCAGTATCCGTAGGATACAGAGGAGGATGTCAGTCATACCAGCCTTGTGGTAGCAGCAACTCATGCAGCCCATGCCCCCAGTTGACACTGAAGACTTCTCCATTGCACATTGTCAGGTGCCCGCAACTCCTTATTGTGCCACTTTTTAATGTATGGGGGGGGGGGGTTTGGGCATGAGCAAAGGACTAGGGCAGAATTGGGGGGGAAAGCTGTGTACGGGGGGAGGGTCAGTAATTTCAATATGAAACCAAAATCAACACAAGGGACATGACCTCAAACTGCCAGGAGAAAAGTTCAAAACAAATCTTAGAAAGTATTCATTTTACTGAAAGGATAATTGATGCTTGGAATAAACATCCAGCATCCAGAGGTAGTGAGTCAATATGCTTGGGACAAACATAAATCTATACTCAGTCAAAAAATGTAATGAAAAAGAAATACAAAACATGTATATAAAAAGAAAATGAGTAGACTTGATGGATCACTCAGTCTTTTTCCTGCCGTCACTTTTCTCTGTTTCAATGTTTCTATGAGTTTGGGGTAGTAATGAGCTGAACATTTTTAGCAGGTTCGGCAAACATTAGTAAAGTTTGGGTGCCAAATCTGAACCCCATTGAAGTGAATGGGAGCTTTATCGTAAAAAAAATGGTAATGCTAATTTTCTAGGCTTAAAGGCAAGGGATTATCAATCAAATGGCATGGGGGTTGGACACTGGTGTGATGAAAATGTACCAAAGCAAGAAAACGCCTAAAAATGTAGTTTGGCATAGAGCAGCGATTTTAGTAATGCTTAAAGTGAAACATTAAAAATGAAAAATTCAAAAATTTACTAAATAATATGCCTGGGGTGCCCTGACCATATCTGTGAAGTAGTGCATCTATATGATGTACAGTATACAACCTGCTGCAGCAAAACTAATATTTACAAAGAAAAAATGTGTGACAAAAACACTCTTTAACTACTTCCAGCCTGGGCCTATTCTGGCACTTTTTGTTCACAAATAACAATCATTTTTTTTGCTACAAAATTATTTAAAACCCCCCGAACATTTTAATCGCAGATGCCCTAGAGAATAAATTGGTGGGTTTTGCAATTTTTTATGTCAAACAGTATTGTTTTCAAACACAATTTCTTGGGAAGAAATACACTTTGTTGAATCTTAATGCAAAATACACAATACATAACGCAATTTCTTTGTAAAATATAAAAGATGAAGTTACGCCAAGAAAATAGTAAATAGATACCAAACAATTAAAAATTGTGCATGCCCATGCAACAGCGACATACGGCGTGTAGGTGAGCATCATGGGAAATGTAGTTCCAAAACATCTGGGGTGCCAAGGTTCGCCATCACTGCCTTTAGTCTTGTACACACTGTTGATTTTAAACTGCTTTGTTATGCTTTAGGATTTACACCCTATGTTGCTTTCTTGGTGTTTCACCACATCTCCAAAGCCTCCATAGTCATGTCTTTAAAAGCTCTCCCTAACTGCACTGGCAGCAGAAGAGGGGTCCTTCAGAGCTTTGCTTTGTAGTTCATGGAACAAATAGAAAACCAACACAGACAGGTTATTTGTCAAGCTTCATTAACGTTTCAAAAAAGCATAAAAATTGCATGGCAAGGCGGTAGGAGCATTAATGTGTGTTACTGATGGATGTAAGTGTAAACAAGCCATATATGCTTCCAGATGCATTAAAAATAAGCTTTAAACACACCTGAACATGTGTTTTTTTGACAGCCGTGTGCACAGGGCTTTAGGCTACAGTCACACTACCGCCTCCTGTGTTCTGTTTATTTAGTGCAACATAAATTATTACTGAAGCATAACAAAACTTCCCAGATCAAGTTATCCTCTGTTTAAAGTAACCCCTTTTATCATGTGTGTACACATGTTCACAGTATGAAATCTGTCCTTGGATACACAGAATACTATTTTCTCTAAACACAGCTAAACTGAATACACCAAAATGCAAGTATTGTAAATGCTTAGTGTGAGCTATACCATTTAAAATAATTACATGCAATATGTATTAAGAAATGTCTTACAAATGCATAGAGTGTAGAATGGCTCTATCTTTGGGCTGTTCTAGAGAAATTTGGCTTAGGCTACACGTTTTGTCAATGGGTCCAATTATTGTATTCAGCCCCTCCGGCTTCCATCAGGACAAATGGCGTGCAGTCTTCTCCAATTAAGACTTTTTCGTGGTACTAGGCAGGAGTGCCTTTTGTCGCCCCTGCTTTTTGCCATTGCTATTGAGCCCCTGGCATGCCTTGTAGATGTTAAAATTGTTTCTTCTCTTTCCTATTTGGGTGTTATCATGTGAGTGTACCATGCCATACACTGTGGACAATATTGTCCCTTTGTTGACAAGGTTTCAAATTCAAAGTAGAGTTTGGTGCAGACTTCCCCTTTCAGAAATAGGAGGTATACATTTAATTAAAATGATTTGGATGTCACAGCTCTTATATTTTTTACACAACTCCCCAGTTTGGATTCCCCTGAGGGTTTTTATCAATATATATTTAGAAACCTGATTTGGAGGGACTGGGTCCCCCGTGTCAAATTGGAACTTTTACAATATCCAAATGAGGCTGGGGGCCTAGTTCCTTCAAATCTGAAAATGTATTATGTGGCAGCATTTTTCTCTGTGGGATTCAGAGATTTCAGCTACTGTCTCATACTATTTAGTTTTCTTTGAGTTTCAGGGACGCCCACAGTTGAATGCCCTGGAGGGGTTGCTGGTGGACATGTGCATTAGTTTTTGTCCGAATGCATTTTCGTCCGAATTTCAGGTATTTTCGTTATCATTTTAACAAACGAAAACAAACGTGCAGAATCCGAAATCTGAAAGATCCAACTTGAAAAAAGCGTTATTTTCATTCTCGTTGCTACAACAGTTCAATATAGATCAGAGATTTGACATGACGCTGACAATAGCAATCTGTGTCTATCGAACCTGTGGTCGATTGTGCCTAACCTAACTCTATTAGTCCAAGATTATTCTACATAGAGAGGAAAGATTTGACATAGAGAGAAAAAATTCAACATTATATAGACAGTTACATAGTTACATAGTTACATAGTTAGTCAGGTTGAAAAAAGACACAAGTCCATCCAGTTCAACCACAAAAAAACAAAATAAAAAAACACAGTAAAATCCTATACACCCAACTCCATACCCACAGTTGATCCAGAGGAAGGCAAAAAACCCCAGCGGAGCATGATCCAATTTGCTACAGCAGGGGAAAAAATTCCTTCCTGATCCCCCGAGAGGCAATCGGATTTACCCTGGATCAACTATACCTACAAATCTTAGTACTCAGTTATATTCTGTACATTTAGGAAAGAATCCAGACCTTTCTTAAAGCAATCTACTGAGCTGGCCAGAACCACCTCTGGAGGGAGTCTGTTCCACATTTTCACAGCTCTTACTGTGAAAAAACCTTTCCGTATTTGGAGGTGAAATCTCTTTTCCTCTAGACGTAAAGAGTGCCCCCTTGTCCTCAGTGATGACCGTAAAGTGAATAACTCAACACCAAGTTCACTGTATGGACCTCTTATATATTTGTACATGTTGATCATATCCCCCCTTATTCTCCTCTTCTCAAGAGTGAATAAATTTAGTTCCTCTAATCTTTCCTCATAGCTGAGCTCCTCCATGCCTCTTATCAGTTTGGTTGCTCTTCTCTGCACTTTCTCCAGTTCTCCTATATCCTTTTTGAGAACTGGTGCCCAAAACTGAACTGCATATTCCAGATGAGGTCTTACTAATGATTTGTACAGGGGCAAAATTATATCTCTGTCTCTGGAGTCCATACCTCTCTTAATACAAGAAAGGACTTTGCTCGCTTTGGAAACCGCAGCTTGGCATTGCATGCCATTATTGAGCTTATGATCAACTAAAACCCCCAGATCCTTCTCCACTACAGACCCCCCCAGTTGTACTCCCCCTAGTATGTATGATGCATGCATATTCTTAGCCCCCAAGTGCATAACTTTACATTTATCTACATTAAACCTCATCTGCCACTTAGTCGCCCAATCAGACAGAGCATTGAGGTCGGCTTGTAAATTGGAGACATCCTGTAAGGACGTTATTCCACTGCATAGCTTGGTGTCATCTGCAAAGACAGAAATGTTACTTTTGATCTCAGACCCAATATCATTTATAAATATATTGAAAAGTAAGGGTCCCAGCACTGAACCTTGGGGTACACCACTCATAACATTGGACCATTCAGAGTAAGAATCATTAACCACGACTCTCTGAATTCTGTCTTTCAGCCAGTTTTCTATCCATTTACAAACTGATATATCCAATCCTGTAGACCTTACCTTACACATGAGCCGTGTGTTGACAGTGTTGGGGTAGACCATTTCACATGAATGACAAAGATTCGACGAAGCAGTGAAAAACATACAAATGTCAATTTTGTCATTGAAGGCTCATGGTGTCTGTCGAAAGTTCTAAGAAGAGCGGCTAAATTGTACGACGCCGCAATCGTACAATTCCGGACAAATGCTCGGCCCATAGGATATAGAAGGATTTGAATGTTGGTTGACTAGTAATAATAATTTATAAATATAATTATTACTAGTGTCATATAATATTAGAATTCTTCTATAGCTTGTAGGCGGAACATTCGGAAATTTACGATTGCGGCGTCGTACAGTTTAGCTGCTCAGTCGAATCTTCCTAGAATATTTGAAAGACACCATAAGCCTTCAATGACAGATTTGACCTTAATTAATTCAGATTTTCTGACGAATGCATTTTTTAATGAAACAAAATAAATAAAAACGAATTTCGGGAGTAACTAAATAAATGTATTTTTCGGACGAAAACGAAATTCCAAAACAAAATATTTCAGTGTGCACATGTCTAGTTGTTGGTTTGTTCTGCTCTTTCAGGCATGCCCACCTCTGTACTGCTGTTCAAGGTGTGGGATGTTGCCAAGAAGTTAATGGGGCTTCTTCCAATAAATATACCCTTATTTTGGTGCAATAAAAGGCTCCCTGAACTACTGACCCTGCAGAGTTTTCAGAGCTTACTCTTTCACAATTATTTTCACACTTTGAGATTATTATATGAGAAGGGTACATTCAAATCCTTTGAGCAACTGTTAGGAAAAATATCTCTGAACCAGAGGTAGTTCTATCAAAACTTGCCCAATTTTTTACTTCTCCTGTTTTGCTTCCTCCGGTGCCAGTGTTGGAGAGTGTAGTTCAAGCAACTTCAACCATATCTCTGCTAACTATTTGGCCTTATCTGTGCTACCTGCAAGACAAAGGCACAATGAGTTAGTATGCATCGCATACTAGCTCATTTAGAAATACTCACCTTAGAGTGAAGCCCCGCTGCGATCCCCTTGGCCAGCGACATCTCTCCCGGAGTTATTTCCGGGTTTCACGTGCTCCGATGCTGTGATTGGCCAGATCTGCGATGATGTGAAATATCTATAGTGTATAGACATTTTCTAGTAGTGCAATGGAAGTATAGAACCCCTGTCAGGATTTTTCTGCTACTTGATAGGAGAGTGCAATTGCATTTCAATTCTTACCCCTGTAAGAGAATTATATCCAGGACCTTTTTTGTTGCCACATTGTTAAAGCCCTGACAAAGGGATATTCTTATTCCCCCCAAAACATGTTGGCTGTCTTTTGCCCTTCTGTTGTCACCTGTAATTAACATTAAAAGATTTTGGCATTTCGACAAGCACATGTGGGGCTCTTTATTTCTATTTCTTGTGGACTTTTCCATTTGTATGGCTCATGTGTTTTGAGGGACCCTTGTTTTGTGAAGAGCTCCTGAAGCAAAGCCAATAGACATTACTGATGATTCCTAGTTATAGGTTAAGGATCTATGTACAGTACATCACCCTCATCTTTCTAAGGATTTTATTACAGTCTGTCTCAATGTCTTTGTCTCATTATTTAGGTAAGCTGTCTCTAGTATCTCGCCCAACCATTGCTGGCTGAGTTAGGACCAATGAGTCACTGTGAGCAGGCCTAGCACAATTAGGGAAACGCTTGAGTGTTTATTTGGTCAATAGCATCAGCTACCATCCTTCTTTGTTTACTGCCAGCACAAGATCTGTCATTCTGCACGAGTCTCGGGAGCAGGCACAAGGCAGGTTTTTTTGTGGATGTTTACTGTGATTGATGAGAATCTGCACCACTACTAACGTGTGATCTATGATGAGTGGGACCTTTTTTTCTTCTTTACCAAATACTTTCCTGAAACTATCTACTCCTTACTCATTCACATGGGGGAGCAGCATCCGGGGCCCTTATTTTTACATAGGCTTCCAGATTCTGATAAGCCCCCTGTCCACAGACCTCATAATCATTGGGCTAGGTTTGTGTGCAAGCAGCCTTTGTCCACTTAACATAGGAACAATATGCTATGGCAGGGGGGTTTGGTATTCATTTTGATCCAGATCTCACATGTATTTTTTTTTTTTTTTTAAATGGGGATCCACCTTAAAATCTATTACATGCCCTCATAAAGGATAATAGTTCAGTTATGAATATTGGGGGGCAATTATTTTTCTTTTTTATTCTTGCTGTAGAATGTACTACAGAAAAAGCTCTTTAGGGTTGGAGATTGTGCTAGACTGACTCAATCAGTGGTAGGTCAATGGGTAGATGTGGGCGGGGGCAGGCTGGAAGAGTTCCTTCCGATGATTTTCTTCCTAATTTCACAGGAAAGTGGCATTGTCAAAAGTGACAGTTTACAAAAAAAATGTTGCCAGTAATTTACATTTTCCAGTCAGTCACTTTTAGAAAGCAAAAAATGCAGCACTGGGACCCCCACCAAAGGTCCCCTAACACATATACTAGACTCTCAATTGTCTGGTACAGTAGGTGTTTGTGACATTGTGTTTTTAGCACGACAGCATAGCGCCGATTCTCGGCGACATGGTGCCGAGATCTCGCCGACATCTCGCACTCACTGGAATAGTGACAGCACATCCCAGCAAGCGCGTCATAGAAGCGACGGGAGATCCGACTTGGATTCCCGCCAATTCTACACGTGTGCGGCGTTTGTTATGAATCCTGAGGGGTCTTCTCCGCTATCCGGGGGGTCTTCTCAACTCTCCGGGGGTGGGTAGGTATCACATGGGTAGGTACAGAGCATGATGGGACTGTGAGGCCTATATAGGTCCGATGCAAGCCACGCACTTGTCATTGCAGCGAGGAAAGGCGACGTGTCAACATCGGGAGAAGAAGAGAAGTGAAGAACATGACGTCACAGCACGGAAGAAGAACTCACAGCACGGAAGGAGAAGAAGACGTACAGCACGGAAGAAGAAGGCACCGGACTGCGAGAGGAAGAACCGGGGTGCGCCGAGTCAACAGCGGAGAGCGGCGAACATAGAAGGAGACCCCCGGAGAGTTGAGAAGACCCCCCGGATAGCGGAGAAGACCCGTCGGGATAGCGGAAGAAGAAGCCCCCCCGCCGAAGACGCCGGAGGAAACCCGCCGGGGGGTGGGGGCTTTTTTAAAAGCGACCCCCCCGGCGGTGGAAGAGAACCAGACGGCGGCCCCCACCCACCCGAAGACGTCAAAGAAGAAGCTCCCCCTGGTAAAAGAGCTAATAAAGAAGACAGGGGGAGCCTCCGGAGCAGAAAAATAAATTATTTTAAAAACCCTTGTGTGGTGTGTTTATTAACTTTGACATTTTTCCTACAGGTGAATGGTTAGGGGTACGATGTACCCCATATCCATTCACTTAGGGTGGGGGTCCGGTATCTGGGGGCCCCCTTATTAAAGGGGGCTCCCAGATTCCGATAAGCCTCCCGCCCGCATACCCCGACAACCAACGGCCAGGGTTGTCGGGAAGGGGCCCTGTCCTCATCAACATGGGGACAGGGTGCTCTGAGGTGGGGGGGGCCGCAGTGCGCCCCCCTGCCCCAGAGCACCCAACCCCCCCATGTTGAGGGCATGCAGCCTGGTACGGCTCAGGAGGGGGGGGGGGGCGCTCGCTCGTCCCCACTTCCTTCCTGGCCGGCCGGGTAGCGTGCTTTGGATACGGGTCTGGTATGGATTGTAGGGGGACCTCCTACGCCATTTTTTTCGGCGTAGGGGGGCTCTCCTTACAACCCATAACAGACCTAAGGGCCTGGTATGCTCCTGAGGGGGGAACCCATGCCGGATTTTTATTTAAAATCCGGCGGGGACTTCCCCCTCAGGATTCATAACAAACGCCGCACACGTGTAGAATTGGCAGGAATCCAAGTCGGATCTCCCGTCGCTTCTATGACGGCTCTGTCTCCATCGCGGCAAGCCAGCTCGGCGCTGGCTCCCGCGATGGGGCTCGTAGGTGCTCAATCTCGCCGAGAAAGGGAGCGAGATTGACACAATATCGCGTGCACCTACTGTATGTATGTTTGGGCATACCCATTATTTATTTATTTATGTTTACAAAGAAAACCATCCTAGTAGTGAATCATCATTTTCCAGCAATTTAAATCACATTTATAAAAAAATGTTAATGTCAGGTTTACAAAAAAGAAGAAGAAAAAACTCTGCGCTAAACCCACCATATAAAATGAAAAAATACTTAATAACAAAGTATAAAATGTGAAAAATTATGTGATAATAGAAAGGGAATGCTGCAGCCTATATAAGTTTAAATACCTAAAACTCAAAAACACATACATACAAAGAATAGGTGCAATTCCCAAGCTATTACAAGTACAAGTGATGAGTGCTAATTGAAATAATGTGAGCGTGTGATATACACATAAAAAGTTGGTAAACCAAAGGAAGTCCCAAAAAACAATGTGTGTACGCTCTCATAAATGAATATATAATAGATATTGATCAAGTGAAAAAAGTCCCATAACATAACTTTTTTCACTTGATCAATATATATTATATATTCATTTATGAGAGCGTACACACATTGTTTTTTTGGGACTTTCTTTGGTTTACCAACTTTTTATGTGTATATCACGTGCTCACATTATTTCAATTAGCACTCATCTAATGTCAGGTTTGTCTTACTTTTTTTATTTTAAGCATTATTACCATTTTAATAAATCGCCATTTTCTGCAAACCTGTGTTTTTTTTGCATTGTTTTAGTAATACTTGCTTATTAGCCTTTAAAATGGTTAGAATTTATTTTAAATATTGACTTCTTTGGTGTTAGGATTAACATTCAGCACTGTGCCCAGGTACACCGTGACCATCATTACACCAGTCGAGGATATTAAGGAAAATTGGGTTGCTGTGATTCACTGCTGGATTTTGAATTTTGTTTGTGAGTGCAACTTTTGAAGATTTGTGTGTGGTGTTGTATTAAAACTGACCATACGGTATTACACTATTGTGCACTTCCTTTTTTCTTATTATTTATGTGGAGCTATTTGGATCACACTGTTGGGAACCAAATTCTGTCTAAACCTATTGGAGAGGTCTTGATTTAAGCTTTTGAGTCTAAACATGTGAGTTCTGGTGAGTGGCCATTTTGATGGGTGAAGGAATCACTGAACACATTTGGTGTGGTGAAAGACTTTGAAGACTTTGAAGATTTCAAGATTACTTATCACTTATGAACTTTTATTATGCTTTTTACGTCATTAATTTTCACGGGTTCATTATTATTATATGTATTTGTTGTCCTTTTTAGCATTTCCTTATCTGAAAGCTATTTTCACATGAGTTATATTTATTTATGTATGTATCATGTGTGTTCACATATTTAGAGGAATATAAACTTATTTCACATCAGCGCTGCTAAATATTGCTGATACCAACAAGTGGGTTCAGTCACTATATTTATTTTTTCACAGGTACACTATATTACCAAAAGTATTTGGACACCTGCCTTTACACACACATGAATTTTTATCTCATCCCAGTTTAAGTCTGTAGTGTTCAATATTGAGTTAGCCCACTTTTTGCAGCTATAACAGCTTCAACTCCTCTGGGAAGGCTGTCCACAATGTTTAGGAGTGTGTCTATGGGAATGTTTGACCATTCTTCCAGAAGCGCATTTGTGACGTCAAGCCTGTTTTGCAATCTGCACTCTAATTCATCACAAAGGCGTTGGTTGAGGTCAGAAATCTGTGCAGGCCAGTCAAGTTCCTCCACCCTAAACGCACTCATCCATATTGTAATGGACCTTGCTTTGTGCACTGGTCCAAATCATTTGGTGGAGGGGGGGAGGTTATGGTGTGGTGTTGTTCTTCAGGGATTGGGCTTGGCCCCTTAGTTCCAGTAAAGAGAACTCTTAGGCATCAGCATACCAAGACATTTTGGACATTTTCATGTTCTTAACTTTGTGGGAACAGTTTGGGGTTAGCCCTTCTTGTTCCAACATGACTGCGCACCACTGCACAAAACAAGGTCCATAAAGACATGGATGAGCGAGTTTGTAGTGGAGGAACTTGACTGGCCTGCACAGAGTCCTAACCTCAACCTGACCGAACACCTTTGGGCTGAATTAGAGCACAGACTGCGAGCAGAGCCTTTTCTCCAACATCAGTGCCTGACCTCACAAATGCGCTTCTGGAAGAATAGTCAAACATTTCCATAGACACACTCCTAAACCTTGTGGACAGCCTTCCCAAAAGAGTTGAAGCTGTTATAGCTGCAAATGGTGGGCAAACGCAATATTGAACTATACGGACTAAGATTAGGATGCCATTAAAGTTTATGTGCGTGTAAAGTCAGGCGTCCCAATACTTTTGGTAATATAGTGTATGTTCCGCTCATCCTTACTCTCTAAATTATTTGAAAAGAGAAGAATATAGCTTAAATAAATAGATAAAATCTGGTAGTTTGCACTGAATGAAGACAGCAGTTGCACTGTACACAGCCATGCTTCAGAAGTTAAACCATTGCATATTAGTGTCCATAATTTGAAAAACAAAACTTGAGTGATTCATTAAGACACTGCTGGTAAATTAAATAATGCTTATTTGATCAATCTGTTTCTAATAACAGAGTAACAGATGAGGCATCATCCCAATGAAATAAATTGGCTTAGATAGCTTTATAATATGATATTGGCGAGCCAGATAAGAATGTTGTGCCACAGAGAGGCATTTATTTGTGAAATGTGATCTATTTTTTGTCATGCAATCATGCAGTCAAACATTATTAGACGTGTATGTTACAGCACAGACAGTGATGACATGTTTTAAGCACCAGTTTCATGAACATTCCATTCTGTTTTCACTAAAGTGTTATTATCTAAAGAAAAAATAAGGACACATGCTTTACACCATGTACCACATATTACTTTACATTAACCTGAACTCCAAACTAATTACCTCCCCTTTCTCCAAGCAGCTGGAAACATATCTTTATCCCCATGGATAATACAAAAATAATTAGAAATTTTACAGCGCTATCCATCAAAAAAAAAAAATTATTTGACACACAAAAAGACTCACCAAATGTACATGACCCCTTTTTCCTAAGTAGCTCATTTACATTTTATAAGAGCACTGCACATTGTGTAAGATTTTGGAAAGAAGAATATTTTCTTCACAAAGATATGTGGAGTGTTTTACATACATTGCATTTTGAACGCTAATGTCTAATTACACAAATTATGAACGCATGGTACACTAAACTCATCAATGCTGCTACAACTGTAACCTGCATACAAGGTCAGTAACAATACTATTTAACATGATCGGATGATCTGAAGCTGTTGCCAGGATGCCTAACAGCAAACGAGTACTGTACCAATCACTTACTAACTTGCTAACTTGTTACTAACATCACCAGCTTTGCTCCAAGCAGCCCTGTGACACATGGTCCTATAGGCGCTCACTACAATTTACTAACACAGCAAATTAGCTGTGATTATTGTAACCCCTATTTATATTTCAAGGGACAATTTTTGAGTGGCTACCAGCCACATTAAGTGCACAATTTTTCCCAAATACCCTTCTCGATTCATACTGACGTAATTCCAATGACTATTTATACATTAAGTTAATCTCTCAATATCAACAGCCACAACGATTGCTGCCACAACTTGGATCTTCCTTCACGATTCTAATGCCTCTCAGCATTTCTTTATGAGACATTATCATTTTTGAATTGAATACATTCCCAGCCTTCCTTTTCCTTCCCCCTTCCCCTCCCCCCACACCAGACTCAGTCACCAGATATTGCACTAATTGGCAAAACTAGATTGGTTGACCTGTTGAGATAATTTGATCTCCAGATATTCACCATCCATGAACCAACTTGCTGCATTTATAGTGCATAGTGCATGTTACTGGTGCCTGAACCACCATAACGTCTGGACAGGTGTTGTTGTTCAATATTGTCTTTTGTTGTGAGTCTTGTCAGTAACTACTAGTGTAAAGTAGTTTTTTTCTTGTATTCATTGGAATTTTTAAGATACACTTTCTCAATCAGAGACAGTACTTGTTTCACATATTTATTGATACTTTAATAAATCATTTTGTATCAATACATTTTCAGATAATTTTTTGCTGCTAAAGTAACCCCTTATCTAATTTCTTCGATCTCCACTCAGATCACCTCCCTTTTCCCAACCTTTACCTTCAATACATTTTAACTTAGAGTCATATGTTGACAAATGTTAAAATCATACAAAATGTATTAATTATGATTAAAAACATAAAAAAAGCATTCTATGACCGGGATGTAAGCTGGACAGACATGCAAGCATAGAGATCCATGACCATCCGTCTCTTTTCTCCTGATTAGATCCATCCCATGCATGGCTCTCTTTTCCCTAGACAGCCAGGGACTATTTGTGGCACTCATCAAGTCTTGTAAGGGCCAGGGTAAGCTGACAAAATATCTGAAGCCTCAGAGAACATCCAGGGAGTGGACATTTCCAGTCCGGCCAGCACCATCTTGTCCTTCTCAGATTGCAAAGCAGGTCGGTACTCTCTGCACAGGGTGAATACTCCTGCATTCCCTAAGGCTGTAATGGGTGAGCCACATCCTTTTACTGCCCCTACTTCACCTGCAGTTATGAATATGGAGCAAAAGGGGATCACAAAGCCTATCCTGGATGCAATATAGGGGGGCAAAGCTGCCCTTATGCTACACATTGAACATCTGTCCTTAGAATGTACATTGATCAGGGATGATCCAGATATGTTTCGGGGGAGGCTCACAGAGGCAGAGGATTGCATTGGATCTGTTGAAGATCTTCAAGACTCTCACTCAACTCACTATTGGTTCACAAGGTAAAGAATGCTGAAAATAACCAGCGGCCTAACAATATAATAGTTGTGGGCTTACCTGAGGGTGCCGAGGACCCTAAACCAGCGATGTTTGCAGAAGCATTCTTTAAGCAACTTCTTGATATGGCTGATATGCCTCCTACCTATGTTGTTAAAAGGGCTCATTGGGTCCTGACTGGCGCACATCCTCCAGGAGCTCCTCCACTTTTTTTTGGTGTATCTTTTGAATTTCAGAGATTGTGACAATATTTTTGCAGAAGTGAGAAAATGCCAGGAGCTTCTCTTTGAAAATACAAGAGTCATGCTCTTCCCTAATTTTCCAGTGAAAAACTCAGATATGTAGAAGATGTTTCATGGAAGTGCGACGACGACACTCGAGAGAAAAAAAAAAACATTAGCTACAGCATACTTTCCCTGAGTAGGCTTTGTGTCCCACATCATGGGGTGGTTAAATTTGTTGATACCCTGCTGGAAGTTAGCGACTGGTTGGATACCCTGTGAGTGAGTATTGTTTTTGGGCTGTCTCCTGTTGCCCCCCAAGAAATGTTTTGCACAAGTTCTTTAGTTTCTCTGTGACTATTCTGCTCCAGTCTCAACTTTATTGCACAAGCAGCTTATTCTGATATGAGCCTATCCAGTAACGTGGCCATTATCCTACACGCTCCAACACTGGCATAACTGCTCACTATGCATCTACAATACTGGGAGCCTGGCCTTTTAAGGTGGACTTTCGCTGTCTTAGGTGTGGTTATGCCTTTCTACTACAGTTAGGTTTTGGGATAAGGCTGCATGTACAGTTAGCCAAATGGCTTGTTGGGTATTACACAGCAGCAGGCAGTTTTTGCTTTTTGGACTGTTTTGGACTTTTAGTGCAATGCCTTTTCCTTTTCTATTTGCTCTGTAACGTTCTGCATGACATGTCTTATATTTGTGGTCCCCCGGGGCATGAATCATCTCAAATGTTAACACTTATGTTTTACCGGTATTATGCTCAACAATTTCAGTTACTAAACAACTAGTCTTGTGAAATATCAGGGGCTTAAACGATAAATTTAAAAAAGCCCAGGTGTTCCAATATCTTAATGTAAATGTGAATAATAATTGCTCTATCCCAAAAAAACACAAGCAAACCAAAAAGAAAAAAAATGGAAGCAGCTGCATTGGAATGTGACCAACATTTGAAAAGAGTGCAGGTGAATATGCTATTAGAAAATACAGTCGTATGCAAAAGTTTAGGAACCCTTAATAATTTCCATGATTATCATTTATAAATATTTGGGTGTTTGGATCAGCAATTTCATTTTGATCTATCAAATAACTGAAGGTCACAGTAATATTTCAGTAGTGAAATGAGGCTTATTGGATTAACAGAAATTGCGCAATATGTATCAAAACGAAATTAGACATGTGCATACATTTGGGCACCCTTGTCATTTTGTTGATTTGAATACCTGTAACTACTTAGCACTGATTAATTGGAACACACAATTGGTTTGGGGAGCTCATTAAGCCTTGAACTTCATAGACAAGTGCATCCAATCATGAGAAAAGGTATTTAAGGTGGCCAATTGCAAGTTGTTGTTCTCTTTGACTCTCCTCTGAAGAGTAAAACAACTCTCAAATGACCTGAAAACAAAGTTTGATCTACATTATGGTTTAAGGGAAGGCTACAAAAGGTTATCACAGAGATATAAGGGGTCAGTGTCCACTGTGAGGAACATAGTGAGGAAATGGAAGACCACAGGCACAGTTCTTGTTGAGGCCAGAAGTGGCAGGCCACATAAAATATTGGTGAGGCAGTCAAAAACAGCCCACAGACCACCTTCAAAGACCTACAACATCAACTTGCTGCAGATGGTGTCACTGTGCATCCTTCAACAATTCCATGCACAGGAAGAAGCTGTATGGGAGAGTGATGCGAAAGAAGCCTTTTCTGCACACACGCCACAAACGGAGTCGCTTGAGGTATGCAAACACACATTTGGACAAGCCAGCTTCATTTTGCAATAAGGTGCTGTGGACTGATGAAACAAAGATTGAGTTATTTGGTCATAACAAGGGGCGTTATGCATGGCGGCAAAAGAACACAGCATTCCAAGAAAAACACTTGCTACCCACAGTAAAATTTGGTGGAGGTTCCATCATGCTGTGGGGCTGCATGGCCAGTGCCGGTACTGGGAATCTGGTTAAAGTTGAGGGTCGCATGGATTCCACTCAATATCAGCAGATTCTTGAGAATTATGTTGAGGAATCGGTCACAAAGTTGAAGTTACGCTGGGGCTGGATATTTCAACAAGACAACGACCCAAAACACTTTTCAAAATCTACTCGCCATTTATGCAGAGGAATAAGTAAAATGTTCTGGAATGGCCATCCCAGTCCCCAGACCTGAATATCATTGAACATCTGTGGGGTGATTTGAAGTGGGCTGTCCATGCTCGGCAACCATCAAACCTAACTGAACTGGAGATGTTTTGTAAGGAGGAATGGTCCAAAATACATTCATGCAGGATCCAGACACTCATTACAGCCTATAGGAAGCATCTAGAGCAGGGGTGGGCAAACTTTTTGACTTGAGGGCCGCAATGGGTTCATATATTGGACCCGTGGGCCGGACTGTACTGTACGGCATCTACGTATGTATGTGTGTGTGTGTGTATATATATGAGTATATATATATATATATATATATATATATATATATATATATATATACATACATACATACTGTACTGTATTAGAAACTGTACTGTATATATAGAGAGAGAGATATATTTTTTAATACTGTACTGTATTAAATACTGTACTTTATATATACACATAGCAATAGGGTACAGGGGCCTTTCAGTGTGTGTCAAGCTTCACATCAGGAGATCGAAACAGCGGATCCGCTGTACGAGTGTCGTAACATGATTTCCTGTCCGGAAGACATCAGAGTGATCTGGTTGTTGATGAGAGGGCAAATCACCCAACCTTTATCCATCTTTTATCACAGTTATACTGGGTCTCCTTGCACAGGCACCTTCATACCAGGAATACTTTACTGAATCTAATTGAATATTGTGCTTAGGACAACTCTAGCCTTCCACAATACAAGAAATCCACTGTTTATCACTACACCTATTCAAACCGGTGAAGAACATCAGATCTGCAACCTGGACTTTATTGCCCCTCCTTATATTAATGTCCTTTAAACTGCTCTCTCCCTCCTCATGATAGGCAGAAAGTGATCAGATCAGTAAAAAAAATAAACATAGCAGCACATAGGGGACATTTTAGCACTGAAAGACAGAATTTGCACTCCATAAATATAATAAAACAAAAATGGCATTGATGGAGTTTTACACCTTCAAAAACATGAGTTTGACAATGACTAATGTCATTGATCACCATAATATCAACATTTTAACGTTTTGTTGTTTTTAATTTGTTTGTGCATATTTCTAAGAAATAACCAGACTCTTAACCAGAAGAAGTTATTTAAATCAGTGTTATCATTGTTTTTTTTTTTAAGAGTGCAGTTTAGTAAATGTATACTTCTACATTGTTCCTATTTGAAACAGTGGAGAATGACTGTCGTTGTATGTTAATTATTCTGGGTTAAATTTGAATTTTAGTTTCTAAATACACAATTTAGTTAAGTACTTTTGATAGTTGACAGTAAAATTACAGTGAATAAATAACATATTGTCTTGATGTCTATTCTAGTAGCTGATTTTTTACAGCTCTTGTTTTGTAATGATGCTAAATGCACTACCTGACATATTGATACTTGTGCATTCTAACAGTAAAAAACTGAATGCTAAAAATTATAAAGAAGACGTGACACAACAAAAAGGTAAAAAGAAACACAATGGCAACATAATTCAATTCAAGTGTTACATTGAAGCATATCTCCAACTGAAAACAATTCACTCCTCATCTACAGTATTAACATTTTTTTTTTTTAATTCCCTCTAAAGCTATTTTTTACTAACCTTAGTCGTTTTTTACTTGACTCTTCACTACATCTTTTTCACTAGTAGAGGATGGTGACTTGCTGCAGCCCAAGCCCACCATGGTCCAGTGTAGATGTCACCATTAGCTGTAATGTCATCATGCTGTCACTGAAAGTTTTAAGATCTTGTGAAGGCCTTGTCAACACTTGTTTAGTGTTGCGGCACAATGAGCGATTGGGCAATGCCATGGGTTCTTCTCTTTTATGCGGGAGCTGCAATGTGCTTTGAGGGTCCTCCCCCTCCTCCCCTTACACTGCTGTGTTCGGGAGGCTCGAATAGAAGCCCCCTTGCGCATTGGCCCCACACCCATCACGTCGTGTGCACGACGCCAGCTATGACGTCATTGTGCCGACATCTGATATAACATCATCGTGAGCCAAATTAGGTGTTTTGGCACTGTCGGCTGAGTGATTACTCAACTCAGGTGCGGACCCCTCCTCTCTACTGGTGCATGTATGTGGCATTGGTGGTATATATACTGCCCAGTTGGAGCGAGCTGCTTACACGGCTAGCATCCTCCTGGAATTTGTGCACATTAGTCATATTCCATGTGCTGGTGTTTCACTGATACAGCATTGGGGTAAGTTTCATCTTGGTCCAGGATCTAATTTGGTGGTTTAGTCCCCCAGCTATACTGTTTATATGATTTCACTCCCCCGCACTTATAGTCTGGTTGTTCAATCCCCCTCACTCAGTCTGTTTTTTATCATTTGAGTATACACATTTATCTAGGACCTGTTAACTAAATATTTTGTTGACACATGGTTGCCCATTGTCACTTAGACCATCCCCCTTACTTTGTCATCACCCTTTAGGGAATTACACTGGGCTCATTATTTATTAATTAACTATCTGTCTGTCAATATATTGTCATTATTATCATAACTACCAGTATATACGCAATTAATAATCCTTTGTTCCCAGATAATCATACTTGATGAGCTACACATTTCAAAAAATCCCCTTCTATATGGAGATCTTTTCCATGCACTCCCCAGTACTGTCCATTGCTGCATCTTGGTATATTGCCATCTCAGCTCCCATGGGGAGGTTTGTGCTTGAGGCTTGCCCTACGCCGGTTGTCGCATATTGCATCCACTGCCTCGGTTGGTAAGTGTGTTGAACTAACTAATTACAGATATCCATCCTTCTTGATAATTTCCCTCTCTAGTTAGAGTATGGGATTTTTACCATTATGATTATATATTTTATAGGAATTATTGTTGCATCTGCTACTGATGAGTGGAAACATCCATGAAACACGTCGAGCTATGTTTGATGCTACAGCTACATTACATATTCAATGATACCTACTCATTTATTATCAAGTTTGACGATGTTATGAAGATATAATCCAATATAATTCAATATACCTTGTGAACACAGACATGGGTATCGGGCATGCTGCCGCCGGTGTATGTGGGTCATGTCACTTCATGCATTTATGTTGACCTATATGCACCTGTTATGACTATGTACCAATGTATGTACTTATCTATTTTTATACGCTCATACCTTGTGTATGTTATATGTATATATATTACAGTTTTTCTCCATTGTTTTGGCTCATTTCTTGAAACAGAAATGACATTCTCAAAACAACATGGACAAATCTCCAAACCACTTCGCAATTGTTCACAACTGAATGGCATTTCTCATTCATTTAATCAAATTGCAAATGTCTCAGTACATGTCTCACTTTCTCAGTACATCTTTCAAAAGATTTAGTACAAGTAGCCTACATTTAGCACAATTTCCAATTGAATAGATCTTGTTGATCTAAACTGATAGTAATTTCTTCAGTCTAATGGTCGTTCTCTCCAAAACGTGTCAGCGTAATTTCATTGTTTAAGTCATCACATGCACAATAGTCTGTTCAATTGTCAAAATGATTCAGGAACATAATACCATGAATACCATATATGAATGTCTTGGAACATTTGATAAAATTATTACAGCAATTGACAGTCGGGTGCAACTAGAACTTGACTAACGAAGGAGGAGTTGGAGTTGGTCTCAGATGACCAATCAAACTGTATGTTTAGTTACTGTACCTGACAGGTGCTGTCCATGATTGTGAATGCTGCCAAACATGTATATATAGAGCTTGACCATGCAGGAACAGTACAATTTCTGAACATGGAGTCACCTGGCCAAGTAAATGAACAATGGCAACTGTCTGCTCGAGGAAGAAGAAGAGGAGGAGGAGTAAGGGTGCGTGGTGGTGGAATAGGGGGAAGAGGCCGAGGAGCACAAAGACACCATGCTGTCCCTGATGAAATTCGGGCCACAATTATAGACCATGTCATCAACCATGGCCTCACAATCAATGATGGAATTATATAATGTATAGGACAGGACACTGTGCATAGAGCAACAAATATGTATGTTTATTCATTTAGTGTGTGTGATAGGCCTACAGTATAACAGTATCTTACCTCAGTGGGATGTTACGTATGATACTAACAATGACAAAAAAATATTGTAGATGTAGCGCCTGTGTACTTTCAAGTACCGGTGCTATTACTGTAAAAGTTAAGGGATAATCAGAGTGTAGTTGACTCTGATTCTGATTGCAATTTTACAAAGGGTCTCTGTTTCAGCTGGGCTGTGCTGCGGATCCATTCTGTGGTTGCTGGGGTGTCATACCACCCCGGGCGACAGTGGAGTCCAGGCTGGGGTGCCTCTTGCCAGCAGCCAATCGGGAGGGAGTTTCTCTCGCCGGGCATGCTGGGGGAGGGTACTTCTGGAGTAGACGCCATTGAGGCGGGGTTCTTTTCCTGAGGTGGCACCCACCTTTAGGGTGACCACACATCACGGCCCCCGGGCGAGATGGCCTACCAGACAGGGGTGCGCGTGCCACGCGGTGTTCCTGGTTCTGGGACCATGTTGGCCCGGAACATTTAAAGCTGTGGCGGGGCCCCAGTATTCGACTGGGTCCCTAATTCTGAGAAGAACATGTACCCCAGGTTTGGAACCACTGGAATACTGGCCAGTAGTATATTGAACTTGTGGAACATAGAACATTCCTATGTAGCTGTCTGTAACTCTAGTGTATGACTCTTCTGTATGACTGATTTGATGTTTTCTTTTTTTACTCTATTGTAGAGAATAATGGCACTGGAAGGAAACGAGACCTCTCACATACCCGTGTATGTGGATGAGGCTGGCTTCAACCTGGCCAAGGGCCAAAGACGTGGCCGTAATTTTATTGGCCACCGGGCCACGGTGGATGTCCCAGGCCAGCGAGGGGGCAATATAACTATGTGTGCTGCCATTTCTGAGAATGGTGTGGCCACTCACATCCCCAGTCTTGGCCCATACAATACACAGAAGCTCCTCATCTTCTTGGACCACCTATATTTGGATTTGATCCCTGAAAATGAGAGAGGTCTCATAGGGCCTCACCTACCACAAAATATAATTGTATGGGGCAATGTGAATTTTCACCATGGCCCGCTTATCAGGGCCTGGTTCACTGCTCATCCAAGGATGGATATGGTGTTCCTACCACCTTACTCTCCTTTCCTCAATACTATTGAGGAGTTTTTCTCCGCTTGGAGGTGGAGAGTGTATGAGCATCGGGCTCAAGATCAGAGTTCCCTGATCCATACAATGGACGCTGCCTGTGAGGATATTACAGGAGATCAGTGTAGGAGATGGTTGCAACATGCACGCCGTTTCTTGCCTCGTTGCATCGCAAGGGAGAATATACGCTGTGATGTTGACGAAAATCTGTGGCCAGACAGACAGCAGCGTGTGGATGGGCAGGAGGGTGAGGACGGTGGACAGGAGAGGGAGGGTGAGGACAGCCACCAGTGAAGAGATGTTACAGTAGTTGTATAACTCCAGCTTTATTTACAGCATTGTAGGCTAAATGTAATTTTCCTTGTTTCATGTTTGTGCATTTATATTTCCGTATATATTATGCTGTATACATTTTCTTTTTACTCTGAAGTATGGAAGTTACCGTATTTATCGCGGTATAACGCGCTCCCGCGTATACCGCGCACTGGAAAAAAGTTTTTTTTTACTTACAGTTTTGGTGTCTTGCGCGGTGTCCATCGGCTGCCTCGTCTGGTCCGGCGTCCGTCTGCGGCTTCGGGTGTCCTCTTCGTCGCGTCCGGCGTCCTTCTGCGGCGTCCTCCCCGCTCGTTTCCCGCGCCGAGTTTGAATATTGCGCTGACATATACCGAGCGCAGTACACTCGTGTATCGTCGGGCAGGCTCGGCAACTCTCGCGCTGACGTCCTGTACGCTCAGGACGACAGCACGAGACTGCCCGAAGATACACGAGTGTACTGCGCTCGGTATATGCCGGCGCAGTATTCAAACTCGTGGCGGGAAAGCGGGTATCAGCGTATACCGCGCACCCACGATTTTGCCCTGATTTTCAGGGCAAAATAGTGCGCGGTATACGCCGATAAATACGGTACTTTGTGTGTGAATGATAATGGTTACAATACTATACTGTAAAGTAATTTTTCCTTGGCAGTATGAGTGCAGTGTGTGATGTCAAACCTTGGAGGCGACTCTTACTCTAAAATCTTTTCTTTTTTTTTAGTTTTATACACAATTGTATTCAGTTAGCTAGACAAAAACTGTACAGTAACCATTGTCAATGAAGGACTGGGCTAAGACTGAAAGGTGTACATGAGGGATATTTCAATGGTCCTCTGCCATAGAGACAAAACATCTAAACATTTTGACTTGCGGTGCTTACACAATGCCAAAGGGATGAAGCATTTTGGGGGCACTGACTACCGCGCACTCCTAAAGTTGCCCCGAATCCTGTGGAAAAAAAGTTTTTTTTAACTTACAGTTTTGGTGTCTTGCGCGGCGTCCATAGGCGGCCTCGTCGGGTCCGGCGTCCGTCTGCAGCTTCGGGTGTCCTCTTCGTCGGGTCCGGCGTCCGTCTGCGGCTTCGGGTGTCCTCTTCGTCGGGTCCGGCGTCCTTCTGCGGCATCCTCGCGTCCTCCCCGCTCGTTTCCCGCGCCGAGTTTGAATATTGCGCTGACGTCCTGTACGCTTGGCAGTATGAGAGCAATGTGTGATGTCAAACCTTGGAGGCGACTCTTACCCTAAAATCTTTTCTTTTTTTTCAGTTTTATACACAATTGTATTCAGTTAGCTAGACAAAAACTGTACAGTAACCATTGTCAATGAAGGACTGGGCTAAGACTGAAAGGTGGACATGAGGGATATTTCAATGGTCCTCTGCCATAGAGACAAAACATCTAAACATTTTGACTTGCGGTGCTTACACAATGCCAAAGGGATGAAGCATTTTGGGGGCACTGACTATTTGAATGAGAAAGAAATTTAGTTTTGACACATGAGTGAACTGTTTTGGGAAAGATATGAACTTTTGAAGGTGAACCATGGTGTTGTGCCGAACCATCCAGGTTATTTTGGCAAAAGTACCAAAAGAGCTGAGAACGTCCGGACTGTATCAAGAAATGAGCCAAAGCAATTGAGAAAAATATTTGCCATTTTGAGGGCACTGACTCTTTATATGGGAAATGAATACGGTTTTGAAGCATGAGTGAACAGTTTTGGGAGAGATATGAGCTTTTGCACGTGAGTTATAGAGTTGTGCTAAACTGTAAGACTGTTTTGCCAAATGATCTTAGAGTTTTGAGAATGTAATTTCTGTTTCAAGAAATGAGCCAAGACAATAGAGAAAAACTGTAAATCGTATTTTATACTGGATCTATATTTATGTTATCAATTAAAGATTAATGTATGTGCTCATCTATTCTAAATGCCTATACTACGTGTAAGCCAAATGTGTACATATATGAAATCATATTTTATTGAATATATATCCATGTTATGAATTAAAGTACATACAATATTACAATCACAGTCGAATAGCCTGTACCGGCCCAATTTATACAAAAATACTTCATTTTCTGGTTTTAACAAAACCCGTCCCTAAACCTACCCCCACCCCCCCATCCTACCCACCCCCCCATCCTACCCACCCTCTTCTCTTCGGTCTACCATCTCGTATCATGTCTCCCTTTACCTATCGTCCTTTCTGCTCTATACCATCCTTTCTGCAAATCTCTGTGTCTGCTTATATTTTAGACAGTCTTGCCATTTCAGTTTGAACCCCCCTTCTCCTCCCTCCCCAATAAACCTTAGGTGTTCTGTATAATAAATGTTATTTATTTTACATAGCCAATTCCTTACCTTAGGGCTCTTGGGATCTTTCCACTGTCTGGGAATCAAACTTTTCGCTGCGTTTAGGAAATGGGGAAGTAAGGTTCTCATGTACTGTTTGATAGGCATTTTAGTCCCGTGAAACAGGCATACCCACGGCTCATCTGGTATTTGAATTCCAGTAATTTCCTCTATTACTATTACTAATATCACTTTGTTCCAGTATGTTTTAATTTTTGGGCATGTCCACCATAAGTGCGACATAGTTCCCGGTTCCAAACAGCCCCTCCAACAAAATTAGAGGTTTCCCTTTGATAGTGGTGTGCTATGTCCAGGGTTATATATCAGCGTGCAAGGCATTTGTAATTAATTTCTATCAAACTACAGTTGGTTGATGTGGTATGTGTTAGCTTTAGCATTTTCACAGTTTCACCTGTTCCCAACTCCTCTACACATTTTTTAATATACGGTGGTGGCCCCAGTATTTTTAGGCCAATCAGAATTTTATAAATCAGGGAGATCCCTCCCTTTCTGTTTGGCGCTGAGCACAAGCACTCTAGTGGGAGCAGATTACCCTCGGCATATTAAATTAAATCTTAACGAATCGCACCTCCGCATTTCAATTGCTTCATTCAAAGTCCCAATTTCCTGTCCTTATCTATTTGTCAATGGACTCTTCCTTCAGTCAATGGGAAGCATCAATGTCACCACTGAGGCACTTGAAGAGAGTCTATCCTAACTTATGCCGCGTACACATGATCGGACATTCCAAGAACAAAACCATTGACAGATTGTTGGCTCAAATTTGTCTTGCATACACACGGTCGCACAAATGTTGTCTTAAATTCCGAACGTCAAGAACGCTGTGATGTACAACACTACGACGAGCCAAGAAAAATCAAGTTCAATGATTCCGAGCATGCGTCGAATTGATTCTGAGCATGCGTAGGATTTTGTGTGTCGGAATTGCATACAGACAATCGGAATTTCCAACAAGAACTTTTGTTGTCGGAAAAATTGAGAGCCAGCTCTCAAACATTTGTGGTCGGAAACTTTGACAGCAAATGTCCGATGGAGCATACACATGGTCGGATTTTCCAACAACAAGCTCACATCGAACATTTGTTGTCAGAAAATCAGTCAGTGCAGAGAAAAAGAACACTTAAGACATGGCTTTTCAACTGACCACAGATTCAGATATGAAATCTTGATATTTAGTTTACTTAGAGGGATTACAGATAAAGCTGACTAAATTGTATGTGGGGTACCCTGGCCAGAGATCAGCTTTTGAAAATCCAAAAAATTGTAAATTAGTAACTACACATACATTTCCATTTAACGCTACCCTTCTTTCCAATTAATTCACATTTCATTTCCATTAGGCTTCTAAAGCCATATACAAATATCTTCAAGTAAGGTCTATGTCCATTTACAATATATGTTCATTTACTACCATGATCTATGAGTAAGGAAGGTTTTGGGAAACAAAAGGGATTCCTTCTTGCCTTTTTTTAGGCAACCCTTCCATCAAAGTCATATTTTTTCCCTTGATTTATACTTATTACATTTTTAATAAGGATTGTGCAGTGACAGTGGCCATCGCCCACTGTCAGGGAGAAATTATAACTGTATTGCAGCACACAATGACAGCCAACTCATAAAAATGAATGACATTCTGTATCAGAACATCTCGTAGGCTGTTCGGCATGTTAATAGCCTACTTCATCTTTCTTTAGCATAATGAGGCAGACAGTGTACCAGACTATTCAATGTGAAAATGATGATTAAGAAAATTTGAATTGAAGCAAGAAGGCAACATTTAACAGAGGTTTAGACAATATCTAGATTAAAAGTTTCAATTAAAATACTGTTAGCAAGGCGTTTATCACAAGAGCAAAGCTTGGTTACCAAAGACCAGACGTTATTATGAAACATATTTTTATTGAGCAACACTTATCTTTGGAAACTGTAATTTTCAGAGAAACTGTAGATGTCCTCTTATATCCTCTGCTAATAAATCTTTTGTAACATCAATAGCACTGGGTAGAGAGAACAGAAACTCAATGTAATGAGGCATTTTAGAGATAACAGATCTGATTTAGAACTGGCATAGTGTTGGGTTAGACAATAGCAAATGCTCAGCATGGTAAATGCTTACAAGTGTGCTACAAGAAGCTTTGCTGTATAAAATGGCATTGTATTGTTTTCCTGTTGAATAAAAACAGCCAATGTAAAAATAAATTTTTAATAATTCAATCCAAATGTTGTCTATCATTTATTATTTATTACAAGTACTAATAATACCGTCAATTTATGCAGCACTTTATACGTATATTGTATGTTCACATCAGTCCCTGCCCTCAAGGAGCTTACAATCGAAGGCCCCTAACTCACATTCATACATACTAGGGCCAATTTAGACAGAAACCAATTAACCTACCTACCACCATGTCTTTGGAGTGTGGGAGGAAACCCACACTGTCACAGGGAGAACATGCAAACTCCAAGCAGGTAGTGCCATGATTGGGATTCAACCCAACAACCCTAGTGCTGCCAGGTGTAAATGCTAACCACTTAGCCACTGTGCTTAAAAAAATTTAATTTTGAGGAGGTTATGCAGGTGATCGGAGATTAGCTGGACATAATATATATAAAAAAAAAAGTATAGTAACCTGTGGCACTAGTTGAATAAAGTTTGTAAGTTTTCACAAGGTTTTTTGTTTTGTGTAACTAGACTCTTTGTCAGACCAAAACCTGGAATGGTTAAAGTGAACTTACAAGAAAAGGTGCAGATTTTCTATCTTATAGGACATATCTAGAAATAATAATTATGCCTAAACAATGTCCTAAAAAAACTTACATTTTGGGTTTAACTCCTCCTGAAAAATATCAGTGAACTTCCTGAGTGTGCCTAGGTATTCCGTTGCCTACAGCCTCATAGCTTTATAGCTTTATAGCTGTTGTGTCCCTCTCCCTCTCCACATTCAGGAGAGGGAGGTTGAAGCTCACCTAAATACAACAGCTCCTAAACTCTGCTAAAAGCCTATGTGTATAGTACATTGACACGTACAAGGGTTGATTTACTATGGGCAAATAGACTGTGCACTAAATGCAGTTGCACTCGGCAAGTGCAGTTGCTCCAGAGCTTAGTAAATGCATTTTTGATTGTACATGATTGGATGATGGAAGTCAGCAGAGCTTCGGCTCGTTTACTAAGCTCTGGAGCAACTGCATTTCCAGAGTGCAACTGCATTTTACAAAGTGCACAGTCTATTTGCCTTTAGTACATCAACCTATATAGGCTTTTATGGAGTTGAGTTTAGGAGCTTTGGCAAAAAAAAAACTCCAAAAACACCAGAAAGCTCCTAAACTCAAATTTGGGGGCTGCCAGTGTAGGATAGTGTACATGAAGCCTTAGGCCTCATACACACGATAGGTTAACCAGAGGACAACGGTCTGATGGACTGTTTTCATCGGTCAAAACTGATCGTGTGTGGGCCCCATAGGTTATTTAACCATCGGTTAAAAAAAAGCCAACTTGCTTTAAATTTAACCTATGGATTCCTAACCGATAGGACAAAACCGATCGTTAGTAGGCACGACCATCAGGTTAAAAATCCACGCATGTTCAGAATCAAGTTGACGCATGCTCGGAAGCATTGAACTTATTTTTTTTCTGCACCTCATTGTGTTTTACATCACCGCGTTCTGACAAGATCGTTTTTTTAACAGATGGTGTGTAGGCACGATGGACCATCAGTCAGCTTCATGGTTAACCGATGAAAATGGTCCATCGGCCCGTTCTCATCGGATGGACCGATCGTGTGTACGCGGCTTTAGAGTCTTTGTTGTGAACTTTCAGGATCTTTGTGAATTAATTACTTCCAATTTACAAGCAGCTAGAAAGGTCAGGGATGGCTAGAAAATGTAAACAATTGAATCCCCATAATATAGGCAGATGCACACTGTAAGTAACAAGTGGATTCCTAGCTTACAGCATGAGGTGGATACCTACACTTTTAACAGATCTACTTTGACTCTTCTCAACCACTATATTAGAGCCTTCTTTGTAATAATCAAGTTATTGTACATTAAAGTAGTCATATAGTATAAATATTGTAGATATGTTAATGCAGAAAGACCTAGAGTCCTCCACTACCAAACATAATGAAAACAAAAAGCTTAAATTATCACTTTTTAGGAATGGCGAGTTGCCACTTTAATCAAGCTGCCAGTAATCTCTGCAGATCTAAATGAGAGATAACACGCATTTCTTTCGCTTTGACACACTTTTAGCCTTCGATATTTCCCGGCTGGAGTCAGCAGATTATGTGGGTAGGGGTTCTTCAAAAAGCTAATGGTGCTGTTCATTGGAGCAAAATTAGCAGGTTTGAATGTACAGCTGTGTCTCTCGCAGTATGTAGTATTGTGTGATTTATTTATTTTTTATTCTTGAGACAAGTCCTTTTAAAATGTCCTAGAAAAAAATCACTTAATACAAAACTGATGGTTACATACTCTATTAACATTTAGTTACAGCTAGCCAGATGACTAATGTGCGAACATTTTATGCCAGACTATAAATCTGTATTGGTTTCAACACAAGAACAAGACTTAATTTTACAATAAGTAAATAAAAATATGCATAAAGCATGTAATCATCCTTTAAGTCTCCCTGGGGGTGATTTACTGAAAGAGTATGTTTTACTTTTAGTCCAGTGTGATGTGTTTGTTTTCAAGCATTCAGTGAAGTGGAGAAAAAATCATGCATTTTTACATTTTGTGCACATGAACATTAAAGTGTTACTTAAACCCACAACAGTAAAATCGGTCTGTATATGCAGTAACGCATGCTTGTTATACTCACTGTGGAACCCAAGGGGTTAATTCTTTGTATTGTGTATAAAGGCTGTTTGATCCTGTCTCTCTGATTCTCCAAAAAATAACCTGATATATACAGAGCCAGGTGATGGACGGCACATGCTCAGTTTGGCGTGTGTAGTTTTTTTTTTCTTAGAAGAGTGCATGTGATCAGCACAGGGTCATACAGCACAGAGGATCAAGGGAGGATAAAAACTCTTCCTACACGCTTTACTAGGAACTGATACACGTCACAATACTGTTACATACTGCTGATGAGAAAAGGTATTTATCAGTTTATATGTAATCAAGTAAAACCCACCCACCTGGGTGGAGAAAAGGTGCTGCTAACCCAAAATATGATTAATTTGAAAATTTGCTCCCAAGCGCCTATAGGCAGCTATAAAAACACACAACCATCTCCATTCAACCATGCTGTCTGTGTTGCAGGTATGTCTGGGCTCTCTTTCCTTTTGTCTCACATTTAGTCTGTGTGACTTTCCAAGGGATAATGTGGGTCCGTTCCATACTCCTTGGACAGATTACCACCTGGAAACTACCCCGCCGATATGTTTTTAATCAACTCATGCACGATATTTCAATTTGAAAGAATGAAAAAAAAAACATTTTGATAAAACAATGGCTAAATCAATTGGACGATGTGTCCATATATGTATACTTATTCATTTAGAATGCCATAAACGTGATATGTTTTGTGATATTAGATGTCTTCATCCCTCTGAGGAAGATCAGAACATTATACAATTGAAACGGGTTGAAACTCTTCTCTAAGCAATAACATTTAGTATTAGGAAACTCTTTTTTGCTATTTGCATTTGTAACATTAACATCTTATGTTTGGATACCATGCATACCAGAGCTCATGTAGTTTTTAATCTGTGTGTTTTTTTCATATATCTGTATGCAATAAAATACTTTTTTTGATATATTCTATTTAATCCTAATTTTTTCTAGCTGCCTTGGGAGCATTCTTTATAATTTTATCAGTATATTTTTACTTTGCAATTTCGTGTTCATGTTCACTTTAAGACTGAATTCACACATAAAGACAGGCATTGTCTATGCATGCATTATGCACAGGGCTGTCTTAATGAGAGGGCACACCTGGGCACTGCCCAGGGGCCCCAGCTGCATGGGGGGCCCCTGCACTTTCCCCAAAGCAGCTTGTCCTTGAGTCCACACTGCCCCGAAATTTGGGGCACCATGATGGCACTGAGAGTGATAGATGCACAGGGGAGGCAATCTGCCTCCTAGCTACTTGATGTCTGTTTACCTGCACTGTCATCATTGTAGGGGCCCCAGAGCATTACTTTGCCCAGGGGCCCATGATGCTATTAAGACTGCCCTTATTATGCATGCTGTGTTTACTTGCTATTCATTTTCAAAAACGCACTAGTGCATACATGTACAAAGCAAAATAACCTAACCCTCAGCACAACACATGCAATATTCGATTTATACTTCATGCTCCCATAAGTCAACTGTCTTGTGCGACCCAAGTAAATGTGTGGGATCATAAACAATGAGGATACCGTTGGATTGGTCTGGTAGGCAGTGCATAAATCTGGATCCTTTTATCATATCATATCAGAAAAAGATGTGCTCTTTCTAACTCAAACGTGACCCAAAATTAATGTGACAATTGATCAAAAAATAACCTCACAAAAATATGCAATAAAAACACGAATAAAAATGTCACACTATATGCAATGTGCTGTGTGTAACCGCACAGAGTGTATATATACTGTAGATACTTTGCTATAATCATGCATATACAGTATAGCCAAATACAAATAACTAACTAAAACAGGTGTTCCAAAAGTTCATGAAAATGACTGGTGCTTCAACAAATCTTGTGTTTTCAAAAAAAATAATTGTGTTTCTAACTTCCCACATGCAGTTCATAAAAGAAAGTGCATGGGCATCACCACCGTGCTCCAAACAAAAGATTGGCCGCTTACCAGATGGAGATCATAGGAATGTTTATAAAATCACCTCTAATGCCGTGTACACACGATCGGAATTTCCGTTGGAAAAAGTCAGACAGACTTTTTCCATCGGATATTCAGATCGTGTGTAGCCCCATCTGAGTTTTTTCATCGGAAATTCTGATGACTTAAATCGGAGTTTAGGTTCGCACCAAACGTTCGCGCAAACATTTAGAACCACATTGAAGTCTATGGGACTCGAACGTTCGAATTCAAAAGTGCTCATTTTAAAGCCTAATATGCAAGTTATTGTTGTAAAACGGGTTTGAGAACCCGGGTCTTGCCCCAGGGAACATGTATCAATGGAAAAAAAGTTTTAAAAACGGTTGTTTTTTCTGGAGCAGTGATTTTAATGATGCTTAAAGTGAAAAAAAAAATGAAAAATTCCTTTAAATATCGTACCTGCTGGGTGTCTATAGTATGCCTGTGAAGTGGCACATGTTTAGAACTGTCCCTGCACAAAATGAGATTACTATAAGAAAAAAGTTATTTAAAACTGCTTGCGGCTTTAATGTAATGTCTGGTCCCTACAATATCCTCTGCCTGTAGTATTAATATGAGCAGATCCCTGACTCTAGGAATAAATATGAGAAACACCAGCTTTACGTTAGGTGCACGTTATGTGCAGAGGACACAGACAGTACACACACCACGTAGCTTTAGGTGCACACTGCAGAGGACACAGACAGTACACCCTGTGAGATTACTGCAGCTAGCACAATCACCTGCCTGCCTGTCAGTAAATTAGGAAGAGCGGATCTAGCTAAACACAATACAGTGTATAAATATATATACAACACCTGGGATGCATATATATCCTCTACACACTGTAACTCTAACTGACTAGCCTGCCTGCCTGCCTGCTCTATCTACCTGCAATAAATGACACTCTCTCTGTCTCTCTCTGTCTTAACCACCGCAACACACTACACAAGGCCGACTTGCAGGCGGCCTTTTATAGTGTGGGGCGTGTACTAAACCCCCATGATCCATAATTGGCCAAAGCCACCCTGGCTTTGGCCAATTATGGCTCTCCGTTTTTTGAAAGCTGTGATTGGCCAAGCATGCGGATCATAGTGCATGCTTGGCCAATCATCAGCCAGCAATGCACTGCAATGCCGCAGTAAATTATGGGCTGTGACACGCCACTTGAATTTGGTGCAAACGGCCCAAAACGTTCGTATTTCGACGTACGGTCGAACATACGATGTTCGAGTTGAACAAGAGTTCGACTCGAACACGAAGCTCATCCCTAGTGGTCAGTCAGCCTCGATGGATCCAATCTTACGTGTCTCACAGCAAGTAGTGATGGAAACAATGGAGATGGTTCATAGTACATTAATGTATGTAAGCTAATTTATTAAAAACAAAATGCACTTACAGCATGGTTGTTTGAAACAGGCAGATAATCATTCCTTGTGCATAGCCGCTTGCAGAACGGTCCGCATGTGTTGACATAACACTACTCTCTCCGACCCAACATGTTCTTCTCAGAAGGCATCGACTGGGAATGGAGGATACTGGCCTCCATTCCCAGGCTGCAATCTTTTGTTTGGAGCATGGTGGTGATGCACATGCACTTTGAAATAATTTGTTTGCACAAGGACATTCTTTTCTAAACTGCATGTGGGAAGTTGGAACCACATATTTATTTTATGCAAACACAAGAGTCATTGGAGCACCAATTTTAGCACCAGTCATTGTATATGAACTTTAGAACACCTGTTTCAGGTAGTTGCAATTGTCGCACCAATGTTTTAATTATTTGTATTTGGCAATATATGCATGATTATTGCACAGTATATATACACTTTGTGTGGTTGCACACATCACTTTATATATAGTGTGAAATTATTATCTTTATTTTTATTGCATATTTTATGAGGTCATTTTTTGATCAATTGTCACATTAATTTTGGGTCACGTTTGAGTAACAAACAGTGCATCTTACCGATATAAACATTTTAATGCTTACTCACTATTCAAGGAATTTTAGATTGCAACAGTTTCTGATATTTTTATAATTTGAAGTGCAACCTTTATAGAATTGTATCCTTTTATTATACACGAAAATGTATTACTGACAGACAGCCGTGTGATGAGTGGGTATTGAATGCTGACAGCATTGCCATCCTAAGCCATTGCCTATATTGACTATGCAGAAATCTGGTCTGAGAAGACTGCTTCTGCAGTACTCACCCCTTACAGAAGAACTCTTACTTCATTTTTTTTTTTTTTTTTTTAGTGTCTTGCCCCCAGGTGACAAAGCACATACTGTATAGTTTTTTTTCCCATGTTTCTATGGGCTTTGTAAACTCCTTATAGCTGTTTGACAATATATCTAGCCAGGAGATGGCTGCATTGATAATAGTCACCATTTATCTCCAGTTTTAAGCACTTACCCAAGACAATACGCAACAAGAGGAATACCAAGAGGAAGAGAATATATCAACTTCCTGTCCCTCTACATTCCTTGTGCCACTGCTTATCTTGGGCAAGTGCTTGGTGTCAAGACAAACACTGGTTGTCAACCAGCTGTCTCCTTTCTAGCTACGTTGTTGTGGTCGTCAGTTCAGCCTTGGGATGCTACCCTGTCTGACCTCATAGCTAGGCTTACAAAGCATGTAGGAACATAAGACAAATTTCTAGTTTATTCCCTGGTAAAGTTTTTTTCTTTAAACATCCACTTTTTTAGAATATCATCCTTTGACATAATTTTGCTGAAGGGGTGTAGAGAATACAGATTAAACAAGGTGAAGCTGCATTGTTCTAAATCCAACCATTTGCAATCAGAAACCATATACAGTAAGCCAAGCTGGAATTCTCTATTTCCTTGGTAAACTGACCCCTTTGCCGGGTACACACGATCAGAAATTCCGACAAGAAAACCGTGGATTTTTTTCCAATGGAATTTTGGCTCAAACTTGTGTTACATATACATGGTCACACAAAATTCAAACCGTGAAGAACGCGGTGACGTACAACACTACGACAAGCCGAGAAAAATTAAGTTCAATGCTTCCGAGCATGCGTCGACTTGATTCCGAGCATGCATGTTTTTATTGCGCGTCGGAATTGCATTCAGAAATTGTCGGAAATTGTCGGAAATTCCAACAGAAAAAGTCAGATGGGCCTACACACGGTTGGAATTTCCGACCGAAAGCACACATCAAACTTTTATTGTCAGAAATTCCGAACGTGTGTACGCGGCATTATATTTTCCCCTGGATTAAAAAAAAATAAAACTTAGAAATAGCAGTGGGAGATCAGTACAAGTCCAACTAAGTTGACATTTAACCTCCCTGGTGGTATGATTATGTCAGATTTTTGATGCTCAAAGTGGTACAATGTTTTGCATGGAAATTTGGCGTTTTATATTGTAGGTCTGTAATTCTTAGTAATTCTTAGAAATTCTTAGAAATAACTCAATTAAATATTTTCAAATAATCTAGCAGACATCCCAGGTATGATAAAGTTTGAAACACAAAATCATAAATTATAATATAATAAATAACTATAAATAATTATAACAAATAATAATATAATAATAATAACAATTATTCAATAATGTAATCAAATCAAAAACACAGAAATGTTTTCAGTTGCAGAATTGTCGCTGTCGTCACTTTCAATGTTTGATGACGAATTTGCCCACAAATCACTATCGCTCAATTCTGTGATTCTAATTTATTATCGCTGTTTTTTAACTGGTCTAAAACCACTTTGGACCTAAAGGGACACTTTTTGGTTGCTATGGACAATCTCCAGTTTCCAGGTAGAAAAAACAGTATTTATAATATAAAAGTGAATGCAGGTCACTGGACAGACCACTAGGGACAAAGGGGATGTGTAATTTTTTGATACAGTTCTGTAATATATAAGATTACAGTATACTGTATGTAGTGTGTGTTTTTATTTTTTTTAATTTGGCACCGTTCTCCGTCCCCGTGCATCGCAACGCTCGCAGGGAACAGAGCTCGGCACTCACTGGGAATTGAGCGGAGGAGGACACAGCTCGCGCACACAGCGGGGAGACATCGCAGGATCCAGGGGACAAGGTAAGTAACTTTGCCTGGATCCTGCAATGTGATCCTGAGTGTGACTCGGGGTTACCGCTTTTAGTAGTGAACATTCACCCCGAGCCACACTCGGGATTACCACTAAAAAGGTTAACAAAATAACATACTGGGTTTGATTTACTAAAACTGGAGAGTGCATAATCTGGTGCAGCACTACATAGAAACCAATCAGCTTTCAGTTTTTTTTTTTTTTTTTTATCAAAGATGAACATGTGGAAGTTAGAAGTCGATTGGCTACCATGCATAGCTGCACCAGATTTTGCACTGTTCAGTTTTAGTAAATAAGCCCAACAGGTTTTAATTAATAATGGAAATACTATGCACACAAAAAGGCAAACACCTTTTTGTGTGCTCAATCTTTACTGTCATCAGTCTTATATAAAAAAAAAATATATATATATATATATATATATATATATACACATATAGAATTTTTATATATTGCATATGTTTCAAGGACAGTAGTTCTCGCAAAGTGATTTCCAGTGCTGTGTTCATTAATCTTGATGAAACCAAGTAAATTAATGCAATTAAACTCAGTCTTTGAAAAATATATTAAGACACAAAGCTGGAAAGTAATAGATTTATCTTTATAATGTAAAAAATCACCATCTATACCTATCAGCATTGCCAAGTATTATTTTTTTTGGATAAACAGTTAAAAATCATGCCATTTGTATCATTCATGCATTGTGATCCCTGCTAAAGTGCTTAGTGAGACATCTAAATTGTGTTTGTGGGAGTGAAATAGAACTCTATTTCATGCTAATACATTGGTGAACTAAGATTGATTGTAATGGAAGATGTCCATAATGTAGAAGAAAACACATCTAATTTGGAATAAGCAATGTTTGAGGACTACAGAAGGCCAATAAACTAACACATGTGTCAACTGTAAAGTCAGTTTTGCAGAAAACAGAATCTTAAGGTATTATTACTGTGAATCAAAGATGCTAAAGTTTACTTAATGGTTATTCTCTAGCTTGAAGCCAGTAGAAGAAGAGACAATGGTAAAGGTTAGGTCAAAAGCCAGTCCATAATTAGAGAAACGTATGCAAGGACACTAAAGATTCTCTGTATGTTGAATATCACAAAAGACTTCCCAAGGTCACCCGAGCTGACAAGAGCATTTTATTATGTCTGGCGATATAAAGAACAGAACATGTGCAGCTATTACTTTTTAAAAGAGCAGACATCAAATTGTTGCAAAATATATTCCACCTTAAGGCAAGCAAGCCCAAAAATTTGATCCATGAAAGATTTATTTTTCAGGTCAAGTTTGACTGCAAGTGTAAACAAGAGGCAATTATGGTATTTCAACATTTCATTAAAATTTAATGTCAAATCCTAAATGTATTAATTATTTTTTGCAGAATTATAAGAACATGGACATCCAGATGAGCTTGAAATATTTCAACAGCAGGAAGGACTTCTTTGGAAATAAGAGAACTTTGGGGAGGGGATCCCATTTTTGTTTAAAGAAAAACAGTGCAATATATTGTGAGTGGTTAGCTCGGTAGCGGGGTGTGTGACCCCTTGGTTGGGTTCACCACACACTGAATTTATACAGACCGGCAGTCCAAGACGGTTGAAAACAAAGTTTCTGGTTTATTTTTCCATCTTGCTGGAAAACAATTGCAAGCATCCAAACAGCATAAACAAAATCAAACATAAAATAAATCCTAGCCACTCTGGGCGTCTACCTTCCACACAGGAACCTATCTATGAAGTCTAACACAGCACAAACAATAGTCTTTTAATTTTGTTCACACAGAAAAATCAATCCTCTTCTCACCTTCACAGAAGACCTTCTGGCACTGCTCTCCTACTCACACAGCCTTAGGAGTGATGCAGCAATTAGTGGTAACCCTCTGGACTTCTTATAGAGGGCTTAATTGCCTCACTCTGAACAGCTGGAGTCTTTCAACGCCCTTAGACCTTGCCTGGCTATTTTTGTAGCCGACGCCCAATAATGATTAGTGTATTGTCTAAGCAAGGCAGAAATGTATGTCCCGTTTGTGACAACACCCACAGATTTACCTGACTTCCTGTCACAATATATAATAAAATTATCTATACAAAAGTAAGTACTATATAATAATTTAAACAAAACAAACTTTGCATTTCTAATCTGTAGCTAGCCGAATTTTTCATAACTTTCTTTTCCCACCCTCCTCAAAAAAGGTCCTACTGTGAGCATGGCAGTATTATGTTTGTAAAACAAAAAAAAAAACATTATTCTCATTTTACTGAAAGGCATGCAAGATCTTTAGGTGAGTCACATTCAATGTGCTATGGCATAGAAAAAACATAAATAGGAATAGGAAAGTGCCGCTTACCAGAAAATGTCTATGCCACCACTCTGAGAAAGAGGCAGAGCTTTAAAACATGTTAGCGGCAGCATTTATAGTAGCATGGCTGTAAAACTTCATTTTGCTGGCGGTCATTCTGATACATACGCTCCAATTATTTTCATTCTTTATTTACTGGATTTGTGTGAAAGGGACACTTGTTTGAAATTATATTTATCTCTAAAGGTTTGTTGTCATTCTAGAGGTTCGGCGTTATGTGCTTTACATTTTTGTTTTTATCAATACATATTTGATGTGCACTATTTGGTGCCCTCTGGCTCTTGTGTTCACTTGATTGTGTATGGCATGCCTGGCCAAATGTGCTTAGTAAGAATGACCAGAGTGATTATAATTAAATTTTGCTGCTGGCGCAATTTTGCCAAAGCAGAAATTCACAGTTTTCCTTATTGAACTTCTTCAGTAGAGGGTGTGTTTTTTTTTAGGTGTAGCTTGGTTTGGGGTAGCTTGGTCTGTGTTTTTTTTTTGTGTATTTGATTGTTATTTGCGTACTGTTGGTTTGCCATTTTAATTTTTTTTTTTTTTAGCTGTCTGTTTTATTTTCTTCTTTCTGTGAACAACTTGCCCTCCAGAAGATTTACCTCCTTTCATGACCAGGTCAGTTTTCGCAACACAGCAGTGCATTACTTTAACTGACAATTGCACGGTCATGAAATCCTGCACCCAAATAAAATGTATGTAATTTTTCCTACAAATAGAGCTTTCTTTTGTGGTATTTGATCCCACTGCATTTTTTTTAATCTATGTATTTTTGATTTAATTAGTAAAGAAATAAAAAAAAACACAATATGTTCTTCTTTCTGATATAATATACAGTATGTATATATATATATATATATATATATATATATATATATATATATATATATATATATATATATATATATATATATGTGTATATATATATTTTTTTTTTTCCTGCTAAATATTGTTGGTAAAAAAAAAAACAGTAAGCGTATATTGGTTGCTTTATGCAAAAGCTATAGGGTCTACAAACTATGATATATACAGTGTATATTGGAATTTTTATTAATGTTTTTACTTGTATTGGTGGAGATCAGCAACTTTTGGCATGACTGGTATTCTGTGGTGGACAATCGGACACTAACTGACATTTTTGACAATATGTGGAAACCAGTGACACTGGTGATACAGTGATCAGTGCTAAAAATATGCACTGTCACTGTACTAATGACACTTGCAGGGAAGGGGGTTAAACATCTAGGGTGATCAATAGGGATGGGCTGTGTGTTTGAGTTAAACATAAGTTTGACTCAAACATCAGCTGTTCGTGTGTTCAGCAGGGCGCTTGGCGGGAACAAACGGGGTGCTCGGCGGGAAGTTTGTCGGCCGATGAGCGCCCCATAATGCACTGTGCTCTTACTGTGCATTGATTGCTGATGATTGGCCAAAGCATGCACCTGACCTGTATGCTTTGGCCAATCACAGGCAAAGTGTCTTTGGCCATTTGTGGCTCAGGGGCTAATTCCATGACCCACACTATATAAGGCTGCTGCTTACATGGCAGCTGTGTATAGTGTGTGATAATGGGGATTAAGCAGGTAGTTAGTGGATAGTGTGTTCAATCAATTTAGTGCATGCAGTCAGTGTAGTGTACAGGCATACCCACTTTTAAGTACATTTAAGTACTTTTAAGTACACAATTTGACCATAGACGTCAATGTCAGAACTAGGAGCAGTGCCATGTCAAGCTGACCAAGATTTCCTATAGACGCCAATGTTAAAGCAGTGCATTGTCAAGCTGATCAAGATTTCCCATAGACACCAATGAGCTCTAAAAGCTGAAAATTGGTCTGGGCAGGAAGGGGGTGAAAGTGCCCAGTATTGATGTGGTTAAGGGGAACCCTATGACAAAATAAAGAAAAAAACGGTGTGGGGTCCCCCCAAAATCCATACCAGGCCCTTTGGGTCTGGTATAAATTTTAAGGGGAACTCCACACCAAGATTTAACAAAAATATGGTGTGGGGTCCCCCCCCAAAAGCCATACCAGACCCTTTCCAAGCATGCAGCCTGGCAGGCCAGGAAAGGGGGGACGAGTGAGGGTCCCCCCTCCTCCTGAACCGTACCAGGCCACTTTCCCTCAAAATAGGGAGGATGGCGTAGGGTATAATTTGATATCACTGCATATTTCACATAATTATTTTACTTTTCATTTTAGTTTTTGACAATTCCCTTATTAAAAAAAAAAAGTGTCCCCCGATGTACATCCATCGTCAATCACGCCGCTCAACAGACCGAAAAAAGAGTTTTCTTTTTAAAACTCCAGCTCCTTGGAAGGCCTCCCGATGACTGCTGTCTTTTGGCTTTGACAGATGTTATGTAGGCAAGGGCACTAACATAACCGGAAGGGGTATATATAAGGGGTCCATATAGTGAACTTGGTGTTGTGTTATTCACTTTGCGGTCAACACGAAGGACAAGGGGGCACTTGTTACATCTAGAGGAAAATAGATTTCACCTCCAAATACGGAAAGGTTTCTTCACAGTAAGAGCTGTAAATTGTGAAATAGACTCCCTGCAGAGGTGGTTCTGGCCAGCTCAGTAAATTGCTTTAAGAAAGGCCTGGATTATTTCCCAAATGTATATAATATAACTGGGTACTAACATTTATAGGTAAAGTTGGGGAATATCCGATTGCCTCTCGGGGGATCAGGAAGGATTTTTTTCCCCTGCTGTAGCAAATTGGATCATGCTTTGCTGGGGTTTTTCGCCTTCCTCTGGATCAACTGTGGGTATAGAATTGGGTATATGGGATTGTATTATATTATTATTGTTAATAATTTATATTGTATTATGGTTGAACTGGATGGACTTGTGTCTTTTTTCAACCTGACTATGTACTATGTACCCCACTCCCATCTGATGTCACATGACGTCAGAAAGGGGCTGGGTCACTTGGTTACATCACCAGGTGACCCTGCCCTTACCTGTATAACAGCGGTCACAGCCAAGAGACAGCAGTTGCCGGGAGGCCTCCCATCGAGACAGAGCTTTTTTTATTTCCATTTTTTGGGTCCGTTGGGTGGCATGATTGATGATGGATGGACATCGTGGGACTCTTTTTGTCAAAAACTGTCTATTGTTTTTACTTTTTGACACTTTTTTTGTGAATGGGTAGGGGTACAATGTATCTGATATCCATTCACATGGGGGGATGGGATCAGGGGTCCCCTTGTTAAAAGGGGGTTTCCTTATTCCGATAAGTCCCCCGCCTGCAGACCAGTAGCCAGGGTTGTTGGGAAGAGGCCCTTCCCCATGAGCGCCCTCTCCCTCTCTGTTGAGGTCAAGCGGCCTGGTATGATTCAGGAGGGGGGTGCTTGTCTCCCTCTTTTCCTGGCCT